>NC_137460.1:35842408-36442408 GCF_964235325.1 Thermobia domestica | reverse complement strand
AGGAATATACTTTCATGGAAATATTCCTGTCGTCTCGTTAATTCATTTGATAGGTTTTATGTCAAATCTAACTCAAAATTAAGATAAGTTTTATTTGTACTAACAGTAGAGGGAAATTATATTTGACAAACACTTATCACTAGCACGTACATTTTTCATAGCAAGGTTGTTCGAACCGTAATAACGCCCGAGGCAAACATATTTTACAAGAAGGAATCATATCATCTTCTATCATCTCTATGTAAATGAATCGGTCGCTCATTGGACAGACAACAGTTCCTGTCGCTGATAGGATTGTCGCTTCTAGGACTGATTCGTGTGGTACTTATGGATGCTGTAAAAGCCCCAATGCTGGGTGGCAAAAATTGTGAATAAGGTGTGATGAGCCCCAGGCTCGGTGACACATTGAAGAATTTACCTTTCAAGCACAGGTGTGCTGAAATCTGCATACGACATGAAGTGTCCAGCATGTAAATTTGCGTGAGGCTCTGTAGAGAGAAGAGGAAGGCGTACCAGTGATGGTGAGGTGTGTCTCTCTCTCTACATTTGACAGCAGTCTTACGTCACACCTGAGAAGACTGTCTGTCCTCGTGGGTTCCATGAACTATGAACTGTTTGGTTGCGGTAGAGACTGAGTTAAAAAAAAAATGTTGAGACTCTTAAAAAAAACAAAAATTTAATTTTGATAGAATAATCAAAATTGCCCCTATGTAGATATATGCTACTTTTAAACTTAAACAGAAAATCCCGATTTTGAGATCTACATAGGTCTCATAGTTCATGTTTCCCTACCCTGATTGTACGCTCTCGAAGCGACTCATGGGCTACAGAAATAGTAGCGACTCATGTAACATTGAGCTTGAGTCTAATGATAACCAACAGAATACATTAACAAGGAGTACTATTAGCAGTAAGCTAAATGAAGTCGCCGAACGAAGTCCACCTGAAAAGAACAGAAGTCACAAAACATTTTAGATATTTTTGTACTCACCAGGCAGCAAGTAAACCTTCAGGATTCATACGGGAATTGTAGTATGCAACAGACGTATAAGTAAATTTTCATAACTATTTAATAGATCCTTGGCGGAATTGAATTTGAAATATTTACACTCGATTTCACAAACAACACTTGTGCACGAAAAAAAAAAAAATGATACTCATTTTAGTGGCCAATATGTATTACTTATACCAATAGTTCTAGTCCACGCGTGATTTAGTTTGTAGTTGTCACAGATACGTCCTGCCTGAGTCCAGTCTTCACTGTTGTCTGGATCCTCCCATCTGCACGCATTCTTCCGTATATGCGTGACGTAATTTTATCCCACATATTACGGTTTTTGATGAGCAGTCTTGAAGATCACGTTGTCTTCGTCGATCTCTGCATTGATATCTCTCTGTTACTAGTTGAGAGTTACTGTCATCACTATTACAGTAAAGGTGACATAGGCTCGTCACGCCTTACTGTATCTGGTGCTCTGTGGTGCAAAAAGTCCCACTATTTAACTTTCACAAGTTAAAAGAAGAATTGTTTGTGGTGCACTAATTTGCTATGCACAGGTTAAAAAAAAAATGTTACTGCTGATGACTTATCTTCTAACATATTTGTGTATTAAACACAAAACAAACTGGTTGGGAGTGTGCTCATTGTAAATGTGAGCCACACGGTGAGTCCACCAACACTCGTTACTAATCTCATTTATAATACGTACATGTTCTTTGATAATAGTTGGTCTTGGTGTACAACGAAACACCCCTAACTATATATACGTATATGTAACTATAGCAAGTTACTTAAAAAAAAAAAAAGAACACTCCCGATGGGGTCATATAGAGAAGATACTTCCCCTTTTTGCTATCTAAGCACTATATGATACATGTCATAGTAGTTGCTATTACACTAGCAAAGACATGATAAACTAATGTCACTAAATGAAATGTTCTATCCACTAAGAACTCAAACGAAGTAAAGTCTCACTCAGCGACGTGAAGTGTCTCCTGACGGTAACCGAAGTGTGTCGTGACCTCTGCTGCGATCCTAGTCATTAGGCTCGCTGGAACTTGAAAAACCTAGACTCACCTTCAGTCTACCGGTTTTTTTATGGTCAACGTTCTCTCTCTCTTTTGGTGACAACCGAAATTCCTAAATAGGTCACCGCTGTTATGCCCTAATATTACATTTATATACAATCTCTGGTGAGTTTCACATACTTTACATGATTCCTTGATCTTCTCTGAATATTTTGATATATAACACAACACTTGTCATGTACCGGAAGACTATTTAAACAATTAGAAAAACAAAACATATTAGACAAAATACATGTTTCCCCTTCCATCAAGAACTCACGTGACAGGTAGTGACATCTATACACAAACACAGTCTGCAGCGGGGTGTAATCTCAACACAAACTTTTACTGAATTTCACTCATCCCTGCTTATTGAACAAATATGCTGCAAAATCAAACCTTAGATTAATAACATTATACAATTTACTATATACCTACATTATAATACATGACTGTCATTACCTTAGGGGTGGTTAATTAATATATATGTCTTCCGGATACATTGGTGGGCAGAAAACCCCTTCCATCTTTGCAGACGAACACCGCTCAACGAGTTCAAACAACTGCCTGTAAATAGTACTGTTAAAATGTACTGAAAGAGTACGTGATACTGTCGGACATGTGACATACCGTGTTAAATAATCATAATTTATAAACGGGTGCATCCAAGAACCTTTTAAATTTGAATAAACTCAAATTTTCGAAAACCAAATCACAATTTTAAAAACATATTACTCCGCGTTGAAGCTGGCGATAGCTTCGTTTTTACCGGCCTAGAGCCGTAGCGGGCAGGGCGGGTAAGGTGACAAAATACGTCATCAGGAGAGTTTATCGCACCTTATTGTTCCCAAAAAACAACACTGCTGTGTGACTAGTATACAATAGCCATGTACACGACTGAACGGCGCTATATTGGAGAGTAGCCAACCCATCTCTCATCCACTAGTCCTTGACATATAGCTGTAGTCCAGCATACAATTATTTCTGAATAGTCCAAAAACTAGTCTGGAAACTCATAGTAAGCTGGAAACCGTTGTACCATCTTAGTTGCTGTTCGTGTGTGTTCCGCTGGAGGCTATGAGTTTGCTGAACTTCAGTTTGAAAATTTTGAAATGCTCTTTCAGAAAAAAAAAAAAAACCTTTGTACTCGAAGTTCTTACATCTCTTCCCATGAAAATGATATGAATTCTTTACGAAGCATTTACATCTTGTTGGCTTTTAACATCTAATTATGCATGATTAAATATTTAAATGAATTGATATAAAGTATATGTGGTTACATATTTACATATAATTTCCATTTTGATATGCAAAGATTTTGATATGACATTTGCATATCAAAATTTAAATAACGTACGCACTAGGTCTTTACAAATTCCCCCCTTTCGATATGTTTTGAGAGTAAAGATACTTTAGCTATCAAAGCTTATCGAAATACATCATTACACACAATTATATACAATAAGTGCGGACGTAATAGAAAATACTTTAACACAACAATACTGATTAATACATAATAAAAACATGAAAGAAAACTTGTTCCCATAATAAACTAATGGCATAATACATACACAAAGGTTTCAACTATTAATGTTACACGTAAAACAAAATATTTACATGAATATAACACGAAGAGCTCAGTTCTTCTTCGGTGTTTCAGCAATCTCTTCTTCAGTTGCTGGTATTTTTCTCTGACTTTCAGGTTCTCTTTCTCTATACCGCTTAAGCAAGTAAGCGTTTCTTTTCATCACTGCCACTTTAGTCTGTGGGTCAGCGAGAGTATACACATTCTTGTCAGTTTTAGAGAGGATCAACCAGGGTCCAGAGTACATCAGTAATATTTTCTTCGAAATTCCGGCCAAAGCATCAGATTTCGGAAATACACGTGCTAGCACTAGCTGTCCTACATCATATTGTACTAAAGTATGATGAGCATCGAAGTATTTCTTCCTGGCTGCTGCATTCTTCTTCAAGTTCTTGTGTGCTACTTCCACGAAGTAATCCTTATCTACTGGCCGTTCAACTTCGGGTATTTCAAATATTCTGGCAACGTCAGCAGTGGACGAAACTCCCAGATGCAGCTCATAAGCTGAAAACCCTGTACTAAGATGTTTAGCACTATTCAAGCATCTTTCTACTTTACTTAAATGTCTTGGCCAATAACGTTGATTGTTATGGCAATACTTTCTCAACATCCTGGTTGTACTTTTCACTACTGTCTCTGCAGGTTCCGCTTGAGGGTAATAGGCAGTAGACATGTAATGTTTCAGTCCTAAGGCCTGAATCTCTCTCTTCCACTGATTACTGCAGAATTGAGAACCGTGGTCCGTCAATAGAATTTCAGCTCGCGGACACAGTTTGAGAAACTGTCTCAACTTCTGTAAGGCTGTGTGTGTGTTTGCGCGACGACATGCGAAAAGACCAATTAATTTAGAGAAAATGTCAACAAATACAAGTATGTATTGGACACCACCTATACCTCGCACTAGTGGTCCACAGAAATCTGCGGCGATGAACACACCAGGCTTCTCAGGAATAATAGAGTTTAGTGGCCCACACAAGTAGGTGTGTGGGGCAGTAGCCTTCTGACAAATGACACATGACCCGCAGTATTTCCTTATCTGCTCTCTCATTTTTGGCCAAGTGTATGTTTCGACGAGCTGTGGTATCAGCTTCGAAGCGGATAGGTGCCCACTTTCATCGTGGTGGTACTGCAGAAGTGGTCGAACCAAAACTTCTGGTATACAAATCTTTACACCATCCTTATCTCTTTTACATAATCTTCCACTAAACAATATATATTCGTGATGCTGACTTTTTATTTTCTTCGACGTTTCGGCACTCTGTGTCGCCTTCTTCAGAGGACCGTAAAAGGCATCTGACGATTGCAGTTCTGGCAACACTGCAATTAACTTCCGAAGTTCACACGGAACTTCCTCTAACAATGACATTAATGTCTCGCGTAACACAGGCTTACTGTCAAAATTTGTCACGTTACTAGACTGCGCTGGGTAGCGTGAATGATAATCCGCTTTATTGTCTCTTGATCGAACAAATTCGAATGAAAAATCTAGATTCGCGAGCCCTAAGGCCCAACGTGTGATACGTTGATTCGTCAATCGACAATGTAAAATGAACTTCAATGATAAGTGATCGCTGCGAACTCTAAATTTCCTTCCTATCAAATAATATTTGAATTTAGCGACACCCTCTACTAAGCTCAAAAGTTCCTTCTCAGTAATCGAGTACGCCCTCTGCGCACTATTGAATACTTTTGAAGACATCCCAATGATCCTATCTTCACCATTGTCGTCTATCTGATATAGGATACTATTACAACTCCTATCACTGGCATCCACTTCTAAAATGAATTCTTTATCAGGAAGTGGTTTCTTTAAAACGATTTCTTCTTGAAAAATCTCTTTTATTTTTACCAAGGCATCATCATGCACTTTCTCCCATTTAAATTTCGTATTCTTCTTCAGAAGATCAAAAAGTGGAATTAGTACCTCAGAATAACGATTACTGAAGGGACGATAATGTTGGAGGAAACCTATCAACTGTCTAACTTCCTTCACCGTCTTTGGAGGTCTAAAATTTACTACTTTCTCCATCTTTTCCCTGTCTTTTCTGATTCCTTCAGCAGACAACTCGAAACCTAAAAGTTTGACATGTGTGCGTGCAAAAACACATTTCTTTAATCTGAGCGTTATTCCGCCAGTTTCCAGCCTAGTGAAAACTTGGTCTAGATGGTCTAAATGCTGTGTAAAATTGTATGAGCCTACCGCTAGGTCATCGACGTATGTTTGACAAAAGCTCTTTACATCATCTCCTAGAACTAAATCAAGTGCCCTTATACAGGAAGACAGAGACGTCTTTGTCCCAAATGGTAGTCTGACGAAGCAATATGAAATGCCTTCGTGCACAAATCCTAGATACTTCTGAAATTCCTCTTTTACACGTACTTGAAAGAAAAAATCGACTGCATCGAAAACAGAAAAAATATTTTTGTCGCTCAACTCTTGTAAAACATCAATGGCGGGGATTGGTTGGTCTGTTTCTGCCAAAGTGACCCGCGAAAGAGGGCGCCCGTCGATACAAAGGCGTAACTTCCCATTCTTCTTCGGTACTACTACTAGTGAATTGCTATAAGGCGTGGCAGCCTTTTTCACTATTCCCCATGCTAGAAAACGATTAATCTCATTCCTGACCTGATTCTGATAACAATGTGCAAACGGGAACATTTTCGAACGAATCGGTTTTGTGTCAGTTAGATGTATCTCATGTTCATAACCTCTAATGCAACCGGGTCTCTCATCAAACAGCTGTTTATGTCTTATGAGGAGGGAGGTGAGTTCTGCTCTCTGAGAATCAGTGAGATCAGTGTAGCCATCTACGTGCTCTTTTATATCACGCTCACTCGCGCGCGTTTGAAAATTTTTCCACTCTTCTGGTGAAAATACGGTTCTGGCCAATTCTGTGGGCGTCGGGTATCCTCTAACCTGCGACTTTACGGGTGGGTTGCTCTCAATTAGCCTATTCTTCCCTATCTCCGTACCCATCTCATGATTGCCAACTTGTCTACCTCTTACAAGTGAATAACCGTTATTTGGATCTCCGCCTTCGAGATCATCAAAACTAAAAATCTCCTCAATATTTCTTAGCACTAGATCTTCATTTGATATTTCGACGTCTTTGAAACTTACATCTACTTCTACTGGCTTCTTCAAACTGAACACCCCTCTCCCATAGTCTAGCACAGCGTCAGTCTCAGCAAAGAACTGAGAACCAAGAATTAACTTTCGATTCAACCCTTGCACTACTAATGACACAGCTTCAAACTCTTCTCCATTGATTGTTACTTGTAATAAAATCTGACCAAGAATCTTAGCCACACTACTTCCGAATGCAGATGTTACTTTCATATTATTCGTTCTAAGGAACGCAGGTCTGGGGTTACTATTCTGTACTGTTTGCCACAATTCACTACTGATCGCGTTGATACTCGAACCTGAGTCCAACAAACCAAGTACCGGCTGAGCGAATACGATAACTTCAATTTCAGGTAAAGTTATCTCATTATTTCTAACAACTAGGTCATCACTAGTGTCTAATAAATTATCAAAAATAGCATTTGCCTGATCATATTCTGTTCGATTCAACAGTATTACGTTACCATTTCTCAATTTTAATTCTAATTTCTCACTATTTGTATCAAAATTTACTAAATTTTCCTTAAAATGATTTTTCTCAATAATTTCCTGGCACTGATTACAATTATCACTAGCATTTACATTTACTTCCTTGACCAATGTCTCATTTTCATCTATATCACTTCTCGAAATTTCCAGCACACATTCAGTTACATCATCCGACCTCATTGGTGTGTAATCGCTATCCTGAGATTCCACGCTAATGGGATTCCAAATGTGTGCCGAATGTCCTCAGTTACGAGAAACATTCAGTACACGCCCATTATTGTCGGACTGTACTTGTCTCGAAGTACTTGCCCGATTCTCGTCTCGTGTATCGTACACTTCAAGAACTTGTATCTGTTCGTCTCTACTATTTCTCATCTGATGGTTAGGCCTATTTCTATTTCCTCTGTTGCTACCTCTTGTACCTCGGTACGAACTAGTTCCATTCCCCCTGAACCGATTCTGTCGGGATTCATTACGAGGATTACTACTAGGCTCACTATTCTCATTAGACCGTTCTAGCCTGCCCCTACTATTTCTAGTATACGGCCCCTGCTGTGCCCTGTTACGTCTCGTGTTACGTTTGAAGTTCCCCCCTGCTGATTGATTGTTTTCTGTCACTTCAATCATGTTTATGTTTCTACGCTGCTGGTTATTACCGTTCTCCCTGTGCGTTAACTGTACTTCATTCACTAACGCGAGAAGCTCTGAGATGCTTTGTGGTTTAGCACTAATCAAACACCTACAGATCCACTGAGGAAGCTGTCTCGGTAGTAATTTCAAAAGATTTTGTTCGGACAAGGGAGGGTCCAAAACAGCATTTCTCTGCAGCTGAGTGAGAAGGTACTCACTCGGCTGTCTGAAAATTCTAGGGTCATAATGACTCATTAGCAGGGTTGCACGCAAGGACGCTAAACGATCGGAGCTTAAGTAGTTTTTCTTAAATTCCTCTATAAAACTAGCATAGTCGGTGATCTTGTGTTGCATCACTTTGTACCATTGTAGACTGATTCCTCTTAACGAGCGTGTTAAGAAGCTCAGTCTATGCTCTGGCGCTACTCCAGTTAGCTCGAAATAATTATCTAAATCGACTAGATAATTATGGGTAGCTGATTCGTCCTCATTCCCATTGTATGTCGGTAGTTTCAGGTCTCTGTGCAAAAACGAGTTCATTGCAGTGGCAAGTTGGGCAGCTTCGCCACTACTTTGAACTGTGTGAACGCTTCCGTGTCCTCCCACACGCGATGTTGATGGCACAGGTTCCCTACTATTACTCGACAACAGTACAGGCGGGGCTATCAAATAGCTCGTGCTGGGACCACTGTCGACAACTACTCTCTCCTCTGTTTGTCGTGTCTCGTTCTCGCTAGAACGAGACGACAACCCGTCTCGTGCAGTTAGTAGTGTCTCTATCTCTAGTCGTGAACTTTGTTTTACTTTTTGTATCTCACGAGACATTTCATCTCGGAGATCCTTGATTTTGTCTCCCAGCTGTGCTGTGGATTCAGATCTCAGTGCAAATTCACTTTGCACTGTCTGAAGTTCAGCTCTAATTTCGGCCTGACTGCCTACAATGTTATCTATACTTCGATCGACTCTCTCCATTCGCAAGTGCATGTTCTCTACTGCCTGATCTATGTCCGTTTGTTTGGTAGAGAGGTCGCCTATCCTATCACCGAGGTCCTTCGATCGATTCTCGACATCGTTGATTTGAACTGTCAGTGAACTTTGAGCATCTTTCACTGACTGTTCAACTTTTCGGATCTCACTACTACAGGATGCAATCGAGACTTCATTAGACTGTACCCTGTCGCTAACTTGTTCTAATGAAGCCTGTATCCTTTGACTTGTACACACGAGCTGTGTCTGCAGCTCCAAGTTGGAGGTGTCAAGTCTCCTATTTACTGACGCAATTGATTCGTTCAATTGCTCAAATTTCCTATTATTTTCTGCTACAAATGAATCTATTCTCCCTACTAGAGACTTTTCAAGTTTTTCGCTATTCGATTGTATACTAGCACTCGACTGCTCAATTTTTGCCGTAATAGTATCTAGAAATCCACTTAGTAACCTCGATAAGTCAGCGGTCGTGACGAATTGAGCTCCGGACTGCCCACTTCCGGTCTCTACGACTTGACTTCCGGTAGGTACTACTTCACTTTCCCTGTGTGTTGCCTCAGCTGTGTTTTCCTGGACAGGTTGGCCACACTGTCCTTCAGCTGGGTCACTGTTTTCTCTCTCTGTGACGTCACCGTAACGTACGTGACTGTCACCGGTTCCTGAACCTACTACATCTTCAGTGGTTCTTTCAACGCTTGTTTCACTGCGCATATTATCTATGTCATTTTCAATCTCTATGCTATTGACGGTAACATGATCACTAATTATATCTTCATCCAGCTCAATACGCTGAGCGTACACGTCAGATCTAAATTCCTCTTCCATCTTACGCGTCTGAGCTCTCGTTACCGGCATTTAATCAAAACAAAACAAACTCTAAGTTGCCTAATGGTTATTACACACAAAATCTTTCCCCCCTAATTTTATGCAAATACACATGACACAAAATTTTCACTCATAATACACACTCTTCAAGAACAAATATAACACACTGTAACAAGGTTCTTGGATACTATGGGGACTATGTTTCAAACTATCACGCGGCATAAGAGATAATAAATAAAAAAAAAAATGAAAAGTTACTGCTCTACCCTTGTACTTCTGTTGGTGTATCAAGGTAGGTACCCTTTTTCGGCTTACGCTACTAGCGTATGCTTAGCCCCTAAAGCTAGGGCGCCAAAAATTGTAAATAGACGGAGACGTCCATCAAGCCCCACGCTGGGCGCCAAAAATTGTAAAAGCCCCAATGCTGGGTGGCAAAAATTGTGAATAAGGTGTGATGAGCCCCAGGCTCGGTGACACATTGAAGAATTTACCTTTCAAGCACAGGTGTGCTGAAATCTGCATACGACATGAAGTGTCCAGCATGTAAATTTGCGTGAGGCTCTGTAGAGAGAAGAGGAAGGCGTACCAGTGATGGTGAGGTGTGTCTCTCTCTCTACATTTGACAGCAGTCTTACGTCACACCTGAGAAGACTGTCTGTCCTCGTGGGTTCCATGAACTATGAACTGTTTGGTTGCGGTAGAGACTGAGTTAAAAAAAAAATGTTGAGACTCTTAAAAAAAAACAAAAATTTAATTTTGATAGAATAATCAAAATTGCCCCTATGTAGATATATGCTACTTTTAAACTTAAACAGAAAATCCCGATTTTGAGATCTACATAGGTCTCATAGTTCATGTTTCCCTACCCTGATTGTACGCTCTCGAAGCGACTCATGGGCTACAGAAATAGTAGCGACTCATGTAACATTGAGCTTGAGTCTAATGATAACCAACAGAATACATTAACAAGGAGTACTATTAGCAGTAAGCTAAATGAAGTCGCCGAACGAAGTCCACCTGAAAAGAACAGAAGTCACAAAACATTTTAGATATTTTTGTACTCACCAGGCAGCAAGTAAACCTTCAGGATTCATACGGGAATTGTAGTATGCAACAGACGTATAAGTAAATTTTCATAACTATTTAATAGATCCTTGGCGGAATTGAATTTGAAATATTTACACTCGATTTCACAAACAACACTTGTGCACGAAAAAAAAAAAATGATACTCATTTTAGTGGCCAATATGTATTACTTATACCAATAGTTCTAGTCCACGCGTGATTTAGTTTGTAGTTGTCACAGATACGTCCTGCCTGAGTCCAGTCTTCACTGTTGTCTGGATCCTCCCATCTGCACGCATTCTTCCGTATATGCGTGACGTAATTTTATCCCACATATTACGGTTTTTGATGAGCAGTCTTGAAGATCACGTTGTCTTCGTCGATCTCTGCATTGATATCTCTCTGTTACTAGTTGAGAGTTACTGTCATCACTATTACAGTAAAGGTGACATAGGCTCGTCACGCCTTACTGTATCTGGTGCTCTGTGGTGCAAAAAGTCCCACTATTTAACTTTCACAAGTTAAAAGAAGAATTGTTTGTGGTGCACTAATTTGCTATGCACAGGTTAAAAAAAAAAATGTTACTGCTGATGACTTATCTTCTAACATATTTGTGTATTAAACACAAAACAAACTGGTTGGGAGTGTGCTCATTGTAAATGTGAGCCACACGGTGAGTCCACCAACACTCGTTACTAATCTCATTTATAATACGTACATGTTCTTTGATAATAGTTGGTCTTGGTGTACAACGAAACACCCCTAACTATATATACGTATATGTAACTATAGCAAGTTACTTAAAAAAAAAAAAAAAAGAACACTCCCGATGGGGTCATATAGAGAAGATACTTCCCCTTTTTGCTATCTAAGCACTATATGATACATGTCATAGTAGTTGCTATTACACTAGCAAAGACATGATAAACTAATGTCACTAAATGAAATGTTCTATCCACTAAGAACTCAAACGAAGTAAAGTCTCACTCAGCGACGTGAAGTGTCTCCTGACGGTAACCGAAGTGTGTCGTGACCTCTGCTGCGATCCTAGTCATTAGGCTCGCTGGAACTTGAAAAACCTAGACTCACCTTCAGTCTACCGGTTTTTTTATGGTCAACGTTCTCTCTCTCTTTTGGTGACAACCGAAATTCCTAAATAGGTCACCGCTGTTATGCCCTAATATTACATTTATATACAATCTCTGGTGAGTTTCACATACTTTACATGATTCCTTGATCTTCTCTGAATATTTTGATATATAACACAACACTTGTCATGTACCGGAAGACTATTTAAACAATTAGAAAAACAAAACATATTAGACAAAATACATGTTTCCCCTTCCATCAAGAACTCACGTGACAGGTAGTGACATCTATACACAAACACAGTCTGCAGCGGGGTGTAATCTCAACACAAACTTTTACTGAATTTCACTCATCCCTGCTTATTGAACAAATATGCTGCAAAATCAAACCTTAGATTAATAACATTATACAATTTACTATATACCTACATTATAATACATGACTGTCATTACCTTAGGGGTGGTTAATTAATATATATGTCTTCCGGATACATTGGTGGGCAGAAAACCCCTTCCATCTTTGCAGACGAACACCGCTCAACGAGTTCAAACAACTGCCTGTAAATAGTACTGTTAAAATGTACTGAAAGAGTACGTGATACTGTCGGACATGTGACATACCGTGTTAAATAATCATAATTTATAAACGGGTGCATCCAAGAACCTTTTAAATTTGAATAAACTCAAATTTTCGAAAACCAAATCACAATTTTAAAAACATATTACTCCGCGTTGAAGCTGGCGATAGCTTCGTTTTTACCGGCCTAGAGCCGTAGCGGGCAGGGCGGGTAAGGTGACAAAATACGTCATCAGGAGAGTTTATCGCACCTTATTGTTCCCAAAAAACAACACTGCTGTGTGACTAGTATACAATAGCCATGTACACGACTGAACGGCGCTATATTGGAGAGTAGCCAACCCATCTCTCATCCACTAGTCCTTGACATATAGCTGTAGTCCAGCATACAATTATTTCTGAATAGTCCAAAAACTAGTCTGGAAACTCATAGTAAGCTGGAAACCGTTGTACCATCTTAGTTGCTGTTCGTGTGTGTTCCGCTGGAGGCTATGAGTTTGCTGAACTTCAGTTTGAAAATTTTGAAATGCTCTTTCAGAAAAAAAAAAAAAAACCTTTGTACTCGAAGTTCTTACATCTCTTCCCATGAAAATGATATGAATTCTTTACGAAGCATTTACATCTTGTTGGCTTTTAACATCTAATTATGCATGATTAAATATTTAAATGAATTGATATAAAGTATATGTGGTTACATATTTACATATAATTTCCATTTTGATATGCAAAGATTTTGATATGACATTTGCATATCAAAATTTAAATAACGTACGCACTAGGTCTTTACAATGCCTCACACTTTGTATTGTTTTAGAAGATTATACACATGCAGTGCGCATAAAATGAGAAAAATCAAAACGTTTACGTTTTGGCCCCAGGGATATAGTTTTTGCTAACACATTGTGACAGTTAAAGGGTTAAATTGTAGGTCTACGTCTCATATGGCTTTGCTGCTGGAAGGGACGTTAAAATAAAAAATCAAATCAAGCAAGTAGAGGGTAACCAGTTTCTTTTCCGTCTAGTTTCGTTAGCTAAGAACGAAAAATGAAAGTTAAGGAATGAAATAAATACTTTGATAATTACGTTGTTTGTTTGAAATTGAACCGCCCCTTTTCAGGATGGTGAACTATAAGAACTTCATAGAATCGAAATAACAAAGCTATGTACTATAGTTAATATTGAAGTTCTTTTAAAGCTTTTAATATTTTCTCAACGTTATCGAATCAACTAGCACTGTTACGTCTTAGTTTTAATGACGATTCTTAAAGCTGCCGGAACAAGGATCTCAAAACAACTTACTCAATCACTGGGGGTGTATGGTCGGCCCAATAATGATCTCAACTCTATTCCGAAGTTGAACTGCAATTCTAAAATTATAAAGAATATTATATACGACACATCACTAATTATGAATACAGATATTTGTTACAAATGTGATTACAAGTTTGCAAATGTACTAGTAGGGGAGAAGGGACAAATGCCCTCCCTCAACGTCAGCTACACTCCTTTAGCATAATTTTAAAATTTGCCTTCTGTTTTGCATTGAAGTCAGAGTTGTTAACGGTAACTGAACCGATAGGCGCAAATAGCTACAAAACATACTTTCCTTCGCGCACGCGGGAGAGAGAAAAGATTCCGAGTTGGAACCTAAAGAGATTTTGTATTCGGATTCGGTTCCGAAACCGAATTTGATTTTTCAATGAAAATCGTTTCTTGAACATTATGTAATCATTTCTTGTTCAGTGGAAACGAAATTAAAAAAAAAAAAAAGAGGATAAATAGGTTTTTTAACAGCTGTTGTATTTCACATAAGAATAATTTCACAGCATTGAGCATACTTCACAACTTGTAACGATCTTTACCTAGTGATGTTTCCAAATGACGATGTCAAAAACTGTATTTCGGTTCTCATACCGAAGCACCTGTATTACGGTTTTCGGTTCCATGAAGTGAACCGATACGTCGAAATGTATTTGGATACTCTTACCAAAATATAACAAATCAAAACGTTTATGTAAGATTCGGGACCAAAAACCAATCGGTTCTGTTACCACTAGGGACACACCCACAGGATCCGAATCCCCTTATCCTAAAACTTCATATTTTTAAAAAAAAAAGAATAATATGTTTGCGTTTGTTTGTACGACGGACTTACTTGATTTTCAAACTTGGATTTCCCTTTCCCCAACAGAAATATGTGGGTGTGCGCCTGGTTACCACTAACATTGATTAAAATATTTGAGTTTTATATGAATTATCGTTTCACTTAGAACTTTTTATGTAATGTTTTATTTATTCTTAAAGAAAATTATTTTAAATATGTATTTACATATGGCTATTCCGTTCAGTGTGAACGTCTTTGCACAGTATGCGTTTCCAAGAGTCGCAGATTCTATGTGAAGAGCCAGAAGATTGTGGTTTTACAGCATTTATCCAAGGTTTTGGCTCCTCGCTGACAGCGTGACAAGTGAGTTTCCCAGGAGAATCGTTGTCTTGTGATCGTGTCAACATTTTTCGTGTGTTCGTATCTGAGAAACACGAATCATTAGCGAAGCGTCGGGATTGATGATCCCTTTCTCTAGTTTTCTGTTAGTCTCTCTCTCCTTGACCCACTCCTTGACATGGGCCATCATCTTCCTTTTTTTTTTTCTTCTGTTCGTCGTGTTTGCCACTGAATGGGTGTGGCTTCGCAAGGGAACAAACAGCACACTTCACCTTACTGATGCATTTTTTGCGAACTTTTTAAAAAATCACTAAACATAAATGGAAGTGCTTCCTCAAATCGAGACTGTTGTTTAGCTGTTAATCATTCAAAAATAATAATAATAAATGAAATCCTTCAGTTTTATGTCCCACGTGTATGCCGGCTAGGCTAAAGGAGACGGTGATGATGAGAAACGAATGTACTGGTGGAATGAAAAATGGGAGGAAACGGAAGAGCCACGAGAAAACTCACGAACACGGTGTTTATTCACCACAAAGCCCACTTGGCTCGAGCTGGGATCGAACCAGGGGCCCCATGCACCAGAGGTGAACGCTTTACCACTGAGCCACCGTGATTCTTGGTTTCCAACCTATAAAGGTACAAAAGTTTTCTATATTGATGCATATCATGAGGCCATTGAGAAGCTACTTGAATTAATACCAAATTCCAGTCTAGAGAGATAAAAATATAGGTGCTAAGATCCGATGAGCTGACTGTATATCACTCAGTTGAACGTGTGTACGCCATATATATCAACGTGACCACAGTCCTTCACGCACTGTGTCGCGAGGGGTTTTACAGTATGGAACTTCCAATTTGTATGTCTATATTAATTTCTATCATGATAGATCTTAAACCGGCCATGTCATCGTAATAGGGCCCTTAAACCAGAACTCTAGGTTTCGTCTATGCTTTGTCGTAGGAGTCAGTAGTAATGGGGGACTTCAAGTCACTTACATCTGGTCGGCTGTTGGAAATCGTCACCAGGTTATATGATACGTAGGGGCAGGAGTTTTTCGCAAGTTGCGAAATCACGAAAGTTTTCTGACAAAGCCGAGAGTTGGTTTTTCAACAAACTATGCCAGATTTAGTAAGGAAATTGGTATTTTGAAGTCGCGACAAAATGCGATAACTGACATTTTGAGCAAAATGTGCCGCAAAACGCGACAAATTGCGAATTTTTTAAAACGTCAATTTCAGTTGTTAAAATACAGAAGTAAAAAGTACACACTGATTACTTCTAACTTCCGTTTCAAGTTCATAGCTGGTAGTTGTGGGATGTGGAACTAGGTCCGTAGCCAGCCCTAAAACGTAGGGAGTGCCTGGTAGAAGTTGGGACCCGATTCTAACCGTATTATAGTTCATTTGCAAGCCTACCGTGAGAATTTTAGGCAGGCGAGTAAAAATTTAGTGGGGGGACGGCCCTCCTAGATCCCCCGTGGAAACGGACCTGTGTGGAACGTTCAGCGTCATGATAAAACAGCGGAAATCAGATATACAAGTAGATACTGCGCTAATGTATTGTATGTATGTTTTTCCCTTTTTGCATGTGTACCGTATTTATTTTTGGTGTATAGCTAATACAATGTGTGGTGTTTTGTGATGGCAATCGTGATGATACTGTGCTAGTGTATTTTAACTTTTTGGACTTGTAAAAGAAGAAAGAAATAATTTGTTGTTAGTAACTACATGAAGAATAACTTCATTGTCCTAAGTAGTAGTATTGTTTATTACTTATATTGGGCCTCATTCGAATTTATATAATTTATATTAGAGTTTGTATTAGAGCTTGTAAAATTATTTAAATAGCGACAAAATGAGATATTTTATATCTCAAAATGCGACAAAATACGAAATTTTAAATTTCAAATGCGAAATATTTAATTTCAAATTACGAAAAGCTCCTGCCCCTAGTGATAGGTCATTCATGGTACGCTCCTGTCATCCGATGAGAGTCGCTCATGGCACATTCCTTTTAAACGGCGCGACAAACATCTTGGCAATTGAAGGCGGCGCTCCAAGTTCTCTTTAAATGCTACCAGCAAATGAGAGACCAGCAGTATTGCCACGTTTATTTTGTACACATCCACGTCTATCCCCTGTCACCTGATCGCGCTGTAGTTTGTCTGTTTAGCCGTAGCTATACCCCTTTACCACTTGGCAACTCGCGCTAGAGCTTGCGTTTTATTCGTTTAGCTGAAATGCCAAGATGTTTGTCACAGGCTTTAGTACCTGGTGTGACGTCATGTCACGTGGTATAACGCCATCCAGAGGCAAACCTGGATCCTCGACAGGAACCATGGCTTCTCCAAGAGAACTAGGACCATCTCCCTAAGTCTTCGATAATGTCCAGGGTCATGTCCTAAGACCATAGGAAACATATGAACATTATGTTCTTTGTTATGCTAATATCCTATAAAAAGGACATTTTAATTGTGAAAAATTTTAAATTTGTCTTCATAATTTATTGGATCCATTCATAGTCATACAACGAAATTGGACATGTCAGTTATATATATACCAGTATACATAAACATGCATACTATTATTACATATGGATTCTTATAGATTAACTAATTTACTGAATATACATTTAATTTTACGTATACGAATTATTTTGCACATATTCTTCAACAGAGTAAAAGCATTGTTCTATCAAGTACGTTTTTAATTTGATTCTAAAGCTATTTACAGAGATCTGATTTTTTTGTACATGATAAAAGTACATTATATAATAGAGTACCTTTTGTGAGTAACTGATTTATTGTATATATTTATTCTATGTGCATACAAGTGAATGTCTTCTTTACTTCTTGTGCTGTACCTCTCTTTGTTAACAATAAATTCACTACTATGTTTTTTTCAAATATATTAATATTTCGAACAAATACATTCAGAGAAGACTCATTATTTCAAGTTCCTTAAAAACATTTCTGCAAGGAGCGTTCCATTCAACTCCTGCAAGTATCCTTACCATTTTTTCTGTAGCCTAAAGATGACAAGATTTCCCCTGAACAATCAAGCCATATTTTATTATAGAATGAAAATTTGAATAATATATACACTTAGCTGTTTTTACATTAATCTTATGTCTTACACATTTTATTGCATAACAGATGTGATGCTTTGTGATGAGATTTTATGGCCTACTTAGATACCTCCTCTTAAATGTTGGCATGGTCCTTAAAATTGAAAGGGGTACATATAGGCTCCCTAGATTGGAGCAAATATTTTCAATTGAAAGATGCCTTAAGGTACACATCAGGTCTTGTAATATTTCAGAGATTTACTGACCTCAGTTGCTTTTTCATGGATGTTATGACGCCATAGTATTTTTCCTGAATTCTGATTGGTGAAATCCAAATACTGTGATTTGGTTGCAGTATGTGTTACTTACATGGAACTTAAACACTGAGATTTTGATTTTCTATTTCAGATATGTTGAGCAATATTGGCCACTGTTTTAACTTAACTTTTAGGGTTGCACCGTGTGATTAAATAATTATATTAATTAATAATGCTCATTATATTACCATTTTTTTACATTATGAATGGGTAATTTCGAAAATATAATTCGAATGTATAAGTCCAATGGTTGCCCGAGCACACATTAAAAATCTACAATGGATGCTTGAGTCCCAGAACTTGCATATAGTCCGTATCTATATCGGAGTATAGTACATATTATGTTTGATTGTATGGGGCCACCCCCTTAGAATGAACAATAAGAACGCCCATGATTGTGAGTACGATAAAAATTTTGTTTTGTTAAGTGCGAATTAACGAAAAAAATATACAGTTTTTGTGAAACTCTGA
This sequence comes from Thermobia domestica, assembly GCF_964235325.1. Classification (NCBI taxonomy): domain Eukaryota; kingdom Metazoa; phylum Arthropoda; class Insecta; order Zygentoma; family Lepismatidae; genus Thermobia; species Thermobia domestica. The sequence goes on along the minus strand of NC_137460.1, from coordinate 36,423,667 downwards.
AGCTTGTTCAGAAGAATCAGGACTTGTACCGGTACATTAAAAAAAAAAAAAAAAAAAAAAAAAAAAAAAAAAAAAAAAAAGGCATCTAATGACAAATTAATCAATGTAATAGATTTTATTCTTTGTAACTTCGTTCTCACACAAAGACTTAAAAGTTATTTCTTATTGTCTAATTTCAGATAAATCAAAATCATTAGAAACCCTGAGGAAGCCTACAGATGGAAGCCAATCACCTACCTGGCAAAAGATGAACGACGAATTCGCAAGCGTGAGTGAAGTTTTTAATCCGATGAAGCCCAAAATCGAGCGACCGATAATCAGGAAAGTCGCAGTATTGGGTGGTAATAGCTCTGTGTATCCGGGTTTCTGCAATGAAGAGGAAGCACTTTCAATGCTGAAAGGAAATACTGTGAAAAGGAAGTCGCCACGAGAAGCCGAAGACGATGAACTGAAAAAGCGGAAAGTTCAGGAAGAATTCAAGACTGTTAAAGGTGCAGTTAAGACGAAAGGATTTGATGGTAACTCTTAATACTGTTCTTTGGCTATTTTATTTTTAAAAAATTAATTTTTAAGTTTGGCACAGCTGGTCACAAAAAGTGGGACTGCCTTCCGGAGATTTAAGTCCGAAAAAAATATCCTTTATTCTTACGGATTCCCTTTAGGTCTGGCTCTTTTGTCACAGTCAAGGGTGGAAATTGAACGATAATATTGTAGTATGCATATGATGATTTCGTTGTAGACAAACAAAATAGCTACAATACAGAAAATTACGATAATTTTAAGTCGGAAATATGATACATTATTTATATTTTTAATCTAGATCGATTAAATAAGTGATGGAAGTGGGGAAATATCGTAACTACAGACTGGATGAGGCTATTTAACTAAACTCATTATCTGAAATTTTATTAGTAAGCAAATAATAATAAAAATGACAAATCACAGGTAGTCTATATCAGAATCCTTGAGTCCTCTGAAGCCCTGATTCGTTTCGTTTGTTACCAAGTTTTCGATTTAGAGGTAGATAATGGTGAGTTTGTTGATGAGAGTTTAGCGTTCCTTGCAGAAGGGAGGCTATGTGAAAGTTGGTCCCACAGACTAACGTGTAAGACCAACTACATCAGCTCCCGCCGGGGATCGAACTGGTGACTCTCATGAGAAAGGTTCGCACGCTATCCTCTTAGCCACAAGGGAGCTCACGTTTCATTACATATGTAAATGGAAAAACGAATACATTTATACTTGAAAATGACGAAGATGATGTGATAAATATTATGAACAATTCTGTGAGAAAGTGAGCGTTGCTAACTAACTAACTAACTAACTAACTAACACTATGGCTTATGGAAACCCGAACGTTCATAAAAGCTCTCCATTGACTTCTATCCTTAGCCAACTGGATCCAGTTTCTACTCTGTATTTCTATTTCTGCGAAATTCATCTTAATATTGTCCTCCCATCTGCGCCTAGGTCGGCCTAATGGTCATTTTCCGATTGCTCTTCCAGATAAAACTTGGGAAGCGTTCCTACTTTCTTTCATTCTTGCTACATGACCTGCCCACCTCAGCCTCCTAGATTTGATGACCCTAACAATGTTTAGTAAACTGCATAAATTATGTAGTTCCTCGTTATAAAGTTTCCACCATTCCCCATTTCCAGTCCTCATGGGTCTTAGGATTTTATTCTCAAATACTTTCAGTCTACGTTCTTCCTAAGTGTAAGCGACCATATTTCGCAACCATACAGAACAACAGGCACGATTATCGTTTTACATATTTTAAGCTTCAAATTTCTCGACAGAACTCGCGAAGACATGAGACCCTGAACAGAACAACACGAAATTCCTGCTTTTAGTCGATATTTAGTTTCTTTGTGAATATGATTTTCGTCTGTTAATATTGATCCTAGGTATCTATCTGAAAGTATCCACTTTATCAGAAGCAAGGACGTCTCTGGCGGAGGGGAAGGGGGACGTGTCCGTCCAATATTTTGTTGAGGAGATGAAATTTAGTATAATTCCTATGTCAAGGCGAATGTAAACTTAAATTTGTGGCAATGATAAAATCAAATTATGGTGAATGGACGAGTTAAGTGATTTAATCATTACTGTGCTAAACCTAAGTGCAAGGATCTAAAACTTACATTGTCTGTTCCGAACAATACGTCTGGGAGGTACAGAAAGCATAGGCTGGTGGATATTCCACTTTATTTTCATGGAGACTAGTGGATATCCTCAATTACTTATCTTTGATCTGTTTGGTCTTTGAAGTTCCCTCTTTCAGAAACTTTCTTTTCTAAATGCAATTCTCTCATTGTAATATTTATAAGTCAATGTAAAATATAATCATTTGGAAGTTCCATACGCAGCTTACGACTTTGGAACCCAGATGAATATTGGCAGAAATATGTTATGCTTAACCTATCGATTGTATTGGTAAAGGTAGTGTGGTAATTCAAGTAAATTACCATGTACTCATAATTTTGACGTAAATTCAGTTGGAGTCTAGTAGCCTCCTAGTCGTTCCTGTCCCCCCCCCCCCTCATTTTAACTTGCCAGAGACGCCCATGATCTAAAGCATTAGGGTCTATTTAATATTTTAACACATCCATAATTTGCCGTATTAGAATCCCGACGAACTTCTATGTATTTAGTTTTCTCTGCATTTACTTCTAATCCCATGTCCCTGCAAGCTTTTAATAAGACATCTGCATTTCTTTCTATTATTATCGTATCATTCCCTATTAAATTTACTTAATCAGCATAATCTTGTGAATACCATTCAACTCTAGGCCCTGATTGCTATCTTTGATTTTCCTTATTGCGTACTCCAGGACAAAAAAAGTGTGCGTTGTTTTATACCAAAATAAACTGCAATACAGTGCAAGGTATTGGAAATTAACAAAAATATTCTTCCTTATACGCTGAAACACAAGTTTCTTGAATAGGTACGTGATATTACACCTTGAAATATATATATCTTGAATTTGATTCTCGACAGAATGTGAAATATCTTAACCCTTTGACTACCATTTTTTTTTATTGTGAACATTTTTTTTATATGTACGACTCCTTTAATGTAGGATATTCCTGCCATCTGTACACAGCTTTTGAAACTAAACACAGTCTCCTGGTTACATCTGACCCGATGGGAGAACAACATGCATTTTTTTTCTTTTTTTAGAATTTTCTAAAAACAAATTCCCAACGATGTTTGAACTATTCGCATGGGACGATGGGACACATTGTATCCCGTTGGTAATCAAAGGGTTAAGAACTTTGTCTTGAGCATAAGCGGAGGTAGGAGTTGTCTACTGGAGAGGCAGACCTTTTGGTCGGTCTCGGACCTTTGGTAGGTTGCCATCTTATAGGTGGCATTTTTATTTTATTTTATTTTATTTTGTCAAAAAGTTGGGAACAATGCCCCCCTATACTCCGCCCATGGTCTTGAGGAACTCACGTAAGTTTAACTCCCGGTGGCTATAATATTGTCTTAGCGATAAATCTAGGGTGTGGCTCACTGAACCACTATCGCTTCCCAATTTGTTTATAAATCAATATAACTAATTACATTATTATTACATGTCGGTGTTAGGTCAAAACCTAGTTTTTATTTGCATAATTATATTTCAGAAGGAAAAAGTAACATCAACGTTCGTTACCAATATAGCAACTGATCAAATTTAATAATGCCTAAAATATCCTACTTTGCATGTTAAAACCTATTTTTGATAGAAGCCCCTACACCAGTGGTCGAAGTGAGACGGTATGCGGTGGTATGTCATACCGCCTCTGGTTTTTCAGTGATGAAGGCATACCGTCACTGGAGAGTAGATGCTAAATACCTTTAATAAATCCATTTTTGTACAAAGTATTCTTAATTGACGAATAACTTTGTACGTAAAAAGATGTTATTTCTAAGTTGACAACACCTTCACTTTTGTTATCTTTCTCTTACCTTTTGTCTTCAAAGAAGTTCATCTAGTTAATATTTTGATGTGCCATATTGAGTTCTTTCTTTCTTATGTACAGGTGTGTGTCTTGCCTGAATGCATATAAATGTCATATTTTGGGCACGGGCGAATTTAGAGGTAGTCTGCTGAAAGGGGCGGATCTTCCTGGGGTTTGGAAAACCCCTGAGTCTAGTAGAAAGTTCAGATTTCCCGCAGGAAATTGTTAATATAAAAACTAGGTTTTTGAGCATTTTCGTGTATAATTCTCTATAATACAACATAAGGGATTTTTTTCTTCAGAAAATTGTTGTTGAGAAATCAGTCCCTCCACTCCTCACCCCCCATGTAACTACAGAGAAGCTCTCCAATGGTCTTCAGTCACTATGTAAATAGAAATGCAATCTTTTGAGGAGCATACATTCACTGTATTTCAACATTTAGATAGCCGGTATGTCGAGTCAAAATCGTAATAACACATACCGGCTCTGCATTTTTTTCCCCTACACCAAACTTTTTAAAAGGTTGTGAATATTTTTAAAAGTTTTACAGAATTTGTTCTTATATGTTGATTCTGTTTGATACGAATAAAATTCCATTGTGAAGAAAATAGTCTGCAGAGCACCTTTTAGAATATCGCTGTTTAGCTGTTGCTTTAGTTGATTTGAGTTTAGCTGGCAGATTCTAAAACTCTTGTGTCACAGCGTATAAATAAAACAGCTTGATGCTGTTAAATGAAATTTCGATAGGTTCGTCATAGTTTTCGGAATGAAATTTAGTGTGTGGCGTCACACATTTTCAATATGGCAGACACTAAACACCATATTCTTAAAACAAAAAAATCGAATGTTAGGGAAACAATTTGTGTGTTGTAACAAATGAAGCAGTTCAGTTGGTTGATTTTGAGTTTAATGTCCCGTTTAGCAGCGAGGCTACTGATTAACGTAGAATCCGAACCACATGAGCTCCCACCAGGAATGAAGCAGTTCAGCAAGGGGATTAAAAAAAGTATTGGTTTTTTATTATGTTTAACAAAAGAAAGATATTAATAAATTGTTTAGTACTTCAAAAAAATAGTAAAATATTTCTTGAATACGCTTGAGGAAATATGTTTTTGTAGGCAGTGAACTTTTTTTTTTTTTTGTTCGATAATTAATAACCCAGTGTCCTTCATCGTGATTTGTGGTTGTGAAACGTTTTTTAAAATGTATTTTTTTGTTCTAAAGGTTTGTAAGTCAGCTGCTGGTACAAAAGAAATAGAGTGAGAAAAGGTTTTGTTTTTAGAGAGGAAATGGAGGAGGACAAACAACTAAAATGAACAAAAATATATTTATATATAAAAGTTTTGATATGGTACAAGTTAGAATGTAGTTGCTTTCTTTTCTCTCTGTGTTTCTCTCTAATGTTTGTAATGTAACACTATTATAATAATTAATAAGATGTGCGTGTTGTAAATTTCAAAGTAGTGATATATTTATGACCTGATACAACGGAAAAGTAGTTGTATTTTTTTTTTTTCAGTTGGTGATAACCTTGCGTATGAATTATTATTTTATACATATACGACTACATGCCAAATACTTCTTGCATTTTATGTGAAGGTGTGAAGAATTGAAACAAAACTGATTTTGTAGAAAAAATCAAGAATTTCTTACCTGAGAAATGTTATGCGTTTTGGAACAAAACATCCAATATGTTTCAATCAAAATTTTTCTTGTAAGCCTTGTATCTGGAGAACTACATAAAATTAGTGCAGCCAAACCCAAACTATCACTTAACTCAGTATGATGTGCTTATTCCGAAAAAAAAAAAAAAAAAAAAAAAACTCGATTTCGGGGTCGTTCAAAAATTTTGTGACCCCTGATCTACAAACTAATTATTGGCCAAGATCGCAAACTTCTGATTCATTTTTTTTAGATCATTCCTAAAATTCTTGTTTCGTTCTTTTTTCAAAACTTTAGTTTACATTGACTTCCAGGATTTGTGTCTCATACATATCGATACGAACAGGAGCGTTATTTGGAGCTCCAGGGAGAGACAATCACCCCCTCGCCTCGAGTTTGACATTTATATACATTTTAATCCATAGGATAACAATATATCAATGAAAAACCCGAAAATCTACTGACATCTAAGATTTTGTCCCCTTCCCCCCAGCAAAATCTGAAATAACGTTGCTGGATACGAAAGATATCTCCTAGGGAAGAAAACTCTGAAATGCTTCGTTTTAGAAAATTAATAAATAATGTCTGTTGTCGAAATTTCTTATCCAGAAAGTTTGCGGACTCGAGTGTAGTGTTTCAAATAAAGCTTGTTTTTTTTTTTTTTTTTTTTTTTTTTTTTTTTCGTGATTTACCTTGTGATTTTTCAAGGTAAGAAGTACGTACGAGGTGTTAAAGCTATATTCATTTTCGGTAAAGTCAGAGATGCCTATATGCGGGTTTTAAGGCGCAGGTTGCGCCCATGAGATTATTTGGGAGTCAATCGTTTTTCATTGAAAATGATACAGTCAAACTGGAGAATGATAAATTTGGAAGATAACGCCCAAGCTCTTGGTGGGAATTGGCACTCCTTGATGGAATAGAGTTCCATCTTCAAGTGCAGGCATTTTAAAGGGAATTACTACATTAAAGATGGGCAGAAACTGCAGAACATGAGAGAAAATTTAATGTATGGAAAATCTGAAGAATGCAGAAGTGTCTATCAATCCGTTAAACTTGCACAACTTCTCGGAGACTCCAAGGCCTTTATAAAGAAAGAGAGAAAAAAAAAAAAACAGAGCAATTTCTACAAGGTAACCAGAAAAGTTCTTGCCGTTCCAAAGCAGTGATAAACAAAGAGCAATACAGTGGACAGTACATACCTTTAAGTTTCGAAATAATTTCCATCAGCATGCAACATATTTTGCCAACGTTTCTGCAGCTACACAATATACTGGCGATAAAACTCGACGGTCCTGGATGTAAAGAAGTCCATAACAGCGTTCGTCAGGATTCCCTCAATTGCGAAGTATCTCCACGGAGGTGGCTATCGAGGGGATAATACGGTGATAATCTGTTCGCGCAATGTCCGGTGAATATGATTCATGGCAGTGTCTCTCAGCTAAGTCGCTGAAGGTCTCCCGGGTCCTCTTTCCCACGTGTAGCTTGGCATTATCGTGCAAAACAGCACAACCCTTGCGATTCAGCAATGCCAGCTCCTTCTGCAGCAATGCACAGTGCCCCCTTTGCAACTGCTGGGAGTAGAGGTCAGCCGTGATTGTTTGACCAGGTGGAAGGAGCTCATTATGCACCACTTGCCAACAATTTCACCATAGAGAGAGCATAACCTTTCGTGGGTGTGAGGAACAGGGTCACGTGGCGACAACCAATGTCTGGTACGCTTGACAGTGTCATAGACTTTTCGTCACAAGTGACTCAGCGATCAAAGGTGGGGGTGTTCTGGTGCCGAGTGAGCAAGGACAAAGACGTTGTCACTAGTTGTTCCTTGTTGGCTGCCGACAGTGTACGGGATACTCACTTGCATAACTTGTATGGTTTCCCGATTCTATGCAGATGCAGTCTGACTGTTTCAGCGAAAACGTAGAACCTTTCTGCAAGTTCGTCACTCGTTAGACTATGTCCTCCTCAATGATTACTTTCAGGGCCTCGTCATCCAATACATTTGGTCGTCCACTACGAGGTTCATCCGAACGGAATTTTTGGAACCAATGCCTGGTGGTGCGTTCGTTCACGGCATTCTCCCCAAATTCCTGGTATATGCGGCGACTTGATACGGCAGCTGGCAGCCCACTTTAAAGTCATACAACAATCACACGCGAACCAGCTGCTTTGATACCACTATTTCTCTTCGGCACTGCACGAGCTATGACTTCTGTGTGTGCGCGCAACGTGTCTATATTACTGAAGATCGATAGTCAAACTAACTCCCGATCGCTTGGTAGACATGTGCATCATTTGGTTTCCTCTATGTGAGCGCATGATTAATGGTACATCAAAAACGGCTAGAACTTTTTATTATTATTGTACATTGAGATAATTTCTTGAGTAAGTTAAACTGCTCAGAAACGTAATACAGTCTGATAGAGAAAGACTTGGATCTTCTTGTGTATACTAAAATATTCAGAAACTACAACCTTTGTGTGCCGTATTGAACTGTATTAACTATCATAGTTGGGAAGTCTTGAAATCTTTTAAGTTTCATATCCCACGGTTATGCCGGCTAGGCTAAAGGAGAAGCGTAGTTGGAGTTCTCTCTACTTGGTAGGCATGCGAAGGTTAGAGCAGATGCATCCTGAGGTATTCAATGCATTCTTGCAAAAGAAACATGTCGTTAGAAGGTTCAATTACAAATTCACAGCCGTAGGAACTGATGTAAACTTAAAGCAGACGATCAACAGGTCACAGAAGAGTACTTCAGATATTCTGGGACGTACTACGCGAGGGCAAAATTTATTAATTGTCCCACGTATTCACTATATTTTAATGTACGCCTATAAAGTTTGTAGATCTAATTTATTAATGTTTTTTGCAATTTCATTATGCTTTTTTCTTATTTTCAGCTGTTATCAGTCCTTCATCGTGGAGAAGAGGACTAAAATTATTGGAGAAGCAGAAACTTCGTTCTCAAAAATCATCCGAATCGCTTAGTGATTCCAAGAAAGACAAACAACTGAAGAATATAGTAACCAAAAATTCTGATAAAATAGAAAAGGAAGTTTTGTGTGAGAACTCCGACAGAAAACAGACCGCACCCGATGATGCTTTACAAGTGAAACCTGGCTGTACTGCTGACGTTGAATTAAAAGTCACAAGTGAACATAGTGATAAAGAGAACGTCAATAGAGGTTCGCTTCAAAGACTAGAAGAACGAAAAGATGACCAAGCGTCGGATACGAGTTACAGTAGTGAGAATTTTGAAGAAGTAGTTAGCAGTGAACCTTTGACTACTCCGAAGAGTAGACCGTATGGTTATGGGAAGAGAAAAGTACAAAAAGGTAAGCTATTCACGAACGCTGGAATTACAAGCAGTATGAGAGTCACTGTTAGGGCTGTATGTCATTGTTAGAAGACAAATGTACACCAGATACAATCCACTCTGTTTAACGGTGTATTGTCTTACATAAACGGTGTTCAGTACATAAATTAATAAATACACAATAAAAAGTTTTTTTTTCTCGAAAAGAATGAACTCTCAGGCATCTCGTTTAGTTTAGCTAAATCTGATCTATCTATTGATGTATACTGCTGTTTATGAAAATTGCATCACCCAGAAAGACCTATGCTACAACAATGAAATTGATTCCAGAGATTAAGTACATGACAAGACACAAATGATCAGAATTACAGAACTGTGCATCATCTGTGATCTTACAAAATCAGTATAGTGTGAATTCGCCACGTATTGAGATCAGCGTCTCTATATGTCCTGGCATAGAATCAAGAAACTGCTGGATATCTTCCTGGGAGATATTCTGCCACGCGGTTTATACGCGAATCCACAAGGTATCACATTTGCTGGTGGCGAATCGTGATGAAATAGTTTGCGCTCAACCATAACTCAGATATGCTCGATGGGCGACATGTCAGGCGATCGGGCAGGCCAAAGAAGTAGTGATACCTGGCGTTCTACCTTTGCCTAACTGGGGCTCCGCCCCCAGATCTCCGCGTTTCCTCGGCCTACGGCCTCGCACCTCTCAAACCCACAATTCTATCAGATTTATAGTTTCTTTTCTATTTCAACTATCTAAAAGGTAAGATGTTGTATCCCAAGAAAACATCCATTTAAATAACATAGAAATTACTTTATCCCCCTTAAAAACTAAAAATATTCACGTTTGGCAATTTTTCTGTGGGTTAGTCTCGAAAAGCTACAATCATGCCAAATTTTATCATCCTAATCCTGCCGGAAGTGCCTAAACATTTGGGGTGTAGAAGATGTCCCATATAAATAACATAGGAAAGATTTTTAAGTTCCCTATAAAACCACTCTACGATTAGACAATTTTTTTTTTTTTTTTTTTTTTTTTTTTTTTTTTTTTTTTTTTTTTTTGTGAATTGCGTAGGTAACACTAACGAAAACGCACAAACGTACCGAATTTAAAGTTGTTATTCCAATTCCAAGTACCTAAAATATGAGATTATAGGTTGAAAAAGAAGGCCCATTTAAATAACATGGAGAATTTCTTTATCCGCTTTAGACTTCCCAAAAAATTTAAAAAAAAAATCACTTTTGACAATTTTCCTGTGGGTTAGTACTGGAAAACTACAATCATGCTAAATTTCAACTTTCCATGTCAAACGGAAGACCCCTTTATTTTATGCTAGTTCATCTAGTTCTATACAGTGTATAGTTAGGATATATAGCATTTTCGAACTTTTTTTTTTTAATTTTTTGGTTAATTTCAAGTTCAAAGTTTTTTCTTTGTTTCTTTTTTAAATAACATTACCTGTATATATCTTATTAAGATTTTTTTTTTTAAATTTCTATTTCTTTTTGACAACAAATCAGCGGAAGAAGAACCAAAAGTTCCACCCAAGACGAGAACCTATGATAAAGAAAAAGTCCGAGAATATATGAATAGCCGAAGAAGGCTTAGGCAGGAGGAGCTGTTAGAAGAGAAGAGGAGAAAACAGCTTTTTGAAGAAACAAAGAAGATGAAATTGAGAGAACTACAAGAAAGAACGAGAAAGTTGGCTGCATTGGCAGTCCAGAAGAAGCGAGAAGCAATGACAAATAAACATAAAGTAAGTGTATCAAAGTAGAGATAGTTACTACTACTGTTAAAATTCGAATAATTGAGTATTCGAATGATGAATTCTTCAAAAAAATACTTTTTATTCGAATATTCGAACAAAATTCATTATTTGAATCATTTTTCGATCACTTATTTGGATAACGAATAATTATTTGAACAATTGTTTGAATAACGAATAATTATTTGAACAATTATTTGGGTAACAAATAATTATTTGAACAATTATTTGGATAACGAATAATTATTTGAACAATTATTTGGATAACAAATAATTATTTGAACAATTGCTTGGATAACGAATAATTATTTGAACAATCATTTGGGTAACAAATAATTATTTGAACAATTATTTGGATGACGAATAATTATTTGAACAATTGTTTGGATAACGAATAATTATTTGAACAATTATTCAGATAATGAATAATTATTCGAACAATTATTTATTTGGATAACGAATAATTATTTATTTGGATAACGAATAATTATTTATTTGGATAACGAATAATTATTTATTTGGATAACGAATAATTATTTGAACAATTATTTATTTGGATAACGAATAAATATTCGAACAATTATTTGGATAACGAATAATTATTCAAGCAATTATTCGAATAACGAATAAATGTTCGAATAATTGTTCGGATAACGAGTAATTATTCAAATACGAGGGGTGATCAGAAAGTAAGATTACGTAGCGTGCGGTGAAATGTGTATATATTATTTCATATAATCAGTACAGCCAACAAATAATACATACATTAGGTTATTTTCCGACATAGTCTCCATATCAGTTGAGGCACTTGTCGCATCGTGGAATGAGTTTGAAGATTCCCTTCTGGTAAAAATCCTGTCCTTACGTGTTCAGCTACGTTGTCACGAAGTGTTTCACCTCCTCGTCTGAAGCGAAGCGACCTCCTCTAGGTGCTCCTTCAAGTGCGAGAACGGGTGAAAATCGCTTGGAGGGAGGTATCGCGATCCTCCTGTCGGCTTGAATCAGATCCTCCACACAAGCTGTATTCAAATCTATTGATGCCGTGCTGAGTCGGCCACTGCGATCAATGTCGGTGACGTTTTCTCTACCAGCCGCAAACTTTCGACACCATTCTGCGACATGCTAACGAAACGTTACAGTCTCTTCGTAAACCTCTACCAGCTGCCGGTGAATTTCAGTCGCGGTTACATGTTTCGCCCACAGAAATCGAATAACTGAGCAGACTTTTTAACGAGACCAGTTTTCCAAACGAGTCACCATTTGTGTTTACATACAACTAGGTGGATGATGGCCGAAACTCTGCATAGTTGCTAACTCATGTATTAAAATTAATGCACACTCTTCATTTCTCTATAACAGACGAAACTCCAGAAATATCGGCCTTGTAACCTTAGTTTCTGATCCTTCCTCGTAATTGTTCGAATATTCGAATAATAGAATAAAAATATACGAATAACGAATTCAAATAATTTTAACAACACTAGTAGTTACTATCGTTCAATTGTTTATATTCCTGAATAGGAGGAAGAAGACACACGTTGAATAGAAGTTGATATTAGGAAAAACTTAAGGGAAATGTTTTAACTTAAGCCAGCATATCTCAAACTGTGTTCCACGGACCACAAATGATCTACAAGGTCTGTCAGTGTGGTCCTCTTAGATTGAACAGTAATTTTAATTTTAGAAAGACAGAAAAAATTAAATTCAAGTGAATTGCGTATCACACTCTAGAGTTCAGAATCTCAAACCGGTGTGGATTATACAATTTAATAACGTAAAGATTGTAGAACATATTACAAGGTAATTGCATGTTTTAAATCAGAATGTTAAACGAAACCTTCAGTTCCACACTTATTATTTAATGTTTCAAACTAAGGATGATACAATATCACAAGTCATCGAAAAATAACTTAACTTTGGAAGCGGACGGGGTAATAAAAAGTTTTTTTTTTTTTTCGAAAAATACGCATGAGAATTTATTAAGCATCTCATTTTGTTAACCTCGATATGATCTATCGATTGATTGATTGATTGATTTTGAGTTTTACGTCCTGTTCAGCAGCGAGGTTATATGACACATAAACCTACTAATTAACGTGGAATCCGAACCACATGAGGTCCCACCGGGAATCGAACCTGGGTCTCCCGCGCCAAAGGCGCATACGCTAACCGCTTAGCCACGGAGGAGCTTGATCTATCGATTGAATGTGTTAAGGTTTAGTTGAATGTATATCTGACAAGGTATTACGTACATTTTATCAGGCAAGTTATTAATTTGTAGCAAAAACAATTGAAGGACGTAACTATATTCATGTTTGTTTGTAATGAAAATTTGGTTTAGTTGGAAGAATTGAGCCATATGTGGCTGAGATTTTGGTAGTGGTTTTAAGTGATTAAAGAGGTTTGAGTTCAGGGTATATGAATCATTTGAAGAGTAGTTACTTTGAAGAAGTTACAAAGAATAAAGTACAAGATTGGGTTGTTTGAGAAATTGATGTCTTTGAACCTTACTGGTTGTAATTTGTATGTGTATTTACCCAGAAGCTTATAAGTATATTAAAGATTGAAATAGGCTGAGAAGAGTTTCGACATTCATTGCATTAGTAACCGATAAGTTCATAGTAAACAATCAGCGTTTGAGTACATGGCTTATGTTTTAAAAATCCCAACAGATAGACTCCTGTTGACCCAAAAAAAAAAAAAAAAGTTAGTCATGATTTTGAACTTTATTTCATTAACCATATTGTGTACTGTCATCTTGCTAATGTTATAATAAAAAACTTAACAAGAGTGTATTTCAGTGTTAGTTTCACTCTAATAGATGGGGTGGTTACCGTACAGCATCATTTTTATGTCTATAAAAAAGTAGTTTTTCTCGAAAGCTACACTTTAAGATTTAGTTACCAATTGAATTTTGTTCAGTTCGATGATTGGTATTTAAAAAAAATTGTTAAAGTATAGAGGAGTTAGCAAGAGGTTTCTGACAGCTTGCAGTTGCGTCACCACTACTCACGTTTCAAGGCTTTTTCAGTGCATCTATAAATGGCAGTTTTCTTAATGGTATAAAACAGAGTGACCGTGGTTGGTAACACTAGCACCAAAGTAGGAGCTAGATTTCCCCTTCGCACGTGGTAAGAACCTTCAGGGACCATCTCTTGATGGCTCCTCTGTAATAATATTGAATATATACCTGAAACCAAGGATCTTATAAAATAGAGGATCTGCCCTTACAACAAAATCTTGAAGCCATACGTCACAGTTTCACCACCCCTACTCTGCCCACTCCGCCCAATGGGATCGCAATGTTTTGAGCCAACAATCATGGCGGAAACGAAAGTAGCCAATCAGACGTGCCGATGCTCGGTTGCTTTTTGGCTTCACCGATTTAATAGGATGAAGATACATATGGGCAGATCCTCTATTTATAACATCCTTGCCTGAAATGTTGTTTTCGAGTATGCATGTTTTTTTATGGTCTGTAATATTTTTTCCCTCCTAAATAGATGGAGCCAAATATGGATGAGGCTACTGAAGTCAAAGAGGTTATAAGGTCTGAGACAGAAGGTAATAACATAGTAATTGAAGATAACCGTTACATCAATGAAGGCGTTGCTTCTGAACTTACACAACAACATGAGGATAAAAACCTTGATGCTAAAATTGTTGATGATAAAACGAAAACTGGAAATACGGAGCCGAGTGAAACTGTTGACCGAACCAGAGCAGATCAGTTGGAAACTGAAGTTTCTCCTCGTGAATCTCCTGATACAAACACAAGTGATGTTCTGTGTAATGCGACGCCTGATATATTGTTATCAGGTGAGGTAACACGTTCGGAAACGCCCAACACCGAGGAGAAGTCTGATGCGTCACAGGAAACTGTAAAAGTTGACAAAGAACGAAGCGATGCGCTTCGAATTCGAGCAATGGAAGTTCAGAAAAAATTAGAAACGATGAAGCTTACGCCTCAACAGTTCGGAGAACTCCAACAATTGGTGAGCGAGATTACAAGACGAAGACGAAGAAACGAGAGCGCTCAGCAATCGGAAGCGGAAATCCAGGTAGACATTCCAGCAGAAACAAAAGAATCTCGTGAAGGTGACCCTGTTACGTCTCTGGAAACAGAACTGGATCGACTAGAAGAGAACGTGTTTACTCTGAGACGAAATAAACTTATGAATACAATGAGTGGTTTAGCAGGGCAACCTCCAAAAACAGACAAGACTACGGAAGATAATGCTTTACTTCCAGAGGAGGCAGGTAAAGTTGATAAAATACCAGCAGAAGGATTAGATAAAGATGTTCCCATGCTTGCGGAAGATAATGCTGCTATTTCAAAATCAATTCCCGTCCAAAGTCAATTTATGACCTCAACGTTTCCAGAACCATTGAAGCTTGATGTAGGAGAACATCTTCAAAAACTTGGAGACATCAGACAATTACCTGGTAAGTATATTACTATATATGTGTAGTGTATTTCTAAATATCGGGATTTTAATTAAGAGTATCTTCTATTACATATACAATACAAATATGAAACACATACCTGAAAAGGAACGGTAACAGTTTTTTTTTCTTTCTTTCTTCCATAAGTTACATATGTTCAATGTAGGATCCCTTTGTGACACGATACACATATAATCTGTAGTCAATTTCTTTCCACACTGAAGCTACCCTGTCTAGTGTAATAGACTGTAACACAGGTCGGCAGATAGCATTAGCACGTAAACACGATCCTTTACGTACTTTTACAAAAATCAAATCTGGGGTGAGGTCGGGAGATTTTGAGGCCATTGGAAAACAGCCACGAGTCACCTTATTCTCACAATGACGACCGATCCATCGCTGGGGAAAACAGCATTCAACTAATTCCGCACTTCATGATGAAAGTGAAAGGACGCGCCGTCTTGTTGGCAGATGATGATCTTTTTTCCTCACGATCCCTTTGGGGTTAAAACCATTGCTGGAGTATGGTCAAATATGCAATATCAGTGATAGTGTTTTTTGTGAGTCCATGCATTTGTGCTTTGGATATTGTACAAAAGACGCTCACTTTTGGCAAATCCTTCTTGTGCTGCACTGGTTCGTGTAGATTTTTAAACCTCCAAATATGTACATTATGCGTATTCACTGTTCCACCAAGATAAAATGAGATTTCACCACTATACATCACACGACTAAGAAAATTATTATCTTTTATGTCCAGTACTTTTCCACAGAAGGCCTGTGACAATTGCAGACCGCCCGGCCACATTGCAGTCTCTTTTGTAATACCCTCCAAACAATCATGGTCGGCATTGCTAGTTATTGACCCGCGCGCTTGTAGATTTCCTGAAACTCCGAACGGAACTCGCTTTGACTTGTTACACTTGGTTATCTGATACATGCGATCTTCCCGAGCTTTTCCCCTTGTACATGCATCCTCTATTCTTAAATTGCTTGTACCACCAAATTGAATGTTGTTATCTGATGGAATCACATCCATATTCCCATAGAAAAGCACTTGCACTCAAATTGCTGAGATACATGTCGTGAAAGGCTTTACGCTAAAGAGTAGTCATCATCTTTACAACTAGCACCATGCATTCGGAGTTACAACACACCACCTGCAAAGTAGAAACAATGTTTGAGTTACCCTTCCTTTTAAGGCATGTTTTGTTTCTCTATTGTATACGGAAGAGAAAATACGTATGCACCTAATTAAAACACTGATAAACATTTAGAAACACCGTGTATAATATTTTTCAGTTCCATATTTTTAGACTGATAGTCTCAGACACAATGACTTTATATTTGACACGAGGAATTCGTTCCATCTTTTCAAACTTGTAGGTTGATACATCATTAAACAGGTACATCATTAATAGTGTTTCTACTTACAGTTTTCTCCACTTGATTGTGTGTAACAGCTTGTTGCAATACTTTCGATTTCCTCCAGCGATCAAGTAGTTGTGAATGGGACACACAATTTTATATTAGCTAACATCAAATCTTGGTTCAGATTCTTGGTTATGATGAAAAAGTCATATATTTCAAAACTTGTTTTTCAGATGTTTCCAAATTTTGTGACAGCGTAGAAAAGAGAAGAGGGCAAGTTAACGGGAGACAATAAGAAGTTACCAATAATTCATACTGCTTTTTAATACATTAAAGAAAACCTGTAAATCAGTGGGTCTTAACCTTTTCGAGCCTAGCAACTTCTTGGGTGAATGCGGTTGTCCGAAGCGCCCCCGACATTTTAAGCCAATCCATCCATGCACAAGGGTAAATGTAAGACGTGAACAAAGTAGTTTAACTTTTATGTGCCCGCCAGGGATTTGAACAAATTCATAGACTCTTACGTTGGGAACTCTGGTGAACCCTGATGACTACCTAATTATCACAGTCATGATTGATACGTCGTTGGAAAGCTTATGAAACACAGATCCCAACGAAGTAACATTAGTGCAATTCCCGCCCTATTCGTAGAAACAGAGGAAGAAGAAACAAAAAAGTCCTAAAAATATTTAAAAAAAAAGAATTTGGGGGGCCCTGGCAACCCTTGTATTCACCCTATACTGACAAAGTCATGCTAATATGTAGGCAACACACTTTTGACAATAATATAAATAAATAGTACACATTGATACAATACAAAGCGAGATAAAAATTCAGAACATTTTTTTCTTTTTTGAATTTGACATTCGTTCTGCTCCCCCCTCCACCATAGTACATTATATGCACATAATTTTTGCTGCACACATCATGTACAGTATGAAGAATTATGCTTCTAGACCAATTCAGTGAAAAGATATCGTGTCTTATATGGAACCTTTCTGAAAATAAATGTAATTTACGTCAAAAAACTGAGACAAAAAAAAGCCAATTTGGCCCCCTCCCCTCCTAGTCCCATATAAGCAACAAATACACATACAGGATATTACCATGTAGTGGACTACTTCATTGTTTCACATACCAATTTTTATGAGTGTATTCATCAGGGAGGAATGCCCCCTATAAAACCTAATGCGAAAAAAAAAGAACTTTACCCTCCACCAGTGTACCCCCCATATACATACAATGCATATCGGCGTAAAGCTCCATCCTTCAGGAACACATTGATACCAAAATTATCTCCCTAGCTTAATTAGGGGCTGATCTATTAAGGTTTAAAGCCTTCATGCAGCAGTTGCGTCAATGGGCGTTTAGAGGTTAAGAACCTCAAAATGGCTTCAATTCTTAAAATCAGCCTTGAAGAATATATAAAGTGAAAGAAAAATTTTGTTTCTGTAATTTATCTTACATTAGCCATCCTTTCCCTTACATCTCTTCTATCAAACTTTCCCTAAATAGTATATTGTCTCCAATCGTCCCTTTTTGTTCTAGCGCCCCGTTTGGAAACTAGAACGCCCACGTTGAGAACCACTGTACTGGCCCGAGTGTAGTACAATCCTTATTATTATTAAGCAAAAACACATCAGTCTGCGAGATACGCTAATAAGCACACTTCAAAACATTTTAGAGTTACGTGTTGCATAAACATCTAGGGGAAAATATTTAAACATTCTTAATTCTTATTATAAACGCAAGAAGCCTGAGTCTGCCAGTCACGCTAATTTCCAGTAGTTCTCAGTGAGGTTATTACTTGTCGCTAGCGTACAGGCAGTTTGCAGACGAGATCAAGAGTGTATCGAAAAGGACTTTACAACTTTGAGAACTCATATTGACTTATTTATTTAGCTTACAGACATGGTTTTGGTGTCATTTTATAGCCTTACATTTTTTTTTACCTTACACCTAAAGAAGTTCAATCCATTGGTGATGCGGCACACATCCCATCTGAAGTCTCACTTGATCTAAAATGCCTTCAGACGTACGGGGACGACCTGAAGATTTGTTGTGTCTTACCGAACATCCAGTATCAATAAAACCCTTATGCCACTGAGAAATAGTAGGCCTACTGGGAGGATATTTAGCATACTTTGTACGGAAATTACGTTGCACAGTTGTCGCAGACTTGGATTCTTTAAACCCAAACACACAACTAACACCCTCGGGACCAGTAAAGGCAGCCATCTTTGCTGCAAATGCCGCTAGCGCTTGGGGTGGTTTGTTTCAGAACTACTGTACTACGCGAGTCAAAACTTGTATTTTACTACAAAATGACATCAAAACCATGTCTGCAATATAAGTGAATAAATCAATATGAATTGTCAAAATTGTAAAGTCGTTTTTGATACACCCTATATATATATATATATATATATATATATATATATATATATATATATATATATATATATATATATATATATATATATAAATATAATATACACCACGCAGCACTGTACCATCTATGGCGGACACGGTGGCTCAGTGGCAGAGCGCTTACCTCTGGTGCGTGAAGTCCTTGGTTCGATCCGCGGCCAAGTAAGTTTGTGGTGGACATCGTGCCCACGGGTTTTCGCAGGGTACTCCCGTTTCCTCCCACTTTCTCATTCCACCAATTCTTCCATCATTCACTTGCTTTAATCGTCGTCTCCCTTAGGTTGAAGGGTATAATCGGGAGATGCTAAGCTGAAAATCTTCATTTTCACTTTTGTACCATCTATATCACTCCCGCGACTATGCCGTGTTGTTGCGTGACTCGTCCAAGTTAAAGTACATAGCAAATAAGTAATGAGAATCCTTCGACGATTCGATTCGATTTGATTTACAGCTAATATTTGTTGTTAATGTATTTTCACTACGCTTCTACGTTATATTCAAATCGATCTTAGGGGGGCGCGGTGGCTCAGTGGTAGAGCGTTCACCTCTGGTGCTTGGGGTCCCGGGTTCGATCCCAGCCCCCGCCAAGTGAACTTTGTGGTGGACAAACACCGTGCTCGTGGGTTTTCTCGGGGTTCTCCCGTTTCCTCCCACTTTCTTCATTCCACCATTTCACTCATCTCTCATAATCACTGTCTCCTTTAGCCTAACCGGCATAACCGTGGGACGTAAAACTTAAAGATTTCATTTTTTCAAATCGATCTTAGTATACCACCAGAGTACTGAACACAGAGTGATAACCATAGAAGAATGTGCAGTAAGGATTGGGATTTTAATCTTAAAAATAATTTTAATTTGGTAAGCTTTCTATTATCAAATCGTTTCAAAGTGTGTGTAATATTTTATGTTGCTTATTTTTATTATTATTTTTCCATTAAAATCATTTTTAAAAATTGGGGTCTTATTCGAGTTCATAATATATATTTTGGTCAAATACCGTAATTAATATTGTTCAAATGTTAACTGTTTTGCAATTAAATAATATTGATTATAACTCTTTAGTAATTAAAAGTATACCTGAAATATAAATTACTTTCCTTTTTTTTTTTTAACACAGGGGTACCAAATTTATCCACACACATAAAGGAAGTGCTGGCAAACAAGGAAAGAAATGAGGCCGCAACCAAAATCCAAGCTTGTTATCGAGGCTATTTAGTGCGAAGGATTATTAAAGAAGTGCAACAGGAAAGGGAGAAGCGCAAACGAAAAACCAAGAAGTTCCAGTATTTTAGATCAATACATCCTTCAGAATGTGATAAAGACCTTGGAGTTGAATCAACAGTAAGTAGAGCATGATAATATTTACTTATAGATGCAATAGGATATATTAAATAAATAAGTAAAATATTGTTCTCTCTAGTATCTGGTTCAACACACCATTTCAATATAGTCTGATGTCTTCTTCAATAGCCCATAGCATAACATCTAACCATTTCAATATAGTCTGATGTCTTCTTCAATAGCCCATAGCATAACATCTAACCATTTCAATATAGTCTGATGTCTTCTTCAATAGCCCATAGCATTCTTATTTTAAGAATCTGGTGTAATTAGATTATGGGTAGGGTTCGTATCAGTTTTTTCTTTTCTTTTTTTCTTAGATTTTGACTTCTGTGTCGCAAAATGTGAGATAAATTTAAATTTGTATCGCAATTTGTAAGTTTGTATCGCACTCTCAGCAGCCAGAAAACAACAACAACAACTACTACTACTACTACAAGAACAACTACTACAACAAGAACAACTACTACTATTACTACTACTACTACTACTACTACTACTACAACAAGAACAACTACTACTATTACTACTACTACTACAGTGAAACCTCTGAATAACAGACACCAATGGGACATGAATTTTTGTCCGTTACTGAGAGGTGTCCGTTACAGAGAGGTTACAGGAATTTAATTTCTCACAACGGTAATTGTATGTAGTAATATACAGTAAATACATTATGTATGAGCGTAAATGTGTAACATTCAATATGAAAGTACTCTATTTAGTACGTATTTAAATTACTGGGAGGGATGGAAGAGAAATTCATTTCTGTTAAATAATACTACTGCCTGTATATTCGTATACTGCAAAAGGTAATACGTGTATGGTAATTTTCTTAAGCACATATCATTACCCTGTAAAAAAATATCCATTTATTCACTTGTTATCTATGAAATTGCCGAAAAGATGCAAGACCCAGAGGAAAAAGGACTAAATTTGTTAGTGCAGAGAACATCATTCGCATACAAGTCTTGGCCATACGACTGCCCCTGCATGAGTGTTATTGCTTATTGAATGTTTTCTAGGATTTCCACCAGAAAGCAGTCTATTGCGGACAGAAAAAAGAAAAAAATTAAGTTTAGCTTGAAACTATTCTGTTTGATGGTTCACCAGGTCTAGACTCATGATAGATATACTTACGGCGAAAACACTTTTTGTCTATTGTAATATATTACAGAAGCGAGAATAATTCCTGTCCATTATGAAGAGGTTATTGAAACGTTCTTTGGGGGGGGGGGGATTGTCCGCGTCCGTATCTGAGAGTGTCCGTAAAAGGAAGGGTTTTGTTCCATAAGAAAACATTTATTTTTGCCGGGACAAAAAAAAATCTGTCCGTATTATAGAGGTGTCCGTTAAGGGAGTTGTCACTGTACTACTATACGGGTAATTAGAAATACGCACCACGAAGTCAACATTTTTTACGATAAAACAAAATAACGTACTTCACACAAAGTCCAGTTTCTAACTGTAGCCAAGTGCTATTCGAATGCAATTCGTTTTCCATATTTTAAACACTTTAAACCGAACACTATTTCCCCACCGTAACTTCAATGTAAAATAAGCGAGCATATAAAAACAGATATGTATTTCTAGACCAATACTATAAAACATATATGGAAAAAAAAAAAATATGAGGCAGAAAAGTGTACTGCTAAGGTCCCGTATTTTTGCTAATAATCTAGTTTTTGAAAAATAAGGTCGAGTCTTGGATTTGGAGAGTTTTGAGCACTTTCTTTACAGATAGAATAAAGTGTCGAGGATATGGTCTCTGTCATCAGTCTGTTTCCAATAATTTGGTTTGTAGTCAGTAGTAGATTGTGTTCTTGAGAGCCAACAGACACCTAAAGTTAAACGTCAGGTTTCCAAGAAGATTAATCACTGAGCTTTAACTGTATGCAAGATTGGAAAAGAACCATTCTATCGCAAAGGAAAAATAATGATAAACTGTATTCTGTTACAAAAATAGCCCACTTCGGTGATACAATTTTTCCTTTGCATCACATTTCTAGGATTTTGTGCAGCAAACTAGTTCTTTATATACAGGGCAAAAAAGCCGGCTTTTTTGAATCGATGTATTTTTTTTCTCATAAAAAGCCGGCTTTTTTGGGAAAAAACGAGAATTTTGGAAATTTTGGCTTTTTCATTTTCATGATTTTTCTATCTAAATAGCTTTCTTATAGTATATTCTATAGTTTGATAATAATTCCATGACCTAAATGCCATATTTCGCTCTGAAATTCACCATCAAGATGGATGGAGCACATGTTTTACGAATTAAAGCAAACATAAAGACTGTAGTATTTGAGGGCAATTTTAGAAGCTATTTAACTTTATTTTAACTTTTGAGTTATCGACAATTTTTTCTTCTCTAGATCATTTTAGTTTGTCATCCGTGTTTCATTTCTAAGAGCTTAGTATCGGTACTATAGCTTCTAGCGCAGAAGTTAAACTTATGTTTTTTTTCTGTATATCCGTCAAAGCGTACGTTTTTCAATATATGCGTCAAACCGTACTTCCACATTTCTGTTATACTGTAGCTGTGCAACGATTTAGCAATAATTTTCCGGATACAACCTTGAATACTAATTTATACAAATAATCAGTCGCGGATTTAGAAAAGTACTTTGGGAGGGGTTTCTCTGATTGTTTCGTTTTCTAAAATGTCCTAATTTTATTTGGGAGGAGCTTGAAGTTTATGTGTATAGGCATAACTAATATTTTGTTTCGTTTATATATTTAGCGATAATCTTCCGGATACAACCTTGAAGATCATTTTATACTGAGAATCAGTGGCGGATTTAGAAAAGTATATTGGGAGGGGTTTTTCTTACTAATGTTTAGTTTTTCTAAACATTCGTAATTTTTATTTGACGGGAACTTAAAGTTTATGAGTAAAGGCATACCTAATAGATATTTCGTTTGTTTTAGACATTTCGTAATTTTGGGGAACAGGCTTCAGTCCGAAAGACTGCCCCCTAACCTTCGCAAAACCGTCACTGCTGGTAATTAGTAATAATAATGTTTTAAAAACAATAAGGAAGTCGGCCAACTCACAGTACACGCACTATTTCTACTTCACAGATGGAATGAAGAAAAGCTTTGTCAGAATGTTCGAATACTGGGTTGAATCCCGGACTTCCCGATAGAAGCGCAAAAGCCCCACTCAGTCATGTTTGTTGTGCAGTTGTATTTATCTTAACTTAAATATATTCCGTAGTCCTGTTTTTTTGGTGATGTAGGTGGTGGGGGGAAGAGTTCCATAATGATATGAAGGGTGTGAGCCAAGAACATGGTAACCAACAAATTTTCAATTGCTGAGTTATTTAGCACCAGATAGACAGCAACGCATACCGCTTCGTTTAATCCTTCATCAGTGGTCGAAGTGAGACGGTATGTGGTGGTATGCCATACCGCTTCTGGTTTTTCAGTAATGAGAACATACCGTCTCTGTTTTTTCAGTGATCAAGACAATATTTAAAAGCCGGTATGTTGAGTCAAAATCACAGTAAAACATACCGCCTCTGCTTTTTTCCCCACTTCGAACATATTCATATTCATATTCATATTTATTTGCCTGTTTATAGCTTACAAATGAGGACAATCCTCAATTAAGCATTACAGTTGTCAGATATGATTTACATTCTCTATATATTATCAGTAAGATAAGTTTCCACAGAGTAATAGCTTTTTTCCAACAATAATTCTAACAGAGTATTTCTGAATATCCGTTTTTCGTTAATGTTCTTATACTTTGCTGGTAATTTGTTATATAATTTTATACAATTCATATACACAGTTTTGCTAAAATTTGCATAATTCTGTTGGATAGTATACATATTGCAATTCTGCCTAGTATTGTATGAGTGAATCGTATTAGCTAAAGTAAATAAATCCTTGTGCTCGATTACATACATAATTGTGCGATATATATATAAACTAGGTAATGTCAATAATTTATACTTTTTAAAAATATTTTTACATGAGGATCGTTCAGGCATACTTAACATTATTCTAATAATTTTTTTCTGTATTCGGAATGTACTAGCACTTATTCTCGAATTCCCCCAAAATATAACACCATAGTTTATTATTGAAAAAACTTTGCTATAGTATAAGGACATGACAGCTTCCTTGCACAAACTACCTTGCAACCTACGGAATGCAAAGCAGAGTGAACTGAGTTTAGTATTAATGTATTCAACATGAGTATTCCATGTTAAATCTTCATTAACATATACTCCTAGAAATTTAATAGATGGTGTTTGACATAATTCTACAGTGCCTACAGTTATTGGTACAAGTTCATTTCTTTGGCCCGGGAATCGAAATTTGACAATGTTAGTTTTTCCTAAATTCATAGTTAATTTATTTATGTTTAACCAACTAATAATTTTTGTTAGCGTCTTTGTAGTGAGCCTTTCTGCTTCATTTACTGAGTCTCCACTGACAAGAACATTTATGTCATCAGCATACAATGTTGACTTCACACAGCCTAAACTATTAACCAAATCATTAATATATACAACAAACAAAAGAGGTCCCAATATTGATCCTTGTGGTACTCCTTTTGTTACTTTCATTAAAGATGATTTAAACATTGTTCTTCTGCCATTTACCTCTTTACAGATGCCAACAGTTTGACTACGTTCAGATAAATACGACTTTATCCAATTGTTTGCCACACCTCTGATGCCATAAGAATACAATTTTTCTAGCAAAATACCATGGTCTATAGAATCGAACGCCTTAGATAAATCAACAAAAATACCAATTACATGCTTTCCTTTATTTATATCCATTGCTACATCAGAGATGAAATTAAAGATTGCAGTGTTGGTTGACTTCTGGCTTTGAAACCCGTGTTGACTTGTGGATATTATATTATTTAAAAGGAAAAAGTTATTTAGTCGTGCTTTCATTGCTAACTCAAATATTTTAGAAAAGCACGACAAAACTGAAATAGGACGATAATTATTTAACTCCAATTTACTTCCCTTTTTATACACAGGTGTAACTCTAGCTAACTTAAGCCGCGTAGGAAAAATTCCTGTCAAAAATGAATGATTTATTATATGACAGAGTTGATGTGCAATAAGAAGAGAACTTTCCTTTACAATCATGGATGGCACTTCATCCCAACCTGGAGAGCTGGAGCTTTTTAAGCTTTTTATTATTTGTAAGATTTCCTCTGGTGTAGCTGGTTTCAGGAAAAGCGACTTAGTTATTCCGCTCTGTAGCTTAGAGTTATTTTCTTGATGAGCTATTTTGATTGGGTTAAATGTTTCTAAAGTTAAGAAATATTTATTAAAATGATTTGCAATCTTATCTGGGTTACATACTACTTGAGAGTTTACTTTTATTGCATCAATTCCTGTTGTTTTTACCTTATTCATCTTACCATTAATTAATTTCCACATAGCTTTACTTTTGTTTCTCGCTGCTAAGATGTAATTTGTACTGTGTAAAAGTTTTGCTGTTCGTATGACTCTTTTGTTTGTCTTCCTATAGTATTTTACATATTCAATAAATTGAGGTGTTACATCTTTACACGTTTTTAGTTTTTCTGATAACTCAAGTAGTTTGAGTTTAGAAGTCCTAATTCCTATAGTGACCCATGGTTTCCCCAACCTAACCTTACTGTAGTTCTTTCTGGGAAACGCAATATTGAAGTGAAAGAGAAATGTATCTAGAAAAAAGTTAAATTTACCATCCGTATCACCAATTTCATATATTTTGTGCCAGGTTTCTTGTGCTAGCAAGTGTAGAAAGTAATTAATATTAGTTTTTGAGAAACATCTTTTTGTTATAACTTCCGATTGAGTAGGTACGAATATTTGAGATGTGTATATTTGCCCTATTATTGCATCATGGTCAGAAAAGCCTGGCTTAAAGATATTCAAAGAGGTAACTGACTCTGTGTATTGTTTACTTATTATTATTAACACTGTCCTTCATGTATAGTCTTATGTGAAAAATCAGCTTTCCGACTTTCAAAATGGATTGTGCAGCAGAAAAATCTCTAATTCCTTAAAATAGTAAAGTTGTGGGTTACCATGTTCTTGCCTCATACCCTTCATATGTTGAATCCCTCTTATGAAAAATGCAGAGAACCGGAGGACTGAATAAACTGTAATGGTGGTTATATAAAACTGTAGAATTTCAAGAATATACAGAACCAAAAGCTTTAGATATGCAGCCTTTAAGTGTATCATATAAATAAATCTAAGTATTTCTCTTATGTTTTATTTTAATTTTATTTTGTTCCAAAAAGAGGGTTTGGAATATTTTGAAGTAAAAATAGTACATACAATTTTGCTAGTTATTTGTGTATTTGTTACTCTAAACAAGAATGCACAGATTTTGTCTATATTAAATGGTAATTGGATAGATTGATCTTCCACTGACGATTTTATTTATTTGTTTATTTTTTATCCTACCGTGATGATTTTTGAGTGTTTTTTTTTAAGTTTTAAAGTTTTTCGCTACGCTCAGTGCCATTTTTTAAGTGAATTTTAGTGAACCACTTAAAGACAGCATCAAAAACTTGGAAAGGTAGTCATGTTGTAACTGGAAAATACTATTAAATGAACTAATAGCTGTTTACAAACCATTTCTTATAGACATGCAGTGTATGACGTCTCAGTTATAGTTCGTTCAAATTTCTTCATTATATGAAAGGGGTTCTAATAATAAATTAATTCACTTAATAACATTTTATACAATAGATAATACCTGGTTCACTTCCTAAATTTTTGATCAAGTTATTCACTAATTAAAAAAATAAATGGTGTGTGAAAAGAGCACTACGACTATGAGATTACTTGAGAAAAGTGGACTTAATTTTTCACTGAAAACAAGTAAATTTCGGTAGAGAATTGTAAATTTGGGGTAAAAAATAGTAAATTGAGGGGAAAAAGATAAACTTGGGATAGAATTACAAATTTGGGGTAAAACTTAGTACATTGAGGGAAAAAGATAAACTTGGAAGTCACGCCAAAGCTCTTTCGAGAGGGGAGGCACCCTTGAATATGAGCGTAGCGAAGATAGTTATCTTCCGTTTCCTCTCTAGATTATCCTTATCTAAACTTTCTTTCTGGAAACAAATTTCTGCTATTAGTTCAAACAATCGGAGAAAGGGTATTAAAATAAAAGGAGTTAAATTCTGAAACTACTAGAATTGAAATATTTGATCTAGTTTAACGCAATGTAATTGACAATATGTATATGTATGTGTTAGGTAATATGTATAACATATTATACTAATGTACTTTCCATTTATTTTGTAGAAACTTTCCAAATCGGCAAGAAAAGAAGATGAACAAATGCCAAGGCAGTGTTTTAAACAGCCGGATCGTCCTGAATTGTCCATTCCATTTTTAATGCAGGAACCTTCTCTAGAGCCATATCCTTTCAATTTTGTGCAGGTGGTAAGAAAGAAAATCCGTTTGTTATTTGACAGCAAAGGAAAATCGCCTCTAGTACCTGTTCTTCCATTGCCAAACTTTGAAAAAAGGCCAGAGCGAGTTGAAGCAAGTGCACAGACTTCAATTATTGGAAATGACGAGCTACTGCAAATACCTCAAAAATCTGTAAAAAACTTACAAGATGACCAGCGGAAAGAAATGAAGCAAAGTGAAGAGAAGAAAGAGAAAGATAGTTTAGTTGCGAAGCAAGAAGAAAATGTGAAAGAAACAAACAAAGATCGTAAGTCGAAAACCCCTGAGGAGTACAAGTATGAGAGTGATTTTGAAGACACTGAAATTTCAATGGGCCCGCTATCGGACAGCGAGATGGACATTCATGAATTTGAAATTTCTATTCAGTCGTCCATAGGAAAAGAAACAAGTGAACGGTTCCAACCCGTGAAAGAATATACGACTGAGTCAAGCGTTCCAGCTTCAACTCATAAAGAGAATGAAATTGTGGAAGAACTTAATAACACCACGAGTACAAAAGCAGACTTGTGTTCGACTATTTCTTCTATTAAAACAGAGCAGGTTCGAGCACAATCGACTTCTTTGTCTCTTCAGCTCGGCAGAACCGAAGCCAGTAGCTTGATTCCTCCCAGTGTAACTTTGTTTCCGAAAAAGGAAGACCGGATAACTAGTTCCGAACTACAGAGAATAACTAGCTCTGAATCGGAATCAGAAAGTTCGGTTTCTATTCCCAGTGCCATAACAGAATCAAAACAGAGTAAAATTGAATCTTTAAAGCTTCCTACTGATCTAAAATTATCGCCCCGACTCAAACTTAGAAGTTCGTCAAGTACAGAAGTGGCAAGTGTACAATCATGTGTAGAGAAACCAGACGTACGGAGGAGCAGAAGCTCTTCAAAATCAAGAAGCTCTGAAAGAAAGAGTGCAGAACGTGTAAAAACTAGTCTGTCAGGCGAAGCAACGACCACTACCATTGAAGAAAATATAGCGAGCAGTGAAACAGAAAAGTCTCTCAAAAATTCTGTAAAGGAGGTAACATCAAGTGGTAGTAATAAGGTAAAGAAGTCTAATTCTCGAACCTCTTCCGAGAAAGGATCAGAAAGCAATCGTCTGACTTCAGCTCAAGTACAGGAATTGACCTCGTCAGCTCGTACTAGTCGAAGCTCGAGTAGATCCGGTGACAAGAGGACACATGTTAAAGAAGTTAGTAATGCAGAAGAAGCTCGTCGTACTCCTTATACAGAGTCATCTGAGAGTGGAAAGCAGGCAGAGCCACGTTTAGTAAGTATTTATGTATTTATTTTTCTTTCCTTTCTTCCTTCCCTTATCTTTAATTTTATTTTTCTGTCAACCTGTCGTTGTTTCTATCTGTCTGGCTTTCTCTCACTTCCTTTCCTTCCTTCTTCGTTCGTTCTTTTCACCTTTTCTTTTTTTTCTTTTTCCTGCCTCTCTCACCTTTTCTTTTCTTTTTCCTTTTTTGGTTTCCTTTCTCACTTTCTTTTTCGCTTTTTTCCTTCCTTTTTCTTTGGTTCTTCTTTTCCTTTCTTTTCTTTCTCGTACCTCTCACTTTATTTCTTTATTCTCTTTACTTCTTTTTCTTGGTTTTCTTTCTCACTTTCTTCTTCCTTTCTTTTTCCTACCCCTCTCACTTTATTCTTTTCTTTTTCCTTTTTTTCTTGGTTTCCTTTTTCGCTTTCTTTTCCTCCTTTTCCTTTCGTTCATTTCCTTCCTTTTTTTCTTTCTTTTTCCTATCTTTCCTTTATTTCTTTATGCTCTTTTCTTTTTCCTGATTTCCTTTCTCACTTTGTTTTTTGCTTTCTATTTCCTTCCCTTTATTTTTCCTACCTCTCCATATTTCTTTATTCTCTTCTTTTTCCTTCTTTTTCTTGGTCTTTTTCACTTTCTTTTTCGCTTTTCCTTTTTCTTTCGTTCCTTTATATTTTCTTTCTTTTCTATTTCCTACCTCTCTATTTCTTTATTCTCTTTTTTCCTTTTTCTTGGTTTCCTTTTTCGCGTTCTTTTTCTTTTTTCCTACCTCACTTTATTTCTTTGTTTTTTCCTGGTTTCCTTTCTCTTTCCTTTTCGCTTTCTTTTTCCTTTTTCTTTCGTTCTTTCCCCCTTTTCTTTTTCCTACCTCTTTATTTCTTTATTCTATTTTCTTTATCCTTCTTTTTCTTAGTTTTCTTTCTCACTTTCTTTTTGCTTCCTTTTTTCTTTCGTTCTTTTTCCCTTTTCTTTTTCCTACCTCTCACTTTATTTTTTATTCTCTCTTCTTTTCATTCTTTTTCTTGGTTTTCTTTCGTTTTCCTTTCTTTTCCTTTTGTTTTCTTTTTTATTTTTTCTTTTCCTTCGGTTTCTTTCCTCTACTTTTCTCTCGGTCTTTCTTTCCTTGTTTTTCTTTTCGTTTTAACTACGTGGAATCGAAATCAGGAATGAGGAATGTTTTTCAGCCGATAGAGAATTTCAGTAGATCGACCAGTGCATAATAGATATTGACTACTAAAGGAGCGGATAGTAGTAGGAACGGATTAGAAGCCCCGCAGGGGTTGGTTGGGTTTTGTTCTCGACATCAAATGGACAAATTAAAGACTTGCCCAAATTTCTCTGTACATTTTACATGACCAACTTAAAACAACTGGCTAGATAACGCGCGAATACTGAAACGTTTGGGATCGGCAAAAATGCCAGCCGTCTTATCTTCCAGATCTCCCCAAATAGCCATTTGATAGAAGCTGGTGACCTCGTGAACGAGGGTTAAAAAGAAAGAGACTAAATTGTATCCCCAATTGGGAATTGAACCCGAGTTGTCTCGTTAGTAGCTAAACGCCATACTGATGCGGCACTGCTATTTTTATCTTATGTAGCCTAATAAATGATTTTTTTCCTTAGAGTTTTCTTTTTCTTTCTTTCTTTTCTTTTTTTCTTTCTGTCTGTCTGTATTTTGTTTCAAATATTGAAACATGAAATGATATGACACATCCCATTGCATGGTTAAGCTGTCTAGGCTAAAAAAGGCAAATAATATGTCAATAAGTGAATTGATGAGTTCATTCTTGGCTATGTGGTTAGCGTATGCACCTGTGGTGTGGGAGATCCAGGTTTGATTCACGGCTGGAGCTTATATGGTTCGGATCCCACGTTAAACTGTAGGTCCACGTCTCATATAGCCTCAATACTGAACCGGACCCCAAAATCAAATCAAATCCAGTCCAAAACAATTCGTAGATTGTAAGTGTAATTAAAAGGAAAACTTTGAAGAAAGAAAATATAAAAAGGCACGATATACCGTACTACAAACTTTCATGACATAGGATGCAATTAGAAACCCTTCGCATTATAGTTAAGCGTTCTACCGGTGTCCCCATCATACCCCTCTTCCATGTGGAGATTCGTGTTCAGAAAATGGGCTCGACTTGCTTTTGAAGCTGTCGCACTGACAAGTATAATTCATTTAAAGCATAACGCCTTAGTTGCAGGAAGCACTCAACCTGCCCTGTACTTTAAGTGAGGAAGTTTTAACATCCTACAATTACATTTCTCTTACACGTTTGTACCACTATTTCATTCATACTCATCATTACCGTCTCTTTTAGCTTACACAGTATAACCGTGGGACGTAAAACTGAAAGATATTTGCGAACTGCTTCGTGCCAGCCAGTTGTGGCTATGTGTATAGTTTGTGGAAGTCGTTCGTCTTTCCCATAGTTTCAAAATAAATGTATGATTATTTTGGCCGTTTAGAGCGCATTTTCACGAAACAAGCCTTTATGTTCGTCCCTACTACCCGAAACTCTTTATATTTACAATTTCACATCTAAACCTTGTAAGGCAGTCAATATAAATACTTATATTACTTGTGCTTTTCTTCAGTCGTCTACTGGAGATTACAATCAATCTCCAAACTGGTACCAAACTTAGCATATTCGTCCATGCTTTTGTACAGTAAAAGATTTTATTTATTTCTATGTGCATGTTTCTCTACTAAGTACACTTATTTGAAAGGTCGAAAGCAATTCGTTGCACCAGTCTAGAGTTTTATACAACTATATCATGCTTAAGGGTTATAGTTTCGTAATCCTATCTAGTGAATAACAGTTTTAAGTTCTAGGGAAAATGTTTTTTGTTTAGAAGTAGTATAACTCAGAAATTTTGACCCTTTTTTCTATTTTTAGTAAGTTTATTTTGTGTCTGGTTTGTACACAAGGGTTACATTATCTAGCATGGGGTGAACATATAATGTTTGAAGAGTAGCTGCTGTATTAAACTCTACTAATTCTAAAAATGAACCAAGATTTTTGTTTACTTCATTTATTATATTGACAATATATGATTTCAAATGTAAACATTGTATCGTATATTTTGCACCTATATAACCTTGCTACAGTTCGCATGACACACAAGCACTTTTCCTCCGGAAAGTCTTTATTTGTTTATAATTGTGTACTCTGTTTTTACAGTTTTAATATTCAGAAACTAAAGAAGATATGATGTTATTTTTTTTGCTCTATATTTACTGTTATTTTTGTTCTCTTTCAAAGCCACCAACTGCTCTGCATCTACAGTTTCAAACCGAATTAAATCTTCTTGATTCCGTGGAAGAATCACTACGACGCCTGACCGAAGTTGATAAACTGAGAGCTATCACTTTGGCAGAACAAGGAACAACAGCGCTTGCTCAAACTATACAGGTAACAGGATTTATTTAATAATAATAATAATAATAATAATAACAAATTCCTGGTACGAAGCCCCGAAGGGTTTAAACCAACCAGACGGCATTTTGAAATTGAATGATGTATGGTCTGTACATTAAGGTGATTACTGGTTTCGGTATTGTGATGAACAACATTGTACCCAGTGGCGGATCCAGGATATGATCAAGGAAGGGGTTAAACCATAGTTTGACGCTTTATTCAGTGTAAACAGGATTGAAGCTCATTTTATCCAGTGTATACCTGAGCGTCAAGGGAGGGGGCTATAACCACTACAGCCCCCTCTTGGATCCGCCACTGATTGTACCCGTAGATTTTCTTGGGGTTTTCCTGTTTCTTCCCGTGCGAGCGTTCGCGGGTTCGATTATTGGTGAGGACATTCGATCGGAAAATTGTAAAAGCTTCTTCTGGTCACCCTTCCTGGGTTTTCCTCATTCACACCAGGCAAATGCCGGGATGGTACCTAGCATATAGGTCCCAGGCCGCTTCCTTCCTTCCCTCTCCCCAGACAGTGTAATCGCCGAGGGACGTCATCCCTCATACGTGATGGGCTCACATGGCCATACAATCCGAAAGCCCAGAAATCTAATTCCTAAAAATTACCGTTTCCTTCCGTAGTCTCATTCCATCAATTATTTTATAGTTATTTAGTTTTATAAATAACCCCTCTCCTTTAGCCTAAAGGACATAAAGTCCGTTGTAAATGATTCTGTGATGGTTTTAATGAAGTGCTGTATTTTTGCCTATGATGTGTTTACACCATGGACAAATAAAGATATTATTGTTATTAATAAGCTCTTGATATTGTAGACGACATTAGTGAAAGTGAAAAATATTGGTTATATAAATCGTAATAGTAACAAATGAACATCAATTTGACGTATTTGTGTTGAGGTTTTGATTTAACCGCTGAAGAAAATATATCTTATCGAAACCATTCGGAACTTTGACATTGGACGAATTCCGTGTAATTCTAATATTAATGTTTACTTATGCTTCAGTTGTGATTTTTATAAGCAACTAGCAGAATATCCGTTCTTTGCATGGGGAGAATAGGGCTGAATTTGGATTTAAACGTCATCGGAAGTGTCACTGTTCATCTCAGCGACCACGAAAACTATGGATTGGACTCTAATATCGGTCATTTTCGATCATTTTTAAATATCTCGCTCCCATCCCTCCCTAAAAACCATGCTAGGCCCGAATCTGATGTATGTTGAAAATGTAATCGAGATCGGTTGGGTGGTTCGAGAGATATGAAGTCACAAACACAATCACTTCCATTTTTGTCTACAGCGTAGCCCAAAAGTAGGGATACAGTCCCATACTGATCGGTCATGACATTTTATATCATTTACTTATTATTAGCCATACGGATATTGACTTGCTTTCTTCCTTATCTGTTCTTAATGTATTTTCACTTATACCTTACACCAAATCAAAGCAAATAAATTCATTTCCTTAATAAATTAAAATGTCATACTTGATCAATGCTGATCTGTATACCTACTTTTGGTTCACCTTGTATATAGATTATATAGAAATTTGTTTCACAAGTTTTGCAACCGTAACTACTTAGTCTCTCGTAGATTGCCTCTTGGTACTGAGAACAGATTGCCGGTCTGTGATTTGTATGATTTAAAAAGAAATAGAGTGATGTTCAATTGTTATCATTTGATAGTTATGCCATTGCATAGAATGTTATCAATTATCACCATCATTTACATTACATACTGAAAAGTACAGTTTTATTTTAATGTACAGGGTATGCAACAACTGCATAGTGAAGAACTACATGCCCTTCACAAGAAGACCTCTGAAGAAAGACGAGAAATGGAGAGAGCGTTTGAACGGGAACAACAGAAAGTGGAACAGTTGCTGGAAGAAGTGAGGAAGAGTATCTGTCACACAAAATATGATTCGTTGGAGATAGCTAAAACACAAGCGGAGGCAGCTAAGTTGACAGCAGAAGCTGCGAAGAAGTTGTCTGAAGCTAAGGTATGTTATCTTCGAAAAAGTACTTTGTCATTCTCGACTCTTATTTAATTATTCCTTGTATGTTACTTATCATAGTAAAAGTTCCCACGTGAGAATTAGAACTTCACTTGCTTCTAATACGAACAGCAGATGTAATTAGGGAAAGGGGAGTATCTGCATTATGGCTTATTAGCTGTACCTGTGCCATCTTTCTTTTTGTCCTATTGAATTCCATAGGGAATTATTTTTCTCTTTTCTTTGAAATTTACTGCAATTTTAATGATTTGATTTATTGATTTCTTCTTGATGTAGTAGCCCTGCGTAGCGTAGTCTCTAACACTCACTTTTGGTGTGAGAGTTTCCGGGTTCGATTCCCGGTGGGAACACCTCAGTCGAAAAGTTGTAATGGTTTTTTCAGGCAAACCATCCTGTGTGATGTTTTTTCCTACGATTTCCTCATTCACACGTGGCAAATACCGGGATGGTACCTAATACACAGGTTCCAAGCCACTTCCTTTCCCATTATATTGTGCTTCCCTTGTTCTTGAGGAAAATATATGAAATTCTCAGACACTCACTGATTCATTTATCACAAAATCTTTCAAGTTGTTGGATATAGACTCTTCAACTCTTGTAGAAATATTGTCCTTATACATTGAGCTGTAAATAAGATGGAATTTTGCGAAATACGACTCCTACGGATGGGGGATGGGGGGGGGGGAGAAGACTAGAAAGGTTTTTTGTGTCATTCATCAGATCTTTGAAATTATTAGGAATACAATCTTGAATTTTATATAAATAATCTCTCTGTTCCTTAGGTTGTATATAAGACAAAATGTTGAGAAATGTGACCTATAATATGAAAGGGGAAAGGGGGATAATTTGAATTGAATTGAATTGAAAAAGGCTTTATTCAAGCGGGCGAGGTTCAGCATACTGCTGCTCTACCACCTAACTCTTGTCAAGGAATACATTTAGTTATACAAAAAACATACAATCAATTGAGTCAAAAGATTCGGTTATATACAACAAAAATACAGGTATACAGTAAGATGATTAAAAAAAAAGAAGAAGAAGAAGAAGAAAGTGGTACTTTTAACAAAACACACACACACGCACAAGTACAACAAGTGAAGAAAGAAGAAAAGCAAACATGAATAAGCACAAATCTTCATTACAGCTTATTTAAACTTAACTTATCTTTAACCTTCAGATTAAGATACCAGACACTTAAACATTATGAAAGGATTCTTTAAAAAATTGGTATTATTTGGTAGACTATTATAAAATTTCAAATTTAGGTCTTTCCGTTAGAGATCGAACCCAAACCCTGAACCTTACGAGGAAAAGGCACAGTTGCTGACTACTGAGCGTCTCGGAATCTCAACTTTTGTGTATCTTTTTGTTTTTATATATTATTTGTTATTAAGATTTTTAAAAGAAGAAATATTATTAAGTAATAATAATTCTTTATTGCAGACCATGTCCGCACGTGAAATTCAGATGATATCGACACAAACTGCGGCTACTGCAGCCATTGCTGCTGTCCAAGAAGCAGTGAAGTTGGTACGTACTTGAAATAGATATTATTGAGTTATATTTAAAGATAGTTTACAGGAAAATTGTTGCGATGTAGTTAAATTTACATTGAAGTTGCATCATCCAGGCACGTAGCCAAGGGGTGGGTCCAGGGGATCCGGACCCCACTCTTCGAAACTATAAATAAAAAAATTAAGGAAGGATGAAAGAAAAAGAAACGAGAAAAAGAAGAATCTGCGTTAAAAATAAAAAGCTACAGCAAGTGTTTGGGTACTCTTTCTTATTAGGAGCTTTGTATGGAGGAAACGAGGGGGGGGGGGAGGTCAAGTTAAAAATGGATATTATTGTAACGGAGCATTCCAAATTCCATCTAGCTCCATGCTAATCTATGGACTACAAAATTACGATCGATAAACCGGTTCGATCAGATGACTCTCAGGTAGAACTTAAGAAATGCCCACAATCACCAATAATGAGTCTGGCAAAATAGATTCCAGTTACACTTGTTAAAGAAAATTCCAATTTCGTGGCAACACTAATCCATTTTATAGGATGTCTTTACTGCCGAAAGAGATCTCGTTGCTATCCTTGAGGCATTAAATGAAATAAGAAAAAGAAGAAGAAAGAAGACAAGAACCGAGTTTGAATGACCTCGGAAGACTATATCTTTTTCAATACATTTTTTAAAATATCTTTTACTCGAGAAAAATGTTGCCAGTAAAATAGTTTAGATTGATCGAGCCTCTGATGTGCAACCGCAGTATTTCATGTCACGCCCTCTCCCCTACCCCATTAGGAAACCCTGGTTAAACGAACCAATATATGTTGCCATTAAAGTAGTTTAGAATGATCGAGCCCCTGCTGCGATAACTACAGTATTTCGTCATGGACTCCCCCTATTACGAAATCCTGGCTACGTGCCTGCACCATCCAATCGTGACGTAATGTCACGTAGTAATTTTTTCCACTTCTCACATAACTTTATTGCCCCAAAACTTTATTACTTAAGGTACGAAACATAGCTGAGCGAGCGTTAGCGAGCGAAGGGCTTAGAAGTCCCGCCAAATCTCATTTTATTCCACTTTTGTCCCCATGATAATACCACGTTACATTATGTCACACTCAAGTTGTGCAGCTTCAATTAACGTGTATACTACGGGGCGGGCCAACAGATAACTCCAGCCAATCAGAAATGTGTATTTTGTTCCTATGGCTAGAATCGAGCGCGAAAACAATGCTTCCCAAGCTACAACGGGCCCATGTGCATTGCAGACCTTTAATTGGACAGTCGTTACTGTCGCTGCTTTTGCTTGGAAACTTAATTGTAAAGACATAAATGATAAAGGCAAAGATATATCCATAATTGATTAAATAACATAAACTAATTGATTAAAGGATAATTAATATACATAAAAGTTTAATGTAGAATTAAAATAACTCAGTTGCAGGCTCAGCAAATTAAACTTAGTGAAACGGATCAAGAAGGCTCCCAGACGACGACGTATCATAGTGTACAGAAATCAACTTCAGGAACTTCGTTATCATCATCAGCATCTGAGACGAAGACACAACAGTCTGTTGAGGACCATGCTGACAAACAAGATGAGGCGACATCCGAGGTAATTTTCGAAACACAAGTAATCTTTTCTATTGTAAACTTGCGTTAAATCTTCTAACCCTGAACTGCGCTTAAACACCCATATTAATAATTTATTCGTATACGTTTCGATATTACAACATGATGTAGTATCTCATATTATTTTATTTCGGTAATTTAAGCTCAGGTATGCTTTTTAGATTATGGAGGCAGAATTAGTGAATTACTTATTTACAAGTTAGTTAACCTAAGACGTGAAAAGAAAGAAACGATTGTAATACAGAATTTCATCAACCTCCGAAGTGATTTATTGGAGTGTAAGTTTCACTTGTTCTGCTGTGAACTAAGTTTAATATTTTTTTTTAGTCTAAAAATTTTCAATATATGAATACACGAATCAATGTTAAAGATTCCTTAATTATCACGTACTGATGATGATGAGTAGGAGTAATCGAAATGTATACGAATAAATTAATAATGCGGCTGTTTAAGAAAGTTTAAGTTAGTATTTGATTAATAAATATTCATCGTCAGTTCATTTAGGAATTTGTGTTAAATGTTTTAAATACGCGCATTTACAGTGTTTCCATACAGAAGAAATGTCAGTGTGCATAATAGGCGGCCTTCGAGAACCAGGTATTGTCATTTTCAAAACATAAGAGCCGTGTCTCATAACCACTACCAAAAGAGTGAGGCCGCGGTGGTTCAGTGGTAGAGCGTTCACCTCTGGTGTATGGTGTCCCTGGTTTGATCTCAGCTCGTGCCAAGTGAGCTTTGTGGTGGACAAAGACCGTGTGCGTGGGTTTTCTCGGGGTTCTTCCGTTTCCTCCCACACCTTCTTCATTCCATCATTTCATTCATCTGTCATTATCATCGTTTTTCTTTAGCCTAACCGGCATAATCGTGAGACGTAAAACTTAAAGATTTTATTTTCCACTACCAAAAGGGCAACCCTCCCCTTGTTAGGATGGTGGTTGGTAGATGTTGCCAGATGTCCGATGTCATTAGGTAGAAGAAGAAACAAGAAAGAAAAAAGAAAGGAAAACAAGTGAGAAATAAAGACACAATGTTATTACTTGTTGTGATAAATGAAAGAAATTTGGAGAAAAGGGAAGGTTTGGCAACTTTGTTTTCTTGGATTTATGGCCTGTTGACAAGGGACAGAGCTGTGTCTCTGTTCTGTGCAAATTCCAGGAATCGAGGTTCTCTCGTTCTGAAACCATCTATACATATGAATGTAACCTGCCAGTTGCTACACACAAGCTGGAAGATATTCGGTGACTGCAGCAAATGTCAAAATGCGAATCTCTAATTGTTGCAATTCCTGCTTTAAATTTTTGGAACATAATAACTTACGATAACCCTAAAAATAAAGTGAAGGAGTATGAGAATTGCGGAGCGAAAAAAATGAAATGAAGTCTTTAAGTTTTACGTCCCACGGTTATACCGGTTAGGCGAAAGGAGACGGTGATAATGAGAAATGAATGAAATGATGGAATGAAGAAAGTGGGAGGAAACGGGAGAACCCCGAGAAAACTCACGAGCACGGTGTTTGTCCACCACAAAGTCCACACGGCACGAGCTGGGATCGAACCAGGGACCCCAAACACCGGAGGTGAACGCTCTACCACTGAGCCACCGCGCCCCCCGAGAATTGCGGAGCGAGTAATCATTCAACTTGCCATTGTGGTCGATCCAAACTAATTGACCAGCTAACAGTAAAGGGCGATCCCATCTGGTTAAAGGCTACAAAAGTTCTTCCACATCAACATAAGCGAAAATACCGTCTTTGTAATATCTTAAAATACAGATATTGTTCTCCATTCAGGCTTCGCCAATGAAGGTCCATCCAATTATCTATTCTACCCAGAGACCACACTAACCATTAGCTTTCTAACATTCTGCCTTTTTGAATTGAGAATTTGTCTTGCTCCGATAACACATATTCTAGTGTTTAAAACTCTTCACTGATGAACTAAAGCAAATGTTGTCGGAAAAGAGAACCGATTCAGCTGAGCAAGTAGCTTTTTCATCCACCTCGTCGCATGATAGTGCGTTCACCTTTGATGAGAGAGATCTGTGGTGTTCTGTTTCAGGCCTTGTGAGTTTGTGGTGGACAACATCATGTTGGTTAGTTTCCTCGAGGTTCTTCCGCTATCTCATTCCACCAATTATTTTTGATTTTGTACCTTCATTAATTATCCTACTCATTTAGCCCCCCCCCCCAAAAAAAAAAAACGCGTGGAACGTTAAATAGGGTGTCTATCGATCACGAGAGTCACGAATGTCACGAAATAATAAAACGGTCATGAAAGTTACGAAATTTAGCATTTGGGTCACGATTTTTTTTTTTTTTTTTTAACTATAAATGTAAGTACAGATTGGAAAATTTTGTTCTATAAAACGTCAAAATTCACCACCAAAAATGTCTGTGGTCGGCTTTAGACGCTACCAAATCGCAAGCAAAGTACGTTTCTATCGCATGGATGAAAATTCGGCCTAATTCGCACCGAAATTCGCTCTTGAAAATGTTAGGAAATTTTGTGATTTGGTAAAGAAAAGGTCACAAAATTTCATTTTGGAATTTTAGTAGACACCCTGTTAAAGATTTTATTTCATTTTTCTACGTCAATTATGTTTGTCATTCAGACTTGTTACTTGCATTTTATAGAAATGCCATCCCTTGTTTTTAATTCTTTGATGAATCCTGTTTTCACTGGCAATAAGGATGCACCTGATGCTTTTTTTTTTTTTTCGTTCGCTTAATTAGGGCCATATTTCCTCTTGTTGGTCCTATTCCATGGAGTTCCAAACGACCTGTTCTTTGTCAGTTCTACACTTCTCGAAACTTTTGCAATGAATTTGGCCATGGTCTTCCCTGGACTATATTTCTCGTTGAACATTTGCGCACTGTGTGTGCTGGTATTACATGCTTGGCCAGACGAAAGCCGTACGTAAGCTCACCACTTACAAATGCGTAAGCAAGTAAGCGTGGTACTGTTTTTTCTACCCATGTATACTGTCATTGTACTCTTTTGCCCCAATGTACTCTCAGAGTTCATCAGCTGTGAGAACGTGTTTTCCATTAAAAAAAAAAGAACATTCGACTATAGCATACATCATACTCCACGTAGACCTCTCAAATTGGAGACAAGCAGTGAGTTCAGAGCTTAAACGCTTTCAGATAGTAAGCCGTAAAGATGTGCGACAAAATTGAAAATCCTGCCAAACGTAAGAGCAGTTGGAAGAATGTCTGGAAAGTACTTTAATATTCCTGACAAAACTCAAAGATGCTTTGAAAACCTCTGCGTCAAAATAGTACAGAGATGGTACAGAAAAATTGGCATTACGCTATCATAAGTGCTTGAATTTATATGGTGAATATGTTGAAAAGTAGAGTGAAGTATCGTACTTTTTTCATCATCTTTCACATACTAATTTGAATCGTCGGTTTCAAGAAGGGACCGAAGACTAAAA
The DNA here is from genome assembly GCF_964235325.1 of Thermobia domestica. Taxonomy (NCBI): domain Eukaryota; kingdom Metazoa; phylum Arthropoda; class Insecta; order Zygentoma; family Lepismatidae; genus Thermobia; species Thermobia domestica. The sequence continues at coordinate 36,382,638 of NC_137460.1, read as the reverse complement.
CTTGGCAGCATAAATTCTTGTATTCCATATTAACTGCAAACTTTGCACTGCATGTCAGAGGTAAAAGAAGAAAGAAACAAAAACCAGTCCCTACTAACCAGATTTGGCGTTGTTGAATGAAAACTCTACCATTTATAGTATTGTTTCAATTTGCTAACATTGTGATTTTTGATCTTCATTCCTTCTTCAAACTGACGATTCATTTGTCGTTTGTTCCACAGCGAAATATGTCTTTCTTGTTTCTGAATGATTTTGTGCATGAAAGTGAGAAGTCTTTCTTATTTGCAATAAATAACAGGGAAATGAAGCTTTTTCTTTTCATATATGTATTTTTTAAAATTAATTATATATATATATATTTGGTCTAGGAATTAATTCGTGCGGGTGGACAAGAGATGGCGCAACGAACGGAGCGTCCCACAGTTCCGTGTATCCACACATGTGTTGCAAACCCCTGTCATCGCGTATCGTTCGTAGTATAGGACAGTGGATTAAAGCGTCAACAACACCAGTTTGTAGTTAAGTGAACATGGCGCAATTTGTGCCTGATAAAGTGTTTTTGCGGGGTGTCCTGCTGCATTACTTTAACATGCAGAAAAGTGCGACTGAAAGTCATCGTATTTTGGTGGAAGTGTATGGTGACCATGCTCTAGCTGAGCGAACGTGTCAGAAGTGGTTTGCACGGTTTAGAAGTGGTGATTTCGGCTTGGCAGACCAAGAGCGAGCTGGACAGCCAAAAAAATTTCAAGACGAAGAATTGACAGCATTGCTCGAGCAGGATTCGTGTCAAACGCAGGAACAACTTGCAGCAGCATTAGGCGTTGATCAAACAACAGTCTCCAAACGCTTGAAAGCCATGGGAATGATTCAAAAGATGTCACATTGGGTTCCACATGAATTGAAAGACAGAGACGTTGAAAGACGAAAAACCATTTGCGAATTGCTGCTTCAACGACAGAGCAGAAAGGGGTTTCTGCATCGAATTATTACGGGTGATGAGAAGTGGATCCATTACGAGAACCCTAAACGAAAAAAGGCCTGGGTGAAACCAGGTGAACCAGGTCCATCACAACCAAAACGAGATATTCACTGTGCAAAGGTTATGCTGTGCATATGGTGGGATATGAAAGGTGTGGTGTACTATGAGCTGCTGCAACCGGGTGAAACTATGAATGGAGAACGTTATCGACGACAATTAATGCGTTTGAAGCAAGCTCTGGCCAGAACACGACCAGCATGGGAGAACAGACATGATAAACTTATTGTTCAACATGATAACGCTCGCCCACATGTCGCAAAACCGGTCAAAACCTATTTAGAAAATGTCGGATGGGAAGTTTTACCCCACCCGCCGTATTCACCAGACGTTGCTCCTTCGGACTACTACTTGTTCGATTGCATGAACAACGATTTGATTGGACAGCGGTTTACTTCTTCAGAAGATATCGAAACATGGGTCTCTGACTGGATCGCTTCCAAGGATGAGGACTTCTTTCGCCACGGAATCCGTACATTGCCTGACAGATGGGCGAAAGTGGTGGCTAGCGATGGACAATATTTTTCTTAAGGTATTTATGTATTTTGTGTTTGTACTACAGCTTCAATGTGTGCGTACCAACCGCACGAATTAATTCCTAGACCAAATATATATATATACCTACTAAAATGATCGTAAACGACACATCTTCCTGGAATTGGTGTTCCGATATTCCAACTTTCTTTATAAAATTGGACCACATACGTATGTATGAAATATGGACGTTTAGATAGTTTCTGAATAATTCCTTCACCTATCTCTAATGAACTCCATAGGTTTTAAACTACCTAGCCATAAAGTTAATTTTCACACTCCTTCGATGTCGTTACTACTGTGAAATAACTTGCTTTTGATGATGTGTTGTTGCTCTTACTGAAGTTTTTCGGTGTTTTTCTTTCAGTTTTATGAGGCAGATACCATGACACCACCACCTTTAAATGAAAACCGTAGTCAACTTCCTTTTCCTTTGTGTTGTTGCTACTTACCGTTAGTTATTCCATTGTAAATTGGCCTCAAATATGTTATACTACTACAATCAATAAGTTCGTGAGCTGGACGTAGTGTGGCGCTATTGGTATACTACAGCTGATAAGTGATAGATATCCTAGAGGAAGTAGTGGAAGTTCATCTGTCGACCCAGCAAGAGGCAGGTCTGTGCATAGGTTGTAAGCAGACATACTATTTCTTTTGTGAAAAGAGTTGATTGCTCCGCTGCGGACTTGGAGAATGTCGCAGTTTGAGCAACGGGCAAACATCAAGTTCTGCCAAAAACTAAGCAAATCTGCTGCAAGAATATTGCAGATGATCAGGAAAGTGTAGAGTGACAACGCCCTGAGCCGCAGTGCAGTGTTTAAGTGGCACTATCGGTTTACGGAGGAGAGAAACAGTTTAGAGGATTATGAACTAATAAGTCGCCTAACAACAGTCCGAACAGAACTCAAGATCGAGTAGGTTGCAATGGTTGTGCACGCTAACCGTTCCCAGTCGATAGATGACATCGCAGCAGCAGTACGGATCAGCCATGGTACGTATCACAGCATTTTGACAGATGACTTGAACATGTCGCGTGTCACCTAGCACCGTGTTCCACGTATTCTGACACAAGACCAACGATCAGAAGTGCTGACGTTAATGGAACATTCCTGAACCGGATAATAACAGGAGATGAAACATAGTGTCTCCTCTGCGATCTACAACTAAAGAGACAAGCAGCCATCTGGAAATCGTCATCATTTCCAAAACGCGAGAACCCGAGGCAAGACAGATTGAAAGACAAAATGATGCTTGAGCTATTTTTTTTAAGTCAGTGTGAATCTGTGTAATTGTCTGTGTGCGCGTGTGTAGACGTTCACATCGAGCACAGCAACCGTGGGTTCTACAGGTTGCCTATATTCTGGGTACCAGTCCACGAATTTATTGACTGTACTAGTATCAGAAAGTTGGTTAAAAACAAGACTCTACATCACCTCTTAAATCTACCTATTTTCATTAAATTTCTTCCTTGAAATATTTGAACCTATTTGTTTCTTTTTTCTCGTAACATATTATGCATCTATCTGTTCACAGGGTATTGAAGAGGAAATCCCATCGGCTTCATATTCCAAGAGTTCCGCAAATGTACGTAACATTGTTGAGAATTTAGAACAGTCATTCCTGTCTGTAGAACGTACCATTACAGAACAACTAGAAGATAACAGTGAAGAACAAGAACCGTCGTTACAGTCTATTAGTGAAGAAATCTCGGAGCAACGTAAGTGTTACACGATTGTAGTGCTCTATCTGCAAATTATCTGCTTGAAGTCACACACATTCTTGTTATACATTTTTCGTTAGAAACTGAGATAGTGCATGGTATTTTCAACCTAGAATGCCATAAACTAGTACCGTATAAATAAACAAACAAAAGTATATAAAATGTTAGTTAACTAAAACAGTATTTTTTTCTCATTTTTATTAAATTTCTTTTCCACCTCTCATAGGACAATAGTAAGAGTGAAACTAGCAAAAATGTTGCTATTTTAGTCAAATCTATTTCAGTGAAATTTACATATGAATCAAAAAGTAAGATGATTTAGAATGGAGACTGAAATAACACTAACCAGTAATGTTTCGAATAACAAAGAGCTCCTTCGTGGCTAAGCGGTTAGCGTACGTACCTTCGGCGTGGGAGACCTGGTTTCGATTCCCGTTGGGAGCCCATGTAGTTCGGATTCCACATTAATCAGTAGGTTCACGTCTCACATAGTCTCGCTGCTGAAGGGGACGTTAAACTAAAAATCAACTCAACTCGAATAACATAAAGAAGTTTAGAAGAAAGAGTAAGCATAGAGTAATTTTATGGACATTTTTAAAAAATTTATTCGTATACTAGCTGTACCTCCTTTCTGCTTCCTTACTATATCTGTACATGACATTTACAGACATAAGTAAAGGACACGAGGACTCATAAACGGAGTGAATTACTGTTAATGGAAGAATTTGCGGTTATAACATTGTAACATTTTTATTTACAGTGTTGTTTTGTGCATAAAACAACATTGGTATAATTTACCTTCCCGCTGCCTATGTCCGCTTGAGACTCAAGACAAATAACTCTTAAATTAAGAAATATATCGGAAATTTGTTTTCTCTGTAAAGTAATTAAATATTCTGGCTAAAACTATCCCACTAACTTTTTTTTTCTGAAACAAGTAAATAAAAATTCGCCACGGTAGAGATTAAGTATGGAAGTGCTCCAGAACCGCATCGATCTTTCATGTTTGACATTGTTTGCAAGTTTTTTTTTTTTTTTTTTTTTTTTTTTTTCTCAGGTGAAGAATCAATCCTCTCTCAAAAAAATTCCTAAACCAAGAATGGTAAAAATTGGCTTTTTTAAGCAAAAGAAAGGATCGTTTTGGAAAGAAAGAAAAAGAACAATTTTTCGCCTCAGTATTTGTTTATCTTTGACATGCCATAGTGACCATGTGAATCTTATGGAATCAAAACGACCCCTAAAACTTTATATAGAAAATTAACGGTACTTTTTTGTTTTGTTTTGTTGTAAGTCTACTCAAAATTTGGAATCAACCAGCGAAAACGACACGTTCCTAGAGTTGCTGGTTTCAGATATTTCATTGTTGAAATAAACTGGCCACAAACATATAAATGTAACATCTTAATAATTTCATATTTTTAGTGGCACTACTTCATCAGAGCTAAAACATATTAATAAATCAATATTCACTCGTGCCATTCAAACATTCTGTTAGCAAGATTGACTTCATACGCAGATGAAATTATTGGAGATTATCGGTGCGGATTTAGGTAAAATTAATCAACTATCGACCAGATATTTACCATTTGACAAATATTCGAATAGAAATGGAAACACAGTACTAAGATACATGAATTGGTCGTTGTTTATTGATTTTAGAGATGTCTATGACTCGGTACTGAGGAAAATATTGCACAACATTCTTACAGAATTTGGAATGCCAAAAAATATAGTTTGATTAATTAAGATGTGTTTAAATAAATCCCAAAGTAAAGTTCGAGTAGGAAAATACTTGTCCACGAGCTTTCACTAGGAGATGCGTTGTTGCTATAATTATTCAACTTTGTTCTGGAGTACACTATAAGGAAAATCAAAGATAGCAACCAGGACCTAGAACAGATTGGTATTCACCAGGTTATGGCGTATTCTGATGATGTAAATCTGATAGATGATAGGAGAACAATAGAAAGAAATGCAGAGGTTTTATTAAACGCTTTCAGGGACATGGGTTTAGAAGTAAATGGAGAGAAAACATGGAAATTCACGGGTTCGTAATACTTCAACTTATGAATACATCAAAATATCAAATAATAATTTCGATAAAGTAGATACTTTCAAATGTCTAGGATCAATATTAACAGACGAAAACCATATTCACGAAGAAATTAAATGTCGATGCCTGAAAACAGGGAATTCGTGTTATTCAGTTCAAAATCTTTTGTCTTCGTGAATTCTGTCGAGGACTTTGAAGCTTAAAATATATAAACCAATGACCTAGGGAAGGGTCCGACAATGTACTTTTTTTTGCTTTGATGTTTGTAATTTTTTTTATATATTTGTATGTTTATATATTTTTTTGTTTGTAATTTTTCTATATGTACCTATAACAGCATTGGCCCCCTTCCCCCCAAACACACATCCTGGCTACGCTACTGTATGAAACTATAATCATGCCTATTGTGCTGTATGGTTGCAGAACATGGTCCTTACTGTGAGGGAAGAACAGACTGAAAGTATTTGAGAATAAAATCTTGAGACGAGTATTTGACCCAGGAGGAATGAAAATGGTGAATAGCAGGTACTTCATAACGAGGAACTGCATAATTTATACAGTTTACCAAACATTATTAGGGTCATTAAGTCTAGGAAGCTCAGGTGGGCAGGTCATGTAGCCAGAATAGAAGAAAGTAGGAACGCTTTCAAAATTTTAACTGGGAATCAAATCTGAAAACGTTCATTAGGAAGACCCAGACGAAGATGGGAGGACAATATTAAAATGAATCTCGCAGAAATAGTAATACAAAGCAGAAACTGTCTGTGGTGGCTCAACGAATGTTGAAAAACAATAGCATTCGTACTTTTAATAAATACCTAGGTCATTTCATAAAATAATTCTTTTCAGCATGGATTTACAGAAGTTTTTTTGTGGTGTGAAAAAGACTTCTTGTATTTAGAGATAGTTTATGGCGATTACAAAATTACGATATATTCTATTCTATATAGATACATATATATTTTTATATATATTTTATAGAATCTCAAGAGTATTCGTCTAAATTTGAGTCAGTGACTGAAGAGGAAAGTGGGACCAAAAGTACTTCTACAGCAGCAAGTAAAGAAAAGTCTAACAGTGGCCGTGATAAACCTGAAAGTATCTTAGATAGCAAAGGTAGTTTTTTCATCATTCACATTAGCATTTAGAGTTCTAGATTTTTCTAGCTTATGCAGATGCATATTAGTATTTTTTTTTTAATTACAAGAATACCTCGCATAATGCTTGTTTTACTCTGACGCAGGTTTTGTTCAAATTTGTAAAAGTAACCATATAAAAGCAATAAATAGCACGCATGCATGTATAGATATATTATGCGAGGGAGGATCGGAAACTAAGGTTACAAAGCCGATATTTCTGGAGTTTCGTCTGTTATGGAGGAATGAGGAGTGTGCGGTAATTAAAATACATTGAATTGGGAGCTGTGTACAGTTCCAGTCACCCGACACCTACAGCAGTAGTTTTATTTAAATACAAATGGCGACTTGTTTGAAAAACTGGTCACACGAAGAAGTCCGCTCAGTTCTTCGATTCCTGTGGGCGAAACATGTAACCGCGGCTGAAATTCACCGGCAGGTAGTAGAGGTTTTCGGAGACACTGTAATGTTTTGTGAGCATGTCACAGAATGATGTCGAAATTTTGCGACTGGTAGAGAAAACGCCACCAACGAGGAGCGCAGTGCGTCCCAGCACGCTGGGACATGGTCGACCACCCTCTCTATAGCCCGGACCTCAATCCATGTGACTTTCACCTGTTCCCGCACTTGAAAGAACACCTAGGAGGCCGTCTCTTCGCTTCTGACGAGGAGGTGAAACATTTCGTAACAACGTGGCTGAACACGCAACGACAGAATTTTTACCAGAAGGGTATCTTCAAACTCATTCCACGATGCAACAAGTACTTCAACCGATATGAAGATTATGTCGGAAAATAACATAATGTGTGTATGTATGTAATAAATGTATAATGTATCCGTTGGCTATATTGGTTGTGTGAAATAATATATACGTATTTAACTGTAGGCTTTATAACTTTACTTTCTGATCACTCCTCGTATAAGTTGAGTATTCTTGGCTTTTGATATGATGATATTAACAGCAATTGAAGAATGGGGCATGGTGGCTCATCTCTAGGTCACGTGAGTTTGTGGTGGATGACGTCATGTCCGTGGATCTCCCGTTTCAATCTCATTCTATTAGTTCCTTTCATAATAATCATTAGACTAAGGGCATAAGAATGGGACATAAAACTGACATTTCATGAGGTTTCATTTACAATATATACACACACACACACATATATATATATATATATATATATATATATATATATATATATATATATATATATATAATTATAAATCAGTGGCGTATTTAGGGGGTGGCTATCGGGCTCAATCCCCCTCCCCCAATCAATTTGTTATATGCACAACTTGATTAAAATTTGTTGGCACACAAAAGGAAAAATATAAGCGCTTATTTACGTGTTGTGTATAGCCCCCCCCCAAAACAAAATCTTAAATACGCCACTGATTATATATATATATATATATATATATATATATGTATGTGTGTGTCTGTTTTTCACATTTTTGTGTGTTTAAGGGAATTTTCCTCGTTATTTAATTCATTTTTTTCTATTTTAAACTTATTTATTGTCCATTATATTTATTATCTTCAATTTTTGTGGTAAACAAATTCATTTGAAAACCATTGTAAGAAGTAGGGTTCGAACAACGCAGTTTTGCATAGCACGAACGTATCTTAGAACCTAATAACTGCATTATGCAAGGCATTCCTGAATTTTTGCGTTTATTTATTTACCTCTAATTTTAGAGGCTTATATTGAAACAAGTACAGGGTGTCAGGCACCAACACTACTAATAAAAAGCTTATATAACTCAGCAATTAACAAATTTATTTCAATAGTTTTTTTTCTTATATATATATAAGACAAAGCAACTCAAGTTCTTATGCTGGCTACACTGTAAGTCTTGTCTCCCTTGTTCGTGATAATGTATAAACAGTTCTTGTTTATGTGAACGATTACATTGTCGGTCGGTGTAAAGTTTGTGTGGAAGATGCCATTCATCGTACAGCTGAAAGTGGATTGCTGTTAGTGATTCGCAAAATTTGAGTTCCTTGTAACTGTACAAAAGGAGTTCCGACAAAAGTACCAACGGGAACCACCAGAAAGGCATTCAATAACAGCATAGAGTAAAATTCTCCTTAAAATTGGACAACTTGTGAGGAGGAAAACCTGTGCAAAGCAAAGTTTTTCCCATATGTTTAATTTAAGAGAATTCCAGAAATATTGTAGTGAAACTTATCCAAGTCTGTTTAGACGTGCGGAAAACTACGTCTTCATGCTTACAAAATTCAATTGGTATAAACTTTTAGAAACATCTTAAAAACCTTGGGGGGGAGGTATGGAAAATTGACCTATTAACCTTCTCCTCCTACTACATGGTATTGAAACAGATACTTTCTCCGAAATCCGGTGTTGCCAAGAAATTCTAGCTAGCTGACAATTCTCGACCAGAGGAGTGCGTATTCCTCTCTGTCACTTGAGAAAGATTTTGGCGAAAAAGAAAAAAAAAAAGTAGCGTAGAAACTCCGAATGGTTTGTGTTGTTTTGTTATTTGACACTTTGAGTGGAAAAATCTTCCTTCTTCCTTTGGAGAGGAACAAAATTCGAACTGGACGGCAGCTCTCGGCGAAAATAGGGGGTGAGCAAAAGCTGATCTTCTCCGTCACGTGAATAAGGAATGGAATGTCTTAAATGTTTTGGCAAAGAAAAAACTAGTCTGGAAACTCCGAGTGCTTGATGTTGCTTTGTTATTTGACACTTTCAACCTGCTTTCAACAGAATATTTCCTTTTCCATTGATAAGGAATGATCTATATATGCAGGCAAGTTGGTCAGTGTTTGTTTATTTCCCCCTTCTCTATATAGAAAGAAAGAACCCACATGTGTAAACCATTAATCACAGTGTAATGGGGACCAAAGCTATGGCAACGTCGTTGTACATAAGTTAAGTTACAATGTCACTAGTAAGAGGATATGATTGTTCGGACAGTTCCGATTACCACCCACTAAGGTTTTTAAGACTCTGCCAGTTCTATAGAAGTTGAAGCTAAATGATTTTTACCTGCGGTACGACTTTTCTGCATGTTTGCTATCGAAGATTGACAACAACATGATTTTCTTCAGAAGGTACTGTTCTTCCAGAAATATACATTTCGACATGGACGGGCACAACTGTCAGGCATAGTAGTCCAAAAATCTACATGCAGTAAGGAAAGTTGGAACAAGATTGTTTGAAAATCAATATCTGATGCGGTTTTACAGTCGTAGAAATGGTTTATGTTTTCGTGAAAAACAATCAATGGAAATGTATATTTAAACATACTGGAGAATTGTGCCTTTCCTCATATATCTGAGGAATTTCTTTTTCCAATAAGACAAGATTCCCTCACGTTATCCAGCTTACGTGAGGGATCACTTAAGAGCCTTCATCTCGGCGAAATTAAAATACCGCTAATTTTACAGTAATTATGTGATATCTTCAAATAGATAAAAGATAATCGAAATGTGGAACAAGAGCGCTCTAGACAATATTATTTTACATGAGAAACCGTTATCACGACTCACTTATCTGCTTTCGATTTCGAGCCATTTTGAAAATCGGCATTTATTTTCGCGTTTCTAAACAGCTGAAAACGGAAAGCCACTAGGTGACTTGTGATAACGGTACCTCACGCAAAATAATATTGTCTAGGGCGCTCTTGTTCCATATTTCAATTATATTTTATCTATTTGAAGATATCACATAATTACTGTAAAATTAGCGGTATTTTAATTTCGCCGGGATGAAGACTCTTAAATGAAGTCTTCAATGATGGTTGGATCGGACGTGGCGGACTCATATAATGGACTGCAAGATCTCCTGATCTGTTCTTATTTGACTTTTTCCTTTGGTGATACATCAAGGACTGTTTATAGAACTCCAATACAGAATTTGTTGATTTACGTCGGAAGATTGTTGGTGCTTGTGAAACAATGACACCAGATATACTTGAAAACACCTTATGTAAGAGAAAATTTCGTTTGGTCGTTTGTAGGGCAACACATGGTGGATATATGGAGATGTACTGATCAGTGCAAAAACTTACTAAGGTGTTTTTTTTAACATTGAAATATACTTACTACTTTCTGAATTATAGAAGTTTTTTATTGGAGGTGTTGGTGCCGAACTCCCTGTACTTCTTAAAATAAATGCAACGATATTATATACAGTGACTGTTGAAAGTAAATAAATTCAAATGTTGAAGTGTCTTACGTCTGACATTTTAACGTAGACAACGCATCAGCTTTCAATGTATTTCAAGAGATTTAAGGCATATCCTTACTCTAGTTATTCGGTGCATATCTTGTTCAGAATGCAATAACAGATTAAAAATTGTGATGTTAAGGTTCGCATTTTGAGACAAATCTATATTAAAAACTTACCTTATTACGTATATTTAATTTATCCTTGTCACTAATTTCGGTTGAATGTTCCATAACCATCTGCGGCCCAATTAGATACAAATAGATTATACCTAACAGTGGCTTAACTAAAGGCTTGGGGGCCTCCCCGAAGACAACGTAAAGTGGGGCCCTTCTGTATGTCTCATTTCACGATTTGGGCCCCCCCGCAAAGCGGGGTCTGCGGGGTCCTTATTTACGACCCTGCCTAACGTATTAGATTTTGGTGAATGTATCGTTTTCTTGAACTTCGAAGTGTCTTCTATTGTATAGAATATCTAAAGTAAACTTGTATAACTATAGATATCTTTTTTAAAAGGTATGTAACACATTAGCCTATAGAAAATTCGATAGTGTAAACGAGAATAAATTTGTATAAACAGTTATAGTATTCGTACTTTTAGAAACAAGTGATTGTTATTAACACTGCTTTACATGTGCAACCTCAAAATACCTACCAATCCTTTAAATTTGTTATACACATACTAGAAGCCTTAAGTTTGAGACTTTTCATGACTATTTCTTTTTTCTTTCTTTCGTTTTTTTTTTTTTTCCCTTTTTACAGACGTGAGTTCAGCGAGCATTGGTATGAGCCAAAAATTAGTGAAGGCCTATCATGAATCAGACTCGTCATTGGATGATATTCCATCCATTGGATCTCCACAGCCGAAAGACAGTTTTAGTACATCTATGATCCCATCGTTCTCCAAATACTCTTTGAAAATGGTATGTATTGTGATGGCGTAGCCGTCAAAATAGAAGTCTATGCGTTACATAATTTCCTCAAATGAAATGTTATCATATCAAGTATTACTGGCAAAAGCCTGTGCCTTGAGTGTATGAAGTCTCGGATTCATTACCTATTGCCGGAATATCGAACACATTACAGTAGTTCCAATTCCACTTGAAACTACAGATGTCTGTTGAGAATTGGAACGGGCACAAAGTAGTACAACAGAATATTTGTACTTGGCTCACAGTGCCACAGATGATTACACATACTTTACGTTCGGATGTCGAGTAGTTATGAATCTGTGCAAACAAGTTATATCAGATAATAATATCTGAAGTCTCGTATATATTCTCTTAGACAAAGGATCTCTACTCTAGTTAATGAGTAATCTTGTTAGTTTGATACAATCTCTTTTAGTATTTGAATTACACTCTCTTTCTCTGGGGTATACATATGTCTAATAATAAGAGAATCTGCAATTGTCAGTGTGTTGCAGTTGTGTGGTCGCTCTAAGCCTAAAATCCATATTTAGTGGCCGTAAATAATAGTTTCTCGAGCTTTCTTATATTTTGGTGTAGAATATCAATATTGGCTCCATTTGCAACTCCCCTCCTAGTTAATTCAACTGTCTCGTTTATACAGGGTTTTTCAAAACAACATCGACAACGTTTGGGAGGTGATTCCTGACACCAAGATAAGACAAAAAGTATAGACCAACCAGGGTGCACAAATGCTTGTTTTCGGAGTTATAGGCTGCCGAAAACATGAAAAAATGAACTTTAAAGCTCAATAACTCCAAAACTATAGGATCTCCCGTAATCGGGTCAAGTCTTCACTTAGGAACTAATATGTGCGCTATCCAAAAATACATGTTTCATAATCCTGCGGTACTTCTGTTACAATTTTTAGAGAACAGTTTGGATACGGCCATATAATCTGAAGTACTCACTAACTACCCTTAGAAAAATTGTTGTGGAAGTACTACAGGATTCTGAAACTTGGATATTTGATTAGGTCATCTACTAGTTCTTAAGTGAAGTCTCGACCCGACTACGGGAGATTCCATAGTTTTGGAGCTATGGAGCTTTAAAGTTCGTTTTTTCGTGTTTTCGGCAGCCTATATCTGCGAAAGGAAGCATTTGTGCACCCAGGTTGGTCTATACTTTTTGTCTTATCGTGACGTCAGGAATCACCTCCTAAACGTTGTCGGTGTTGTTTTGAAACACCCTGTATAACATGACTGCTGGTGAAAGACATAAATATAATTCAACCAACTAATATTACTGATCTGCTTTACTACTTAATCAAGGAATCAAATGCAAGTAAGTTCAAAATTTGAGAAAACTGGCAGATTTGATGCATCTTAATTTGATCTCTCAAACGTACTAATGGATTTTTACATAAAAAGTGCCTGTTTCTGGTATAAAGGGTGCTGAATATTAATAAATCTTTTAGTGATTGAATGCCAAATCGCTTATATGTTTGACTTGTGTAAAATTACGCTTTTTTGGTGATTTTCACAACTTAGAAAGTCAAGTGTAGATTTGAAGATTACAAAGGAAAATGAAAGGAAGTTATGAAGAACATATCCACAAATTGCCTTCGGCATTGCTCGCATCGATGCCTGGGGGAGCTGACATGCCTGTTCTGCACACGCGAGAAATTTAGTAGAAAATAAGGCCCGAGATGGCTTAGTGATAGAGCATTCACCTCTGGTGCATGAGATCCCAGCTCACGCCAAGTGGACTTTGTGGTGGACAAACATCGTATGCATGGGTTTTCTCGGAGTTCTCCCTTTTCCTCCCACTTTCTTCATTTCACCATTTCATTCATTCTCATCAGCAGTCTCCTTTAACTTAGCCTGCATAACCATAGGACCTAAAACTGAAAGATTTCATTTCATTTTTAATAGAACATAATTCAAAGATTGCAGGCTACGCAACATGCATCACACGCAAAACATGTGGGCTGCCTATCTCAGGCAATATGGGGTACTATACGTGTAGGTACTTTAAATTTTGATCGCCCCAATTCTCTTCGAGTTGAAAATAGAACAAATTAGCTTCGTACGCGATTAGATCTGGCGAAGATTTAACTGTGTGCAAATTTTGGTTGCCCTAGATGCCTTTTCTATGCGAAAAGCTGATGACAGAGAGAAAGAGAGAGAGACGCACACGTACGTATTATTTTGCATATATTACTGGTAGAAGTATTCATTCTTCACACTAGAAGAATAAGGTTGGTGTAAAAGAATTCAAAAATGTCAGATATGCAGCCTGAAAGACAAGAGAAACGTTTGGGTTGCCTACCTCACAGATATTATGGTTCATTATTCATATACATACTGTAAATTTTGACCTTTGAATCTCCCCTTGAGTCGAAAATCGAAGAAACTGCTTCGTACACGATTAAATCTGGTGAAAATCTGTATGTGTACAAAGTTAGGTTGCTCTACGTGACTGTTTTCTGTTCGAAAATTGATGACAGACAGACACACCCATATATAAGGGATATTTTTTTATACGTATTAGTATGGATTTAGTGAAAATAAAACTTTTTTTTCTCTTTTGATACTTTTTTTTCTGTTTACATTTGCATGATGCGAAAACTTGTTAATATAACCAAGTTTCTTATACTTCCTATTTATTTTTTCTTGGAGTCGTATGATTTTTGCTAGAGTCTTTTTTGAATAGTTGACATTGACTTTTACAAAAGGTTCTTTTCGTAGATATTGAGATATTTATGTCTAAGTACACAAGCATATCTAGGTACAATCCCATATAGCTATAAAATTGCTCTTAAAAAGCTTTTAATCAAATTCAGATATGCAGTTCTATATTTGAAATAAAGATTTTTTAAATATATTTTTTTCAATACGAAATAAAGCTTCTGTGTTTTTCCGAAAATAAGACCGAGTCTTTTATTGATTGTTTTGCCCAAAAGTCACAGAAGGGTTTATCTATTTACACAAATAGAAATACATATACATTATCATGCGTAAAGTTACCAGTTTTTAGTTTTCAACCACTGGAGGCTATTTTGAGAATCGACCTTATATTATGAGCAATCTGAAAAATGATGCTAGGGCTTATTTTCTGATTGGGTATTATTTTCTGGGAAAAACAATATTAACTCCACACACATATATATAGTATTTAGGACTTTTATTATACGATATATTTCAAATAGTGTGATCATACAGTACTCTCCTACCATTTCAAAAGGATATAATCTCATTTTAGAAATATACTAAAGTATGGTACGAATTGTGCCATCATCGGTAGCATTATAGTGTAGTGTAAAATACTTCAGCATTGATATTCGTTGTTTCACGAATGTGCGCTGCACAAAACTAAAAACGGGGTTGTTAGCGTTTGCAACTTGATATGGACACAAATTAATGAAACAGGTATTTTCGTGCGTCTTTAGAGTATTAAATTATTTCGCATGAGTAATTTAATCTGGTCACTTATCACTTGTTAGCCTTACTTCGCCATGAGAAACTGGACTAATAAATAGAACGTATTATTGCAACAAACAAGTGTTTTTCGATGTTTCCCCTCCTTTCAGTTTTGTAATTTCTTCTTTAAAGTGTGTAGAAGAATAAAAATGAATTTGAATGTTGATCTTTAGACCTATATTTTTATGAAAGAACTTTGAAAAGTAATTTGCAACACCGAAGCGACTCACGGAACAGTCAGTCCTATAGCAATTTACCCAAATCAGTTCTTCTAAATCATAATTTAAAAAAAACATTGTGCTAAATCAAATGGTTTCAGAAGAAAAAGTATTAATTCTGGTATGGTGTTACAATAGTTTATGTGAAATAGAAGTTTCAAAAGCACGAGTATATTCAATTGGGATTATGTACTATTTCAACGCTCATACTAGGAAATGAGCTTGTGTGTAAAGTGTGAATATGATAATAATATGAAGAAAGAGAGGAATTCGATGAGCAATGCCCGATCAGTACAAAACTTTCAGAGTAGTGAACTTTTAATCTCATCAGCAGTAAACATTTGAGCTCTATAGTCAGTATTTATCAGTCTTGTAATTCTCTCATGTCCGCGTATATATATAATTCTATACCTTTCGGGTCCTCGTCTATAGACGCGAATTGCACCATGTGGCAACGTCGTAGATGAAGAATCAAAGAATCATAGAGTAGATCACCAATCCATCAAATAATTACATCAATTCTTTCCAGATAGCAGTTAAAGTTGATTGACGTCAACACTAGCACCACCTATTAGGATAACAATCCATAGCTGTTTCATAGATTCGTAAAGCAGTGCTAATGGTTCTAAGTTAATATGCGATGTTGCCACATAGTGAAACTTTTAATTTCGTATAGCAGCTGAAGGAGGCCCCGGAAGGTATATCATTATGTAATATTTTCGCGTTATTGTTACCTGAAGAATAGCGCTCAGTTGTCCGTGGGCGCCATTTTTACAATATATATTAAAAAGTATAGAATGCGATGAAATTTCGAAAGAAATAATATAATTTGTCATTTTCCTAATTATTTAGATCCAAAACCTGATCAAAGAAGAGGAGCAGAGGTCCCGCCATCAAAAGGCTCTCCTGAAAATGCGAGAGGATACAGTTTTGGAGAAAACAAGAGCTGAACTTACATGGTTAGAAGTACAGAAAAAGTAAGTGTTATGAAGTTTCTTTAAATTATACGTATAACGTTATTTTGTTTATATTACTTATAAACCACTATTTTTTGAGGTACGTTTCCCTATAATATGTAAATTTGTTCTAAGGCGTAGTTGAGAATTACGTTGGCAATATGCAAATACATGTAATTATTATTATTATCAGATAAAAGTATGAATTTACAAAGCTAAAGCAAATTGGATTTTGACAAATTTTATTTATAAAGTTCATACATAACATTCATGATGCTCCATCATTGACAGAACAAATTAATTACCAATGAATTATCGGAAGACTGGGCTTCGATTGCCAGCAGAAGCTCTTGTTCGGATCCACGTTAAGTTGTAGGTCTAAGTCTCATATAGCCTCGCTACTGAGCAGGACGCTAAACTCAACTTAAATCAAATCAAACTACCCAAGCGATCTCGGTTAACCATTAAGACAGGGTGTCTATCGATCACGAAAGTCACGAAATCAGAAAACGGTCATGAAAGTCATGAAATTTAGCTTTTGGGTCACGATTTTTTTAACTGTACAAATGTAAGTACAGATTGGAAAATTTCGTTCTATAAAACGTCAAAATTCACCACCAAAAATGTCTGTGATCGGCTTTATACGCTACCAAATCGCAAGCAAAGTATGTTTCTATCGCATGGATAAAAATTCGGCCTAATTCGCACCCAAATTTGCTATTGAAAATGTTAGGATATTTTATGATTTGGTGAAGAAAAGGTCACGAAAAAGTCAGGAAATTTCATTTTGGAATTTTAGTAGACACCATGTAAGAGCAATATCGTCGTTCATGTAACAAAATGCTGTTTTCGCTGAATAGGATTGAAGGATATAGAATTCTTTTATTTACATAAATCCGGTTTAGAGTTCCATTGCGACGGCTTGTGAAAGTTAATATCACTACTTCGTAATATGACTACTGTATCACGCACAGAGTAAAAACAGTTCTTTCGAGTTGTTAGAAACTGTTTGCGAGGATGCTACCAGCTTCGATTTCAGGTGTCGGTAATCTTCCCTTGATCGAATGCCTTCAAGTGTTAAGAACAACAGTAGAAGTCTCTGCTCTTCTTAATATCAGAGCTGCCAGCTGTAGTTTCGACAAATTTTGGAATAGCTGTAATTTCCATGGTTAAGGAGCCGAACTCTCGAAGTGCTTAGAGGTAATTTCGACGATTCATGCAACTGATGCGACCTAGATGTTGACGTAGCGACTTGACGGGTGGTAGAAGTCTGAACTGAGTCTGCCTGAGTCCAGTTAGGGATGATACATTTATATGAGAGTCGTAACTTCCTTTTTATCGGATAAAAATTCCTGGAAATAGCTTTAACAAGTGCGTCACTAGAATTTGAAGTAGAATGTCCTGAACACTGACGTGATCCTTGTGATACCTGTTACCTTTTTTATAGTTTTATAAATATTTCGTTGATTTTAGCCATTTTTGTAAGTTTTTCATTCGTCCATTATCTCGTATTATTAATTAGAATAATTTGCCAAGTTTACTATGCTAGAACTAATTTGTTTTCGAGAAACCTGAGCTCCATCATCAAATTAGCATTGCATATAATTAGCAGAGAATAATGAAATCCATCGCGCCTAAATTGGGTACACTGTATGCATTTTCGCTAAATGAGTCATCAGACAGGAACAAATTTTAAAAATTAGGGAACCAAAAAGTAATTCTGAAGCGTTAAGGTGGGCGGTGCCATTTTGGAATGCAGGACCACGTAATAGTTATATCAGGCTAAAGGTTGAGTTTAGTGGCGAAAGTTTGACTCCCTAACAACCCATCACGAAGTTAACATCATTCCGATATATTAGATTCTTCCAACTTCGATTTACATCCTTAAACGCACCTACTGTCCAGCCTTCTATGTTGGTGAAACGTTAACTCTCTTTTGATTCGTATCAACCATCACCAATACTCCTACTGCACTCAAACCCCCGAGTTAGGAGGAAGAAAAGAAAGATAAGTTGAAGAACAGAGAATTAAATAATGTACAGTGAAATCTGTCAACTTTGACACTTCTCTAAGTTGGCCACCTGCTCATCTTGGTCTGGTTCGTCTTGAACCTGCATTTTCCCATAAAACATTCGTTACTTATTACTCTGTAAGTTGGCCAACTGTCTATCTTGGAAGTTTGCCGCACTGAAGCAATGTTTACCCTGTGATGATAATGATAAATTTACTTGCATATCTTGACCACGCAAAATACCGTTTTGTGATTTTTCCTTATAACTCTTTCATATTCCCATATGAGAGGCAGATGTTCTGTATTTGTGACTGGAGACAAAGAAGCTTCTTGGATTCCCACGATTTGTTCTTGGAGATCAATGGCCAGAACACTACTCTGATAAAGGGGTGGTGAAGGAAGATATGGATAAGAAAAAGCATGTACAGGAATTCAGGAAACGGTTGCACGTATTTGTTTACCCTGTCTGCTTTGGTAAAATCATTAGCTATATTGGGTCCTTTCATCAGTGGGAAGCTTTAGTAATTCCGGAAAATTATCGAGGTTAAAGCTAACCACCTCAATTGTCAATTATTGACACTTGACAACTTGTCGAAAGGTAGCGAAAATTTTAAGATATGAATTCCCTTAAGATTTTCTCAAAACATCTTTTGATCCGAAGGAAACACTTGCAGCTCAACAAGAAGTACACCGTGTAGTTAACTACAAAATTAGAATGTGCATATGTGCCAAAAAGAATAAAAGAAATACGTCTAGAATGAACTGCCATGAATAAATATGTTATTAATAACTGATTAGCTGCTTTTCGAAAGGTATCTATAAAAAATATTTGTCATTGTCGAAAAAAAAAAAAAGTCATATAAACTACGTATAAATTGTCCAATGTGTAATTTTGCTTTTCTTGTTTTCAATCTGAATAACTCTGTGTGCTACAATATAAATTCCAATAAACTGCATACATGTGTTTCTATTTTATGGTTATTTGTACTATTGTGTTTTCAGTCCGTATAATTCAGTGTACCAGACTAGTTTTCAGGAAGAGAGGTGTACATATATTAAACATACTGTAGTAATTCTTCTGGTACTGTATATTGTTATGATTACTCTATATACATTATTTAAAAGTAGCTGTCGTGCCATTGCTTATTAAAATTTGATAATCAAGTAATACTAGAAATCCTATTCTATAAATACACGAATTGTGCTTATTTTCTGTAAGTTGACCACTTTTCAATGGAACCGATGGTGGCCAACATAGGTTTCACTGTATATATGTGCGTGTGTAATATTACATTTTGCTACAAGTAAATTTAAGATAATTTTTGGTGTTTAATAGTATGTCACACTGTAATAACAATTTGATCTAATTTATTTTTGTAGTAATTCTGATTTAAGAACCATAAATAATGTGCAAGATGTCAGGTTGTGATGTAACTTACCGCTCTGACTCTTAGTTTAGATTCCTTGTTTGAATTTTTATTGAATTTTAACAATAAGGAAATAATAATTTTAAACTTTTCAACAGTAAAATACAGTAGTTTTTATTTCCATCAGTGTTTTCATTGCGCCAATGAGAAACTAATATTTAGTTGCTATTTTTCGATTCGTTATACCCATAATTAACTAATTCTAAAATATTTTCATAAAACTGCGGCAATATCAGAAATAGTGATTAGTACGTAGTACATCATTGGAATGTTTCTATTTTGAATTTATTTTTAACTCTTTATTTTGTTCTAATTGTGATTCATTCTTTAGGGAATTGCGGGAGAAGGGTCGTGAGGACTTGATACCACCATTGAAAAAGAAGCAAAGAGGTATTCTGCTGAAATTACAACAGGAGAAAGAGGAAATAGACAGGTACGATAATTGTAATAATAAATGAAACGGAATTTGTAGTTCTGCGCTACGGAATTTCTAATCTCGTTGTTATGCCCTGTAAGCTAAAAGAAGCTGATGATTAATCAAGGTAAATGATTATGAAAGAATTTGATGGAATGAGAATGTCGGTGGAAATGGAAGATCCCCGAGTAAACCTACGGACACTATCTTGTTCATCATAAAATCGTACTAGGCACTAGGTATGCACTCTACTATTGTGGCACCGTGTACCCAGCAATAATAATCTGTATATATTAAAATGAAAGTGGCTATGTTTGTGACTTCATACCTCGTAAACCACACAACCGATCTAGATCAAATTCTCGACATAGATGAGGTTCGAGCCTGGGATGGTTTTTATGACTTCATTTTGACGGTGCAACTTAGGAGAGGGGAAGGAGTATATAAAAATTATCGAAAAATGACCGATATTATGTCGAATTCATAGTTTTCGTAGTCGGTGAGACGAACAGTCCCGATGCTGTTTAAATCCAAATTGAACCCTTTATGTCCAAAATGAAACGTATTTTCTCCGCGCGAAGAACGGATAAACTGTTAGCGAGTTAATAAAAATACAAAGAGTAAAAATTGGCCTGAGTCAGCAATCAACCTGGATCTCCGATTTACCGTGTCGATGAGCTAACTATCACGCTACCAGACCATGTAAATAAATTTTAAAAAAAGTCCTCACAAGATAGATAAGAATATAGAAAAATCAATCTGATCTTTGAACATCTGCATACTATCACTGTTGAGGATACGACGTAATTGATGAACTATGAGAAAATCAGTATAAAACTAATTAATCACAAAGTTCATCAAATCTGCGATCTTGCAACTAGAGACGAATATTTTGCCACTAAACTGTCGCGGTTCTCGTAGTCGCCGTACGAATATAAAAATGTTTTTATCAATAGACATTCTGAACTTTTTTTATATACCCAATTTTGGTTGTGCGCAATGTATGCTGACCAAAAGCCATCAGACTGTGACCATAGAACCAGTTAAATCTGTAGAGAAGTGAAATGGAGTTAAATCCGTATAAATGCAAAAAAAAAAAAAAAAAATCACCTGTTGCATATGCCCTGTAAAGTTCACAAATTTGGAACTCAGTAACAGCTTCTAGTGATTGATTACGGAGTCGAGGAATGTTGTTGTGATCATGTAGTTTCGATATGTTTCTATAGTTAAGTCTGTGACTTATTGTCAGCTTTTGCCCGTCTCCTGATTTGCTTATTCCACAAGTTCTTATAATTTATCACTTTCATTAACCTAAAGGGCATAACAGTAGGACTTCTTTAGCCTAAAGAGTGTAACACAGGGTGTCTATCGGTCACGAAAGTCACGAATGTCACTAAAAAGTCACGAAATCAGAAAACGGTCATGAAAGTCACGAAAAAGTCACGAAATTTAGCTTTTGGGTCACGATTTTTTTAAACTGTACAAAAGTAAGTACAGATTGGAAAATTTTGTTCTATAAAACGTCAAAATTCACCACCAAAAATGTCTATGGTCGGGTTTAGACGCTACCAAATCGCAAGCAAAGTACGTTTCTATCGCATTGATGAAAATTCGGCCTAATTCGCAACCAAATTCGCTCTTCAAAATGTTAGAAAATTTTATGATTTGGTAAACAAAAGGTCACGAAATTTCATTTTGGAAGTTTAGGAGACACCCTGTAACAGTAGGGCGTTAATTTAAATACGTCATTTCAGTTTTATTTATTCTTTGTGTTTATTGACACATGTAGTTGAAGTACAGGGTGGACATAGTCTTTTCCTGATAACAAACATTAATAACGAGAAAACAAAGAATGGTAGAAGCATGCGGTCTGAAAACATCGCTTGTATGATACTTCAAGATTTTGCCACAGCCGGTACCGCCATCTACTGCAGCTGAGCGCAGCACGAGTGCACGACAGTCATTTGTTTAAAAATGGCATCAGCACAGCAGAATGCGAAGTGTGTGTTGTGGTATCATGAAACAAAATCTTCCGTCACAATTCAACAAACATTCAGGAGAGAGAATGGACAGCAACCAGCGAATGTTACGAGTATAAAGAAACGGTATAGTAAAAGTTTATTGCAACATGAAGTGTTAGATCGTAATAGAAACGGTAGACCAAGTGTTAGTGACGAATGTGTGGAAGTTGTTCGTGTTGCTTTAACCCGAAGTCCACGGAAATCCTTGCGTTTCGCATCACGTAAACTGGACATCCCTAAGTCAACCGTGTTAAACATTTTACACAAACGCTGGAAGTTATACGCATATAAGGTGTAGATTATCATTCGTTAACACAAGAAGACCGTCCCCAAGGCGCAAGTTTTGCATGTGACATCGCATGGGCTGGAGCACGTGGAAATTCTCTAAATCTGTGACGTTTACTCCATAGGATGGTAATCCAAGTAGAGCAAACGTTACATTAGATAGTCATTAATTGAATTTTTCTCCCGAGCGTTAACGAAGAAACAAGTTATCACAAATGATAGCTTCTTCCACCGCTAACTACACATAGGTGAAAATTCAAAGAATAACTTTAGATTGACAAATAAGACAAAATTTCAGCATCATTTAACATGAAAATTAATTAAACACACTAAAAAAATTCGCTTGTATCAATATATTGCACCATGCACAACAAGGCAAAGAACATGAGGCATCACTTTTCAGACGCAAATAAAGTAAATGATACACAGGAATATAGGCATATTGTTTTATAAAATTATCGTACTTACATTTCCTTTATAATGAACAGTTTTATATATATATATATATATATATATATATATATATATATATATATATATATATATATACTAACAAGAATACATTGTTAATTTCAAATATCGTAGATAACGGTGGATACAAGATTTCTCTAAATTTCAAATTAATTCATTTTGGCAGTGTTTTCAACGTCTTGTTCTTCAGTCAGTGTCTGCACGTCCAATTATAGCTGCTTCCCGCGGATTCCCCTCTTGTTCTCGCTGTTTGCGTGGGCTACGCCTACCAGATGACGTAATCACAGGTAGGGCTGTGATTGGCTGCCGTTGGTTGCCAAGGCCGTCGGCAGCATCTTCTGCTGGAAGTTGCAATCCGTGCGAGAATGCATAGCGCTGGTATAAATATAGCAGTCTTTTTAAAATAAAAAGGAACTAAATTGTCTGAACTAGATACACCAAAAATAATGCATAAATGAGTTTATCACAAATCAGGTTAAAAACTTTTTCAGTTTTCCTGTTATTTGTCGCAAACCGCGTGCTTCTATCATCCTTAGTTTTCTTGTTATTAATGTTTGTTATCAGGGAGAGACTTTATGACCACTTGTATATGTATGCTTGTTACTTCGAAGTGTCGTGAAACCTAGTATACAAGGACAGAAATGGAGTTCTATAAATTGTGCTTATTAATATATCAACGAATAAAGAAGTTTGATTTCAAATGTCGATTCGATCTTTATGTATTATGAGCATTCTTTGCGAAATACTTCTGATGCTCCTGTTACTCTGGTTTTGTACTAATTACTTTCTGTAATAATAACCTCCTTACAGAATAAAGAAAGCTCAAGAAATGGCAGCAGAACAGAGGAAATTGCTATTACAACAGCAGCAGCGTATTATGAAAATGAGGATGTCCACAAAGGAAATTTTGCAAAAGCTGCAAGAAAATAGCGAAAAAGTAAAGGTGCGTTGCATGTTTATATCTTTAAATAACCTAATTGAATGTTAAATTATAAGGAGGATAAGATTTACATCAGCAATTAAATTCAACGACTAAAAGTTATATTATAGCTTTGTTCTGTTTTTACTCGATAAATTGTGTACTTATTTTGATAAACAGGGGTTTAATATGGAACATCTGTAACTTTTAATCCATAATTTATATATTTTAGTCCATAGTTGTATAATTTTAAGGTTATTTTTTTCTAAATTTAATTCTTACATGTATGTCTAATTGTTTTTCTGTAAAGTCTTAAATGTGTTGGGTGCTGGATATCATATTATTATGGTGCTTCGAGAACGATTGAAGTCGACTGCGTAATGAATGCTGTCATAGCTGGCGCTCTGATTATTTTGAAAGAATACAAAAGGCGTTTCAGGTTTATGGTAGCAAATTTTGCACCCCTACTAGCTTAAGAAATAATCGTGATATCACTAATGGTTGTGCTTGATGTGTTTGTTAGCTATCAACCTGAATCTCAGTTTCTATTGAAGGGCACTGCGTTGAAGCACAGTTTGAACAAGCCTGTTTCATTCTTCATAACAAATTTTCCGAAGATCGTCGAGTGTGTACTGCTGTCGATGGTCCAACTCTCTTTTCAACATGCTCGTCTGCTAATAAACTGCATTAATTCTAAATTAACAAAAAATTGGCTACTTACCAATGAATCCTCCCTTGGAAAGTTTAAACACTTTTTTGACGTTTCGGAACCCTCAGTTGGTTCCTTCCACAGTGGCAAGGTGAAAAGGATTAAAACGGAAGGGAGCTAAAAGGAATAAAACAAGGAATACATACCACTAAATAAAGATAACGAACAAAATGGATCCAGAAATGAGCAGAGCAGAGTGCAAAAAAGGAATGAACCAATTTTTTGTTAATTTAGATTATCTCCCCATGCGCCTATGCAATTATAATGCATTAATTCTAGCCTATTTGTCCACTCTTTATAGTGTAAGTTTGCCATTGTAGCAGTGATCACAAACTGCCATAAGGCCATGTGGAAAACTTTCCACGCATTTATATACCCAGTCAGAACGACCTCCGGAAGCACGAGGATAAAGAAAATGGTTCTTTTTCTTTTTTTTTTTAAAAAAAAAATCATATTTGGAGTCCCTCATCCAGAGTCACTCGTGTTTAATCGCTGTGATTGTACTACTTCCAGGGTTCCCATATTCTGGAAAATCAGGGACATAAAAACATGTCAGGGAAATCATGCATTTTGCGTAAAATGTCATGGAAAGTCAGGGAACGTAAATGTGAAAATGTAACATTCTTCTTTTTAATCTAAGATTGTTTCCTCTCTATACAGATTGACATGTAAAGAGGACCATAATGATACAGCAATCCCATGGTGACAGTGATGCAGTGTTGTTATTTCGTACTGAGGGAGTGAGGTTGCACTTTCTTCATTGCATCATTTCATTCATTTCTCATCATCACCGTCTCCTTTAGCATAGACAGCATGACCGTGCAACGTAAAACTTGGAGATTTCATTTTATTTCATTTTAGGACTGATAGTAATAGGTCTCAGGGAGAGTTGGCAATATATTCTTGACTGTATGTTACATTGCTTTTTATTGTTTTCTCAAGCAAAAAAAAAAAAAAAAAAGTCTAACTTGCAATGTCCTGGTATGTGGTCCTGTATTATTATGTACTTACACGATAAATTTTGTGTAAATAATTACTCATACTGAACATAACAAATATTTACATGGTAATTGAAAGAGAGTGTTGGACGGATATGGGGATGCAGGAGGCCGTTAGAAAAGTGTATGATAGAACTTACCTCCTATCTTCCCAATTATATTCATGAATTTGCCAGGGAAAATAAGAATTTGTCAGTGAAAGTCAGGGAAATAGATGTTCACCTTTTTGTGGGAACCCCGAGATCTCAAAGATGAGGTGAGTTCTTGTATTTTGCGTCCTAAAGCGGCACCGAGGTTATGAAGGACAGGGCCTACTATTAACCTGGACTCGCAGTTGATGGGTGAACAGATCATTATGCAAGATCAGTCCGTACAGTATAGGCGGTTCCTAATGTATTGTCAGCGTTCCACATGAAACCTCACATAGGATATTCATATTGAGAGAAAGCTATCTTCAGTCTGAAAAGTCAAAAGTAACTGCGTTAGAAGATGCAACAGTAATGCACAATAACGGTTCACTGCTATGGTGGAAAGGTCGTATTCAGTTCCCTTTGATGTGCAAAAATGGGCAGTATCTCCTTTTCTACTGGAATAATCACTGTAAATTTCAAGAAACAAATATGATTTATTAAATTTCATATCTTTGAAAATAAATATACTTTCAACAAAATTCAACAAATAACATTTACGTTACCTTTCCCAATCTTAATATTCTTTGTGGGGCTATTTAAACATTTCATTCGTTTATAAATGTCTATTAAATTAATATTCATTTTCATTCCCAAATTTGAATTTGCAGGGTTATAATTTTTTCTAGTTCTTCCTTCCAAAACTAGATTTTTTTTTTTTTTTTTGAAATATTGAATTTAATTATTATAACCCAATATAGGCTACCTTGATTAATTTAATTTCTGCACCCACCGTGAATTGCAAAGAGGTTGGTTCAAAATGGAAAGAAAAAGAAAAAGATTTTAAATTTCTACTTACAATTCATTGTAGACTTTAAGTTTACACTATAGACACTCCAGCTGGGCAGGTCACAATCAATTATAAAAGACCCACCCATATAACTCTGTAGGGATCCGAACCAAAAGTCCTTCAAAACGTATAATAGGTTCTTTGTCATCATCCTACTCGTCCTACCTGTTCATGTCTTATGACGAGAGCGGAGGAGCTGTTCAAAAATTAACATAATGGCAAATGGCAGCACTATACACCGCGTTTCAAAAACAATGACCTGATTTTGGATGGTAATTAATTGCGGAACATGGAACGTGCCGGCAAGGAAATGAGTGTTGTTTGAATGGGCGTGGCCTAGATTTGCAGAAAATAGCTGCTAGATGTTACTCAATGCATCTTCTCAGTTTGCAATCAGTCAGAAGTAATATGTCCGCTCAACAGAAGGCATATTTTATGTGTCACAGTTTGCAAAGACTGAGTCAGTGATTTCGGTCCAGCGTGCTTTACGTCGGTGTTTTGGCTTCAATCGCCTGCACTCAAAAACAGTCGTCGTTAGTATCGCCAATTTGTAGAGACAGGATGCTTGTGCAAAGGTAAGAGCCCAGGTCGGCGAATACAGTTTATGACGAAATAAGTTGATGATGAACTTAGCTATCGTCTAGATCGTGTTCGTGCTGCTGTGGATACACGTAGACCATTTGTAATAGCATAGCTAAAACTTGTAGATTTTGTGAGTATTTTGCAATTTGGCCGATTTTTGTAGTACGATTTTATCAATACATATGGACTTTTAAAATCAGGTCATTCTTTTTGAAACACACTGTACGTTAACATACGATTACATACAACCTCGTAACACTGACCAACTGAGACAATGTTACCAACTCACTACAAAAATGTCTAATCAGCTGTTTTTTTCTGAGAGGACGTGTTACAAAGACGATTGTAGACTTTAGATGCTGTAGCGCCATGGATTTTTTCTCTTTCTAAAGATCGATGTAGGAAGGAGATCGGTGGTGGAAGGAGTTGGTAACATTCTTGGAAAACTATGTATGATTAATAAACAAGCTAAATTAAAAAGTGAGTCTCAAGAAACCCGTTCTCTCCCATGTTAATACAGTACGTGTCAGTATCAACTTGCTGTAGCTTCACAGCGCCGTAGAAGTTCGTCTAACCGAATAATTGAAGCTGCTAGATGCTTTAATCTTGCAGCTTGAAAAACTTCTCCGATATTGATATTTAGCAATAACTTCACAATTTGGAAATTTCATATAGTTTCAACAAGGCCTATCTTCCTCAGTGGCTTTGAAATTCCTGCTGTAAACTTATTCCACATCTTCCGAGCATAATAACCATTTTACTCTATCACTGATACTATGCAGATGAAGAATGTATTGTCGAACATAGAATTACAGGATATAAATTTATCCCTTTCTAATTCCCTAATTCCTTATAATTACCGTAACTTGTAATTAAATAAAACGACTTATCTTTCCATATTCTTACACTGTGGGACTAAAAACTGCTTTTTTGCATGCCGATCGTGAATTGAGTCAATTACAGAAGCGGCCACCAGGTGGCAGCACGGATGATAAACGTAGTCTTCCTGCAACTCAGAAAGAAATCATTCTTCTTCATCTGTTGGTTCCAGTGCTATACAGCAGCAGACAAATCTCCCGCGACCGCCAGTGAAGAGAATATGTGAACACAGGGACTATGTGAAAACGAGGCGGATCCAAGGATAACCAAGGATAGCAAAAACGAGGAAGACACTCTTCAACCAGGAACTTCGACAAGTATTATGCAATCTTTATTTAATCTGCAAAAGAAGCCCACATTTCATAGTACTTTGTAATCTTAATTTCAAGTTTTATATATATGATATATAATCAGTGTTCGAAGTAGAAAAAAGCAGAGGCGGTATGTTTTATTATGATTTTGACTCAATATACCGGCCTGGGGGCCACGGTGGCTCAGTGGTAGAGCGTTCACCTCTGGTGCTAGGGGTCTCGGGTTCAAACCCTGCTCCCGCCAAGTGAACTTTGTGGTGGACAAACACCGTGTGCGTGGGTTTTCTCGGGGTTCTCCCGTTTCCTCACACTTTCTTCATTCCACCATTTCATTCATTACTCATTATCACCGTCTCCTTTAGCCTAACCGGCATAACCGTGGGACGTAAAACTCAAAATTTCATTTCATTTCATTTTGAATATACCGGCTATTTAAATATTGTCTTGATCACTGAGAAAACAGAGACGGTATGTCCTCATTACTGAAAAACCAGAGGCGGTATGGCATACCACCGCATACCGTCTCACTTCGATCACTCTATATAATATATAATATAAAATTTCTCTTATTTAAATATTTGTTTCTTTTGCCCTAATGATTCCTGCGAGTTTGGCAATACACATTGGCGCAAATACCTATACTTGCTGCTGGAGCAAGTGTATTCTTGTATTCATTAGAAGACGATGGTCACAACACAATCTTGATGGTACATATATGTAGAAGGCTGTGGTACGAATCATCTCTTAGATATAGCGTCCGTCGATTCTTTAAACAAGCCTGTAGCATCTGTATTTTAATGGAAATGTTTTTTAAATTTATTTTCAGGCACGTAGTGGTCCTCACAAAGCTACAGAAGCAACTAGTCTCAAGGCCTTAGACGCTAAGACTCAAAGCCAAGAGAAACTTTCTTCCCGTAACAAAGGCTTCCGCAATACCACCACTGATGAATCGTTGTCGGCTGGGAGTTCAGGATGCTTTGGCGACATCAACTTGGCTAGCCACTCAGAATCTGCAAAGAGTGAGACGTCTTCGCGGAAGAGATCGAAGCAAAGGAATGAAAGTGAACCTGAATCAGATGCCAGCACTCGAAAAAGAAAGCCTCTTTCAGATAATTTAGAAGAAAAATTGTTGCGAGGCTTGAAAAAACTGGAAAAGAACAAGGAGTAAGTAAATCATAGTATTTATGTGATGGTACTCAACGTTAGAAAGAGAAATACTGATGAAAAACTAAACGCAGAATTAGCATTACTTTTGACGATTCTGAAACTTATTGATTCCATTGTCACAGCTGTTACGTAAACTATAAGACCTAAAGATGGAAGCAGTTCGAGTTTCCGGAACGAATATTTGAACATTATAGTCTCATGTGTGTAGTGTTCTAGATCAATATTTTGTTGCTTATAATTTCTAAGGTTTTTTGAATTGTCATTGAACCTTGGAAAAGTAAAACTCCAAGAGTGAAAAACCAGGAACATATTCTTCATTTGAACAATTTTTTTTTCTTCTTTCGTACGGAAATCCTAGTACGAGGGCAATTTGGAAAAACACGCCGTTTGGTTATGAATAACATACGCTCGCAGATAAAGAACTTTTTTGTTGTACACATTAGAAAAGTACAACGTTACTTCTCAAATTGAGGTTCTTGTTATAACGTTTTTACAAGGTTTGAAATTTCTCCTGCAAAGAAATGTCCCACCTGAGAATGAAGCCACCACTAACAGCATTGTGAAGCGCACTCTCATTGTCGAAGCGGTTCAACGCATGCAACTGTTTTATATGCATGAAGAGGCGCTCGGCGCCAAATCTGGGCTGTAGGGCTGACTAGAGATGGGAACCCACTTCTTGCCGCATCAGTTCGTCTATCTAGAAACGTGCTACATCATTCACTCGATCACGTTTGGTCCGTAAACACCATTCAGTTCGCGATGAATCGCAGCTGACGAAAGTTTTTTCGCGCTTAGAAATCTATTACTCGCATGCATTTCACATTTGCTGGGATTTCTATTGCAAGGTTCATTTTCAGTTGTTATAGTGGACGAATGAACTGCAACACAACCTTCTCCTTCCACTATTCACTGTTTACCAAACTACTGCACACAGCACCAGAGGACTGACGTTACTCTTCTCGGCTATTTCTCACACATGTGCAAATGGAGTTTTTTGAATTGCTCTCGTATATTGATGCTAATTTATAACGAATGTTTAACGTAATAAAATGGAATATAAAATTATCCTGTAGTAAATGTTCCTATTAGTTTACAAATTTAATCTGTTAAAGACAATACAAAACTTCCGTTCAATTTTTAGGTTATCTTTACTAGTGACATATACAACGATATTGTCTATCTTTATAAATACTTTCTGAGTATTGTTTATAGTTACGGGCAAAAGTACTATTTTGAAGGCACAAGCACTTAAGAAGAAGAAGAAAAATAGAAAGAAATAATTTAAATATTTGTATCCTATCGAGAGATTTTCTTAATTTGGTTGCTATGACGATTTGTTTATCTGTTTAATGTCTTTGCTATGGTAACTAAAAGAATATAGATGTAACGAAGAACCATCTTGAGTACTCTGAATGTATAATATTTTAATGTGGCGAACGAGATATAAGTTGAAAGATAATAATACATATTTGAAGTGCATAACTGTATTGAATTATTCTAGATAATCTTATGAACTGTATAAACATTTAGAATCAGGGAATATGTAATGTAGCTGACGAAAGAAATTAACGTTACACATACACAGGCAAATATTTCATGTAAAGTTCGGTAGATATGTACCGAAATACTGATACATTGTATTAACCTATTACTGTCTATTAACCCTCACACTACCAAGGTATTTTTTGTAACGCAGACTAAGAAGGTTTGGGGGGGTATTTTGTACCCATCTGTTAAGATTCGATATATCTCGCAAAAGGAACAAATTAGAAACTCTGACAAAAATCTACAGTGGGAGTGAACAGTACACAAGAATAAGACTAACAGTTATTTATTATACTGCCATCTAGGCGTGATACTTCTAAATGTCAGTCGCATCTCTTACCAACAGGGTGGGAGGGGGTACGTTGTGCCTATCAACTTAAAATAGTAAATTTATGAAACACACTAGCGTTCAATTTGCACCATCGAAAGGTTTACGCTTAGCTAAACATATTGAGAAATAACTTTTTTTATATATATATATATACAATTTAAAGGAAAACAATTAGAAGAGTGATTACAAAAATCATACTATAGTGGGCACAAATTACCCTCCCCCTCCCGTTGGGAGCGGGAGGGTTAATCTAAGTATACAGAAAAGGTTGGATACAATGTGTGAAAGAAGAATATGATCACCTCGAACAAGTTTTAGATGTTACAGTGGTTTGTTTTCGTTTGAAGCTTTTGTTATTAGCTTCCTTTTTCGTATTTGAATGCTCTGTATTAAAATATTCACTTTCATCTTGTTACCTTATTTTCTAGTGCAATAACTTAATAACTTTTGTATACGTATTCTCCAGATATCTAAGTGAACGAGAGAAAAGCCTGTTGCATCGGAGACAGGCCGTAGAATCTGTATTGGAGTGGAAAAAGAAGTTAGAACAAGAAGAACAGACAGTGAAGCAACTTGAGAACGAAGCCAAACTGTTGCCTATCACCCCACGAACGGATAGATCGGTTGCATTCCACGTGAAAGGTTAGCATAGATTTATTTATTTGTATACGTGCAAAATCAAAACCGAAAAAAAAAAAAAAATATGATCTACAGTACATTATGATGCACAAAGAATGAATATTTGAATATTGTAGTCTCATATGTGTAGTGCTGTAGATCAATGTTTTGTTGCTTACAATTTCGGCGATTTTTTTTCTGAACTGTCACCAAATCTTTCTTTTGAAACTACGACAAGGATGTCCGATTCAATGGACACAAGCAGGCAAGCAATCAATCAAAAACATGAGAAAATACATTCAATTTTACGTAATACTATAGTTCTTCAAAAAATGGAATTTGACAAATGGAAATTTATGTAGTAGGTGGATACCTATTGTTTCTTCCCCGACACTTTTTTTTTTTTTTTTCAGCCAGCATTCGGTTGTCTGGAGACGATGAACTTGTACTAGCGATTTTCAGAACAGGGATCAGATGAATATCTGCTAACCTGGATCTCATTGGAAATTTGTTCCTTTTGTTAAGTGAGAAAAGTTGTTCACTGACATGTAATACAAAACATGGAAATCCCATACGATGCAAATTTGAGGGATTTTAAGAACCGCATAGGCAGGCATCTTATTTGTAAAATTTAGGGATACCCACTTCTCTGATTTTTTTCTTTAAAGCTTCTATTAATTCCATCTTCATATGGGCTGGCACTTTCTCAACGTCGGTTGATAAGAGGCAGGAAACAAGGAAAGCTCATTTTAGATAGATCTTAAATCGCAGAACCTTTCTTTTAATTCAGTCTTGAAACGCTACTTGGCATAAGTTGGAAAGTTCAAATGATTTTACCTGATCGTTCTAGTTTGTACTAATTATATCTCTTCTTTTTAAATATTTTATAATATACTTGGAATTTTCTCCGTGTAAACTGAAGAATACAGAAAAATGAAATAAGGACAATACATGCCACGCAAATTTGACATGTCTGCTTCTTGACGTGAAGCTCTGAGCCATTTTGAGGTTCCGAATGTCAGTCATAATCCAGTTAAGTGGATGACCATCGTGGAAATTTAATAATAAAGTATTAACAAGATATGTAAACTATATATGTACAAGAAAACCCAGGCCTTATGTGAGAGTAAGCTTCGTCAGATATTGATTGCCCGAATACGATGTTAACGCAATCCGTAAGTTTCCTGTAATTTTTCACATTTTCAGATAAAAGTTAAATATTAATAATTGACACAGATTACAAACTAGGAAGTTGTAAATTAAACGATACGTTGACTGTAGAGAAATGAATTCTCATTATTAGTTCTTATTTGGAGTTGCTAGCTAAAAACATATTTAGAAGGTTCCATAAGCTGGAATTGCATTTGACATAAAAACCTGTGATTTTAACTTCGGGATCAATTAACACTCATAAACACTTCATTATTACTTTTATAAATTTATTTTTATTTATTTATTTATTTATTTATTTAATTAATTAAAGGCCACAACGGCTAAAACATCTATTCTTAATTAGAGAGCAATAGAGTTTTCGTGAGTTGAAAGCGTCTTCTTCACACTCTCAGTCTCAAGTGGGATTGCAGCAGACGAAAGCATTTACAGCAAACTCGATAATTCGTGCGCGGATTATCCGGTTTGTGGATTAATCGTTCAGGGTATTTAATAATAATATTTTACTGTGATATACTAATTGGCTGGTTCCAGTGAATAACCGGCTAAGTCGGCTTTTTTTGAAATTGAGATTTTACAGGTATAAGCTTCTTTTGGCGAGTTCTACATTGTGTAAAAGCGGTTAAGGCGAATTCATAAAATTGAGGAAGTTATGCATTTTGTCATGTCAAAATTAGCATGGTAACTGTTGTAAAATTAAACTGTAAACTTCTCTCCTGTAAAATTTACTTTTCTCGACTTAGCCAGTTATTCACTGGAACCAGCCAATTTAGAACAGCCATATTGTTAGGCCAATATTTTATATTGCACGCACCGAATGCGAGAAATACATTGATGATGAAAATTGAAAACTCGATTGCATAGTACAATACTTGTATTCAGAGTTTATTTTTACTGTAAAGCAACCTCTCTTACGAGTATATATACTTTTTTTTATGCTGAACCATTCTTGTGGCAAATCAATAAAAATTTCCGATTATTCGTGTTTTTCGTTTGTTCGTGCCGTTTCGTCTGGTGAGTAACACGAATGATAGGAAGTATGCTGCATACCTTTTTCCTAACTTTTCGTGCAAATTTACGTATCAAAACGTCTCTTTTGCAAATGAGATTAAGAAACAATTGAAAACGAAGGTGAGTGTTCAGTTCCTTGAACATGATAAAAGTTACCTGTATTTGCAACTGAAACAGAGAAGTAATAATCTTTTTTATTTCATTTTTGTTTTTTCTTTGATGATAATAATAATAGCAGCGACAGCTCTATTTTCTATGGCTGAGGACCATCCAATAACCGGAAAAACTGTATAAAAAAAATACAAAACTTTGACAAAGATTGTGCTTCTTTGTTATTTTTTTATGGTGTCGTAGAACTATTATCTCGCGAACGGGATGCTGGGAATCAGTGAAACAAGATGGCGGCACCCTTTCAGGTTTGCACCAACGTGGAGCAGCGAAGTGTCATTAGACTTATGTTAGCTGAAACCAATCGAAATTCACCGTCGGATGATGGGAGTGCAATATGGTAAAAGTTGTTTGAGTTGAACACAAGTGTACTAGTGGGTAGATATGTTCAAACAGGGTATGACAAGTGTTTGAAGATTCGCCATACCCAGGACTCTGCCTGTGCAGTCACGGAAAACAACATTGCGAAATTTGATGAGTTGATACGGGAAAACAGGCGTATTACGGTGAGTGATATTGCAGCAAAGATGAACATTTAGTGTCGGATTAGCTCACCACATTGTTTATGACACACTGATGTTCAAGAAAGTGTATTTCAACCCTTCAGCTAACAGAAATCTAATGACTTTCCGCTGCTCCACGTTGATTCAAACCTGCAAGGGTGCTGTTTGAGCTTCTTACCAAACGACGGTTTGTCATTTTAAAGGTTTTATTTTAAAATATATGAAAAACTATACAACTACAGAAAATTCAGATAAATGTGTAAAATGATATACTCAGTTGTCTACTATCCCCAATTTTGAATTGTTCTCAAGTTCCTTAATGTTTTTAGATGGATAATTTTTCACTTGAAGGATGTAAGAACTCTCACACACACACAAAACTCTTGTCGCGTCTCTCTCTCACACTGTGCTGGAGGACGCTAAAAACAACCCCCAAGAAAGGGAGTGGGCGAGCGGTAGGCATAGGCCATCTATTGCCAAAAAAGAAAACTTTCTCACACTACACATACACAAAAACGAAAAGAAAAAATGAACGAATTGCCCATGCACAGGCTCGAACATACCGCCCGCCTTGAAATGCTACATTTCAAAAAACACAAACAAAGAATTTTATATTTTCACTATTTATACAACGTAAACAAACATTCGTCGCTATTGCGAACAAGTTTTTTTTTTTTTTTTTTTTTTTTTTTTTCACTCAGCTTCTCTATTCACTTCAAAGGGAAGCACACACAACTTTACAATCGGACGTTTAAGTTCGCCGGAGGCTGTTTTTACTGTTACTGCTCGCACTAGTCCATCGGTCCCAGCATGGACTTCCGTGATTCTTCCCATTTTCCACTGCTGAGGGGGAAGGGAGGATTCCTTTAACAATACCATGTCCCCCTTCTGGACGTTTTTCCGCGGAGCCAACCACTTAGGTCTTTGTTGAAGGCGTGACAAGTATTCTTGCACCCACCGTTTCCAGAAATGGCGAGTCAGCTGTTGAACTAATTGCCATCTTCGAGGGTTGGATATTTTGCCTTCAAAAGGATTCCTGTCAGGAATGGCAACCAAACTATCTCCAATGAGAAAATGAGCTGGTGTTAACACGGAAAGATCATTGGGATCGCTAGATACTGGTGTAAGGGGGCGAGAGTTTAGTACTGCTTCGATTTGAGATAGAACAGTATACATCTCTTCGTAACTCAACGTAACATTGCCCACAGCTCGTTTCAAATGATGTTTGATCCTCTTCACACCTGCTTCCCACAAGCCACCGAAGTGCGGGGTAAGGGGGGGACTGAAATGCCAAGATATCCCCTGTTCACTTAAATACGCTGAAGTTGTTTCGTTTCCCTCTCTGTGCGCACTGGAACCTAAAAGCTGTTTTAACTCTTTGCTAGCACCGACGAAATTTGTCCCGCAATCACTATAGACATCAGTGGGGATCCCTCGACGGGAGACAAAGCGCCTAAAAGCAGCTAGGAAACAATTAGAAGTTGCATCCGACACAAGCTCTAAGTGAATGGCCTTTGTAGAGATGCATACAAATATAACTATATACGCCTTATACGGCACTCTCCTTCTTCCAAAAGCGTTCTTAAGAAGAATAGAGCCCGCGTAATAGACACCTACTTGAAGAAAACATCGACTAAAATTCACTCTGGCTGCTGGTAGGGAGCCCATCATTTGTTTTTCTCCTTTGGAAGCAAAACGATGACACTTTACACACCTTCGCGTAATCGCTCTCACTAGATTCCTAGCTCCAAGTATCCAATACTTTTGCCTCAGGCTAGTTGTTACCAATTGAGGGCCGCCATGCAGTGTAGCCTCATGTTCGTGTTGAATCAACAGTTCACTTAACTTATGATTCTTTGGCATTAAAATGGGATGTTTGTGATCTGTGGCGATCTCTGCGTGTTGTAATCGACCTCCCACTCTCATTATCCCGTCATTGTCAATAAATGGACTTAAGCACAAAATAGGTCTCTTGGGGGGTAAGGGTTTACCGCTCTTTAAATGTTCTAGTTCTATAGCAAATGCTTCACTTTGCGTTTGTTTCACTAAGCATAACAATGAAGCTTTTAGCTCATTAGCCGTTAATGGCCCACTTTGTCTTGGGGAATTAGCCTTGAGATTGTTGATGAATCTTAGACACCATGCTAAAACACGCCTTGACCTCGTGAATGACGAATAACGGTTTGTGATGTCATCCGTTATAGTAGTACACATAGCTGTCACACACTTTTGCCTTTCTTCCATCGTAGCGTGGGGGTCGAAGTCCGGACCCGGATCGTCGGATAGCACTGGCTGTGATAGCCACGAAGGACCAAACCACCATAAGTCATGACACAACAATTCACTCGGATTGATTCCCCTCGAAGCACTGTCCGCGGGGTTTTCTGCACTATTTACGTGACGCCAGCGAGCCGAGGGAATTAAGCTCTGTATCTCGGAGACACGATTTGCCACAAACGTTTTCCACTTGTTAGGCTCAGCTGCTAACCACGAAAGCACTATGGTGGAGTCACTGAAGGCAATTATATCTTCTATCTTGAGTAGGATAGCCTTTAACACAGCGCTAAGTAGCCTTGCCAAAAGCACAGCCGCACACAGCTCGAGTCTCGGTAGGGTCATTGTTTTTATTGGGGCAACCTTCGTTTTTGCTGCAATTAATCTGCTTTCCACGTGACCATCTGCGCATTCTGCCCGCAAATAGGCGACACTAGCGTAGGCCTTTTCAGAAGCATCACAGAAACCAATTAATTGACACTTGACTGTATTTACTGGTACGATGCAGCGCTCCACGGTAAGTTCGCTTAATAGCGGTAACTCGCAACAGCATTTGCACCATACTTCACAAAGCTCTACCGGAAGTGCGTCATCCCAGTCCAACTTATTTTTCCACAAGGTCTGCAACAATATTTTGGCTTTAATGGTTACAGGAGACAACAAACCAAGTGGATCAAATAATTTTGCTACTTCGGACAGTATAATTCGCTTCGTCAGCACTGAGTGGGGTTTTGAAGGGCACACTCTAAAACCGAATTCGTCCGCGGAGGGAGACCACTCGACACCAAGCGTTTTAAGTGTGTCGTCAGTGTCAAAACGAAAGGGCACATTCGTTTCACGCATATGAGCTGGGATAGCCTCTAACACTTCAATCTCATTTGAGGACCACTTCCTCAATTCAAAACCTCCTCTTCTCAGTAGCTCGATCAGTTGTCGTTGAAGCTCGATGGCTTCTGGCACCGAAGCCGCCCCTAAAAGGAGGTCATCCATAAAAAAGTCCCGCTTGACCACTGGAGCCGCCAGGGGAAAGTGCTCACCCTCATCTTCTGCCAGCTGTTGCAGACAGCGTGTCGCCAGGAAAGACGCACTCGCAGTACCATATGTTACCGTCCGTAAACGAAAGTCCTGAATGGGCAAATCCGGCGACTCACGCCACACAATTCTCGTGTAATCTCTGTCCACCTTGTTTACTAGCACAGCACGATACATTTTCGCTATATCAGCACACAGGGGAATCTTGTGGCCTCGAAATCGCAGTAATAGTGGCAATATGTCATCTTGGAGTTTGGGCCCGATCATAAGCTTATCATTTAATGACACACCAGATGACGTTTTGGCACTAGCGTCAAACACAACTCTTAATTTTGTAGTTGAGCTACTTGGCTTCATCACTGCATGGTGGGGCAAGTAGCAACTCTTCTCTGGGGAAACGTTTCTTTCTCCTATTGGCACGATCTCCATGTGACCTAGATCAAGATATTCCCGCATAAATTCCCGATATTGCTCTTGTAGGGCAGGTGACTTTGCAAGCTTGCGTTCACTGTGCAAAAGTCTTCTAACAGCAATGTCTCTAGATGCACCGAGAGTCTTTACACTATCCTTGAAGGGTAGGCTTACCGTGAATCTTCCGTGTTTGTCCCGGTAGTATGTGTCTTTGAAATGTTGCTCGCACTTTTTTTCTTCTAGTGTGAGGTGTTTCTGGGGCGGAAGCTCTTCTATTTCCCAAAACCTCTGCAAACTGATTTCAACCTCACAAGCGACATGGTGAGATGTAACTGTAACACTACGTCCAGTAGGAGCGATGCTCCCTGCGACGATCCAACCGAGAGCAGTTTCTATCGCTACGGGCGATCCAATGGGTCCCACTCGTTTTCCACTACACAATAATAAAGGAAACACGTCTCCACCTAGCAATATATCCATAGGGCCCACCACATTGAACGTTGGGTCCGCGAGCTTGATACCGCTTAAGTGATTCCACAAGCTTGGGTCCGGAACTGGTGCCTTTGGGAGATTAGATGTAATCTTGGGCACAACTACTGCTCTGGTGCTGAAAGTTTCGCTGTCATCACCTACCGCTTGAAATTCTAAATCCGTCACTGCACGAGAAGTGTTTTGTTAGTCCCAGCTTTTGAATACAATTTTCTCGTGTGTTCCGAGAGCGGGTGACATCCAGAAGTCCTAAAGTGCAGAAGTCCTAAAATGCAGAAGTCCTAAAAATATGGGCACTAGACCTAAATTTTAGGACTTCTGCACTTTAGGACTTCTGCACTTTAGGACTTCTGCACTTTAGGACTTCTGCACTTTAGGACTTCTGCATTTTAGGACTTCTGCACTTTAGGACTTCTGCCTTTTAGGACTTCTGCCGTTTAGGACTTCTGCCACGATATGATTTTTAGGACTTGTGCCTTTTAGGACTTCTGCCTTTTAGGACTTCTGCCATTTAGGACTTGTACCTTTATCATTCACTTGCTTTAGTTCTGAAATTCGCCACCACGAAATTGGGACGATGCAGCAACTAGTTGGCAATAATGTTACGAACGTATCTAATTCCAACAGTAACAGCTATATTTGTACTACTAAGATCGTTATTATCACTATCTGTTCTGCACTTATACACGAATTACATAATACAACCTATTTCATTCTAAGAATTAATTATATAATTTGTTAAGAAATTCGTTTCTTTCGAATGGAGATACGAGAATCTCAAGACAAATTCCTAAAACAAAAATAAATAAATAAATAAATAAATAAATAAATAATAAAAAAATGTTTAAAAAGCATATTTTACCAGACTTCTGAAACCAAGCAAACATTCAGAATTGCAACATATACTGTGCGGAGCGTATTTTTATTAAGAGTAGGACAAAAATCCACCAAAGTTTACTTAATTAGGACAAAAACTCACTAGACATTTCACGAGTGAACATTAAATACCAACTGTATACATAAAGAACGCAGTAAATTTAAAATTGAGCAAAGAACATTTATTATGCAATACAGTGGGTGACATTAATAAGTCTTAAATGGCACAAGTCCTAAAAATACAGGCATTAGACCTAAATTTTAGGTCCTGTGCCATTTTTGCAGAAATTACTACATAGTCATTTAGGGGTGTAGTCTGCAAATTTTTCTAGGGGAGCATGATTTTTATATATTAAAAGCAAATCAAAAGTTTATTTCCAGATTACGAAAGCTTCAATAAGACAATAAATTTATACATATTACACATGTACACAAATACATAATATTATTATATTTCCAGTTAGTTCCTTTTTGAAACATGGACCTTGACAGAGCGTAAATTGAAAATCACAGCTTGTGGGAAATGTACGAATCAGGTAGTTATAAGAAATCGGAAACTGTTCATGGAAATCCATTTGTTTGACTGTATTTATCTTCTGTACTCTTATATAAAAGAGTAAAGATGAGTGATTTTTTGGGCATACTACTACAAGTAGAGTCGTTAAATTTTAATTATAAAATATAATTTTCTTATGAAAGCAGGACATAAGAAAGAATTTTTGGAAATAAGTATCGTAAAACGGGTGGGGCAAGATTTTTTTAAAGGGTAGTGTATCTCGCAAGTTTCTGAAGCTAGTAAAATGAAACTTGGCATATAATCTTTCCTGTTTAAAAAAACTGAAAATTGAACACATAAAAAGGAAAGAGCAAAGGGAGCACTTTTTTAATGTTCGAATTCCCCATTACTTACTCAGAAAATATGTAAATAAATTAAGGAAGGATTTGTTTAAGCTAGATGCGTGAAACTCGGTATTTGAACTTTTAACTAAAAGTAATAAAATACTATATGTTTCAGTATCTTGAAAATTACACTTCTAAGGGGAAGGAGGGTCAATTTCTATAATATTAAAATATCCCACTGCTTATAAGATTTGGGCAGAAAACTCTTTTCCTTTAGGCCTCGTACAAAGTGGCTAATTAATTAGGTTCTTTTAATTATTTTAACATGTTGACGTAGTTTAATTCTTTTAAAACTGTATTCTTTCACATTCTATTACAAACATCCTTCATTTGCTGTAATTATTAAACACGTTTAGTAAACATAAAACAGACTAACCCCCGGACCCGGCCAGGAATGTGTTTTTGGTGTTAAGGCATCATTTGCCGTCCGTAACATAACCTTTGATTTTAACTTCACGTACTCTCAAAACTCAAGTTTCAGAAATGTAGCATATATGAAATATACTACTACTAATTCTTCTTCTACTACTACTACTACTACTACTACTACTACTACTACTACTACTACTACTACTACTACTACTACTACTACTACTACTACTACTACTACTACTACTACTACTACTACTACTACTACTACTACTACTACTACTACTACTACTACTACTACTACTACTACTACTACTACTACTACTACTACTACTACTACTACTACTACTACTACTACTACTACTACTACTACTACTACTACTACTACTACTACTACTACTACTACTACTACTACTACTACTACTACTACTACTACTACTACTACTACTACTACTACTACTACTACTACTACTACTACTACTACTACTACTACTAATAATAATAATAATATGCACTTCTGAAATACGTATGTATCTATGCGTTATTAATTGTTTCATAATCTTGAAAGAAACTTTAGATTTGTTTTTAGTTTGTAAAAATCAAGGCCTTCTAGAATAACTTGCTGGCTACTCCCTGAATGACTATGTATTGGTTTCTGTACACGTATTGTGTTATCACTTGCTAGTCTAGTGTTATTTGTAGAACAAGACAATGGTTCTTGTCTTGGAATATTACTAGTTTGGTGTTGTAGTACAGTGATAGGGTGTGACCTATAATTTAATTTCCCTGTAGGGTATGCTATCTGCAATGCAATAAACTGTATATGCTTCTTCTTCCTAACAAGGATGGGCGATAAGCCCCTGCAATTCCATCAAATAAGGACGAAATTATTTTATAAACTACTTGGTGAACCTTTGTTAATATAACGCTATTAGTTCTTACAAACTTTTGTTAATCTTATTTAACAATTGCAAAATGGAATAAGGGAGAAAATATATAATGATGATGATTTGTTTATTTACATAAGATATACATACAACAAAAGGGAATCTGTTGGTCACTACTGCGTATCTGCTAAACCAGGGTCAAACTCTGTGTGTCACAAAAGTTAGTTTAACAGAGTTTAAAATTATATATATTTTGTTTGACTTACAAAGATTATCATATTAGCAAAATGATTTGAAATAACACGCCAGGCATAAGATAAGCCTTGGGCTATATCGCTTAGAACTGTTTTAAGAGTGAATCTATCATTTATGCATTAAATTTCATTACTGGCTACTTACACGTTTCGGCCTCGTATTGGAAGTCAGCTTCTCGTGTTCTTTTTATATCCCACGATAACTGTTTTAATTGCATACTAATTATAGGCACTACAATTCACTAGATGCATCACGTCTTTCTCTTCCAAGCCTAGAGTAGCGATCAGGTTTGAGCCCACTACAAACCTCTTTGTGTGGCTACGTAGTCGGGATCGAACTTTTGACCTCTAAAGAGAGCATCAGTGGTAGTCCACAGCAAACCTCTTTGCGTAGCTATATAGAACGGTATGGATCTCAGGACCTCTGAGGTAGGCAACAGTCACAGCCCACAGCAAACTCTTTGCGTGGCTTATGGAGCTGAATAAAACTGAATTGAACTCTGGGCCTCTCTCTTCCGAAATCGAAGCAGCTTGTTAATCAAGAACTCCTCGGCAAACGTGCAGTAGGACCCTCCGAGAAAGACCTCCGTGACCTCAAAACCCGAAGTTTAAATACTCCTTACTGTTCTTGGTTTTTCAGGTCACGAACTACTTTCTGTAAATAAATTTTACTTGGGAAGTTAATTTTTAGCTTGTGTTCCATGTCTTAATGCAGCCACGGAAACTTTTCCAACGGTTTCTTGTTAACTTGTAGGAAAACACAGCTTTATTTTGTTTAATATTGGATTTTTTTTTTCATTCTCACATTGTATACTGTCCTGATCGTAGGTGATCGTTACATATGTTTATTTTTTCCGCTTATACATCGGGCTTCGGCGGCTCAGTGATAGAGAGTTCACCTCTGGTGCATTGGGCCCGGGTTCGATCTCGACTCCTGCCATGTGAACTTTGTGGTGGACAAACACCGTGTGCGTGGGTTTCCTCGGGGTTCTTCTGTTTCCCCCCACTTACTTCATTTTCTTCATTTCTCATCATCACCGTCTCCTTTAGCCTATCCGGCATAACCTTAAGACGTCAAACTCAAAGATTTCATTTCATTTTTACGCTTTTACATATCAACTAGTAATTATACTGAATAACTTAATTGTCCTTTCAATTTTAAATTTATTGAGCTTTTAATGTATACATCGTTTTCGTACATAGAGTGTGTATTTAATGTTTAATCATAAAATATGTATCTAGTAGACTTTTGTTCTAGACATTAAAGCTTTTGGGTGGGTTTTGTCTGCGACCGAATGTATTGCCAGGTGACCATTAACCCTTTTGGGATCTTGTGTTTTTGGGCTATTTTTTAGACTTTCAGTCAAGCAGCTACTGCATCGTCACTGTTTATGCTAGGATCATGGTTCATACCTCATTCTCTTCAGAATAGAGCTGGCTTTCAAATGGTACCACTTACATGCTCATACAATATACCAGAAGCGGGAAAAAATGTCAAAGTGAAAATTTCGGAGGGAATTTTTTTCTCGAACTTTGGGCCCCCCTGCCCCCCCCCCCCTGTGTGAACGTAACCATCTAAAAAAAATCTGAGAAATAGTACTTGGTATACTGAATGTGTGTGCCAAATTTCAAGTTTCTATCTTGAATACCAAGGACGAGAGAAATTTTATCAGGAATTCCCACCATGCCCCAAATTACCGTAAAACACCATAATCTCAGGTAAAAAATTTCTTGAGATAT
Source organism: Thermobia domestica (assembly GCF_964235325.1). Lineage (NCBI taxonomy): Eukaryota > Metazoa > Arthropoda > Insecta > Zygentoma > Lepismatidae > Thermobia > Thermobia domestica. The sequence continues at coordinate 36,338,648 of NC_137460.1, read as the reverse complement.
CCCTAATTAGCCTAGGGTCATGTTTCGCCCATCATTCTCTTCAGAATAGAACTGCCTTTCAGGCGGTATGACTCACGTGTCTCCATCATGTATCTAAGGCGGGAAAATGAGGAAAAACGGGATTTTTTGGGTCTAAATATCCTTTTTTCAAATTTTAGCTCCCCCTGGACCCCCCTATTTTAACGCAGAGATCTGAAAAAAATCTGGTAAATACTACTCGGTAGGCTGAATGTTTATGCACAATTCCAATTTTCCAGGTGCAAAAGTAAGCCTGCCAAAAAAAAAAAAAAAAAAAAATACCGACAATGTCCAATATTCCCGTATACAGAGGGAAATTTTTAAACATTCCCTGATACATCCCTAATTACCCTAGCGTCATGTTTCGCCCATCATTCTCTTCAGAATAGAACTGCCTTTCAGGCGTGCCATCCACTTGTCCCCATTATATATCTAAGGCGGGAAAACCTTGTGAAAGGGATTTTTTGGTTAAAATTTCCCTTTTTCAAGGTTTAGCCCCTCTGTACCCCACTGTTTTAACGCAGAAATCTGATTTTTAAAAATCTGGTAGATACTACTCGGTGGACTGAATGTTTGTGCACAATTTCAATCTTCTACGTGCAAAAATAAGCCCGCAAAAAATAATACTGAAAATGTCCAAAATTCCCCTATACAGAAGTATATTTTGGTAAAAATTCCCTGACACTTCCCTAATTACCCTAGGGCCATGTGTCGCACATGATTCTCTTCAGAATAGAACTGCCTTTCAGGCGGTACCATTCACTTGTCTCCATCATGTATCTAAGGCAGGAAAATGAGGGAAAACGGGATTTTTGGGTAAAAATATGCTTTTTTTCAACTTTTTGACCCTCTGGATCCCCCCCTCTGGTTTTAACGCAGAAATCTGAAGAAAAAATCTGGTAAATACTACTCGGTGGACTGCATGTTTGTGCAAAATTTCAATTTTCTACGTGCAAAAATAAGCCCGCCAAAAATTCAATCTTCCTTGTGCTGTGTAAATTTTTGTAAATTTTGAACCCATTGGAAAAAATCTTTTGTTCGGAAATATTGGCAAAACCCGGATAATGTAATTTAAAAACTATTTATTCGCCTGATGCTAATCTTATTTGCTGTAACGTGTCTGCAGCATCTATACATACAACGTATTTCGCTAGCAGGAAAAATAGTTAAAGCAACATCTTTTAATTTTACTTTTTAGTTTTCTGATAAAAAATACCTCTTTATTATTTGTATACTTTTCGAAGAACTCAAAAAGAGAAACGATTTTCTTTACATATACATACATACACCGCATAAGTGCGTAAATTTGAGCAGCGACAAATATAGTAAAGAATATAACATGTGAAACTTCCGTTCGTTATTCTTAAAAACTAGCAGATTACCCGTTCTTCATACGGGGAGAATAGTTTCATTTTCGGTATAAGGAGCATCAACACTGTCACCAGTGAACTTAGGGACCCCAAAACTATGAGTTTGACACTAGTATCAGTCATTTTCACTTACTATTACATGTCATCCTCTCCCTTTAGGAGTAATAATGGGGGCTGAATTTGGATTTAAACGGCATCGGAAGTGTCACTGTTCATCTCAGCCACCCAGAAAAGTATGAATTCGACACTGATATCGACAATTTTCGACCATTTTTATATACCCACATCTTCTCCCGCCACAAGTTGCGGTGCTGAATTTGGATTTAAATGTCATCGGAAGTGTCACTGTTCATCTCCGGACCCCAAAAACCATGAATTCAACACTAGTATAGATCATTTTGGATCATATATATATCCGCCTCCAAGTTGCGGGGATGCATTTGGATTTAAAGTGCATCGGAAGTGTTACTGTTCATTTCACCGACTCTAAAAACTATGGATTCGACACTAATATCGGTCATTTTCGATCATTTTTATATAGCTCTCCGCCTCCAAGTTGCGGAGATGAATTTGGATGTAAACGGCATCGGAAGTGTTACTGTTCATCAAAGCAACCCCAAAAACGATGTATTCGACTATAATATCGGTCACACACACACACACACACACACACACACATATATATATATATATATATATATATATACTATTTCATATATATACCCCTCTCCTCTGTCCCCAGGTCACGGCGCTTAATTTGGCTTTAAACGGCATTAGAAGTGTCACTGCTCATCTCAGCAATCCCAAAAACTATAGATTCAACACTAATATCAGTCATTTTTGATCATTTTTTATATATCACCCCCTTCCCCCTCCCTAAAGTTTCGGCGTTGAAATTGGATTTAAACTGCATCGGAAATGTTACTATTTATCTCAGTGGCCCTGAAAACTATGGATTTACACTAATATCGATTATTTTCCAACATTTTAATATACCACCCCCTCCCTCAATTTGCGGGGACAAATTAAAATTTTTTAAACAGCATCGAAAGTGTCACTGTTAACCTCAGCGACCTCGAAAACTATGGATTCACACTAATATCGATTATTTTCCAACATTTTAATATACCACCCCCTCCCTCAATTTGCGGGGACAAATTAAATTTTTTTAAACAGCATCGAAAGTGTCACTGTTCACCTCAGCGACTTCGAAAACTATGGATTCACACTAATATCAATTATTTTGCATCATTTTTATATACCTCCCTCAATTTGCGGGAGTAAATTTGAATTTAAACGGCATCGAAAGTGTAACTATTCACCTCAGCGACCCCAAAAACTATGGATTCGACACTTATAGCGGTCATTTTCGATCATTTTATACATCTTCCTCTCCTTCCTCCAAGTTGCAGTGCTGAATTAGAATTTAAGCTTCATCGGAGATGTCAGTGTTCATCTCAGCAACCCCGAAAACTATGGGTTCGACACTAAGATCGATAATTTTTAATATATATCCGCACTTCCTTCCTCCAAGTTGCACCTTCAAAGTGAAATGATAAAACCATCTCAGGCCCGAACCTCATCTATGTTGAAAGTTTTTGTCGAGATCAGTCTGGTGGTTCGAGTGTTGTTAAGTTACAAATATAGTTACTTTCATTTTATATATATATATATATATATATATATATATATATATATATATATATATATATATATATATATATATATATATATATATATATATATATATAGAGAGAGAGAGAGTTACATTCTTTCATTTCCAGTCTAGTTAGTTACATTCTAGTATACTTTCATTTATATATATGTTTATAAAAAACTCAGCTATTGCTTCTGCACTATTTCAATGGTTCGTACTTTAAGACATCCCTTCCTCAACCATGGTTGCGGAATTGATTAAACGTAATGTTCTTGTATTAAATAAATGTATTTTAAATATATATTTCTCATTAATTTCAATTAAGATGCTTTTCAAAGATCCTCTAAAATTTCAGTGAGGCAATATGGGCTATAAGCCATTAACTTCTATGGCCACCCTGCTACAAACTACAGACTTAAATATTCGATAAAGCATTTCAGTACTAAGTAGTTGCCACAATACCAATATGAACGTATTTAATTCCAACGGTAACAACTATGTTAGTAACACTAAAATTATTATTAATAATGATAACGAGTAAGAGTTTAGGATATTTCGGTGTAGGACGTTTCGGTGTAGGATGTTTCGCTGTAGGATGTTTCGGTGTAGGACGTTTCGGTGTACGGATGTTCCGGTGTACGGACGCTACGGTGTAAGGACGGTTTGGTGTAAGGACACTTGCTGTAAAGGACGTTTCGGTGTATAGCCTAATATTTGATTGCATTAATCATATGCTTGTAATGAACAGGCATGAAGTGTCATAGTGTAGCCACTCCAGGGCCTAAAATTCAACGAAATCACAGCTCCACACTGGTAAAAATTTTATATAGTATAGAAAAACTAGTTGAGTCAGCATTTGTTTAGACATATAATCAGTGTTCTGTCCAGTACATCATGTTTATCTGCGACCCCCCAAAAATAATAATAATAATAATAATAATAATAATAATAATAATAATAATAATAATAATAATAATAATAATAATAATAATAATAATAATATTATTATTATTATTATTATTATTATTATTATTATTATTATTATTATTATTATTATTATTATTATTATTATTATTATTATTATTATTATTATTATTATTATTAGTATTAGTATTATTTAGGAAAATTTTGGCATCCAGAGCAAACAAAATTAAAGGCACATTAGGATACATATTTAATTGTATTGTATTAAACCATAAACTACAGGAAACAAACCGGTAAGAAAAATAGTCACATTGGAAGAAAAAAGTTACTTTTTCTTACATAAGAATTTCACTGTCATTTTTCCGTGATCATCACGCTGTCTCAGTCTGTTTTCTGCCGAGGTAAATACACCGTTATACCAGGGCTGTTCCTTTGACTTCCTACCAACTTCAAAACGCCTTTACTTTCTGGCCAGCAGGGGTTAGGCTAAAATCTTGCAATTGACCCATATTTATATTAACGTGAAGGTAATTTTTCACAGTAGTGGGAGTTAAAGACAGCCTGTTATCTGTTTTCAATATGTTGTAGTCACTTATAAGTCTTTCAACATCGAAAGAAGATGGTTTCAAAGCAACAACTCGGGCTAGACTTGTTGACAGAGCATGAAATGTCTGATTTCCACAGATTTTCATGAGAAGGCTTTTAGCGTCTAGACCTTTCAACATACTACACGATGATGCCTCTCTATATTGCATTGCGAATTACAAAAAATCTGTATCAAGACAAATAACTTTGTGGCATTCTCTTATTGCATCATCAGTTACATCCTCTTGCAAAACACGCAAAGGCTCCAAAGCAACAATACTGTCTTCATGCAGCAAACGCTGACTAACAAAGTTAATTATGGAATCCAGGACTTCGTACCCTACTGCAGTAAAATCTCTTTTCTCACTGACATATTTGTTATGGGATTTATTGCAACGTATGTTGCGATGAAGTTGAATACCATGTAATGAGTACTGTATTTCTCTGTTGACGTTCTTTCTCACCCGCCTAACAGAGGTTTCTCTTTCATACTCTCCAATTGTGCTATAGTTCTATTTTTATTTATTATGTCCAAAAGAAACATTTCATCACTCTCAAACTTCTGCTGGCAGTTCTTGAAAACATATAGAGCGTCTGTCACAAGACACAGAAGATGGAGGCGAACTACTTCTATCCATTTACGCAGATAACCATTGGCTTCATTACATACATGGCTTTCCGTTTACAAGTAAAGGCAGCTTGGATAGCAATTTTTTAGGAGAGTAGTGAGCGTACTGAATGAAAATTTTGTCCACCTGACATCAAAATATTCTGGGTAGTGCAAAACTTCTAAGTTATTTTCTGAAGCTACCATCGTTAAACCTTTCGTTCGCTTCCCTGAAAAGTGATAGAAAACACAGAGTCCAGATGCTGCTTATATGAGAGATGAAACTTCTTGGACATTCTTGGTGACATCTTTCCATGCTAAATTAATGCGATGGGCAGCATACCAAATTTTCAACAGAGGCAACGTTTCACCTGAAGCAACTCTTTCATCAGTTAACAATTTCCACATTCCTTTGTGTTCTCCTGTATTCATGTTTTAATTATCAGTAACTATCGAAGTCACTCTGGGAAACATTACTCTTTCTACTGATTTTCGTAACGCTATGCTTCGGCTAAATTTTTGGCGGTTATTTATGTATTTTATCTCTGGTAGTACATATTTCTATAACGGGTTCAATGGATCGTGTAATTTTTATCTACAAAACAACACATTTCACTATATCGGAAAAGTGTAATGTCCTATTGAAACAACAGATAAACGTGCAGTTAGTTGCATATTTTAAAACTTTATGAATGCAACCGAAAACGTTTGAAAACTAATATAGTTAAAAAGTTCCTTCACCTCAAAATTAGCAATGGTTTTCCCTGCCATCTAGGAGACACCTATACGTATTAACTCTGGCTTAATGTCATATACTGGCAGTTATATGCAATTGAGTAACCCCCAATTGCATAATGAATGTATTGAATCAGTAAGACTTAGTTTGACACACTAAACGCTTTGAAATGTATAATCCGAGAAAAGTAAGGTACTCACATTAATACCACTCTACACTTTAAGAATTACAGTTCCACACTCCTTTCCTACAGTTCCACAAAGTGTGGAGTACTCCACTCAATTTTAGGCCCTGAGCCACTCTGGAATAGTGTAAACTGATTAACATTGTTATTGAGTCTCATTGTTATTGAGACAGGATGATAATACAACACCAATCCATTCGCAACAATAATTTCTATTCAGAGATGTCCATAGGTGAGTTTTATAGAATAATAATCAAATTTACTGCAAAATATTCAGCATTATTTCTAAATTGAAATAAATATATTGTACAAAGTTCCTAAGACACAGTAATAATATATACAAACTGAATAATACCTCAAAGGAATTTTTGGCGTGGGAGACCCGGGTTCGATTTCCGGTGAGAGCTCATGTGGTTCGGATTCCACGTTAATCAGTATGTGGACGTCTCATATAGCCTCACCCCTGAACGGGACGTTAAACTCAGAATCAACTCATCTCAACTCACAAGGAATTTTGTTGAAAAAAATATAATTACATAGAATCACTCAACTAAGAATCTAAAATTGTACACAATTCCTTTTAAGACTGTAATCACATCGTCAGATTTGTAATTTTCACAAACGTTGTTCAGTCTTTTCGTAACACCGGCGTATTTTTTCTTTGTTCTGACTTCATATCCGCCAATTAACTTATTTTTTCCATTTGAACAGCACTAACAAGGAGACTTATGGAAGTATAATTTACTGATTTGAATGAAACTTTGCATACTTGTAGAATATCAAAAAATAATCGTCACTTTTTTTTTAATTTTATTTTTGGCAATGGTGCGGGTTTAAGGGTAGAAACCACTCTTTGAACGTTAGAGGTGGCCTCCCAGGGGTGTAGCCAGCAGGTTTGTGTAGGGGGGGCCCGTCGTTTTTGAGGGGGGGGCCAGCTACAATGTACAAAGCCAAAAAATGTATTGCTGCTAGTCTGCAAAACTAAAAACACTATTTTAGCTTCTTCTTCTTCTTCTTCTTCTTCTTCTTCTTCTTCTTATTATTATTATTATTATTATTATTATTATTATTATTATTATTATTATCCATAAATTATATTCAAGATAGTTTTTATTATGCTTAATCAAGAACTACTGCCCGGGACCAAACGCTATACTTTTGTGCATAACTATAAAGGTAACCAAGAAAGTTCTGTCCCTTTTCGTGGAGGTCTGTGTTCGATTGGACCTCACATCGTGAGTTGAATGCGAGTGGAGATAAGGCGAAAGTCAGTTGTTGTAGGTATATCCAACATACTACCTGGTTGTGGCAATTCAGACACACCGTGAACTTGCATAAAGACAGAGGGAATATGGGACTTCCACAGAGCGCCATAGGAGCATGTATGCTGAACGAGTTCAAATGGAGGTCAAACACCACTGTAGCGGGACAGAAGATATGCCAGGCCTTTGGTGAGGGTGTCGTGATGACGCAGACATTGCAGCGATGGTTTAACAAGTTTAAGGACGATGACGAAACACCCGAAAACACCACGTGCCAGAAGACCAACGCATGTACAAAGAGGAACTGGGACTACAATTCAGTGTGTGGAGAAACCATTCGGCAGCACATCCATCAACTTGTGAAGCACTACAAGTTGGGTCGATGGGTCTCTCATATTTTGACTCCAGGTCAGAAGGCAACGCGGCAGTCGCCTGTGTTTATTTACTGTTTCGGAGCCATTTCTGGACAGGGCGTTAACATGTGATAGAAAGTGTGTCCTATACGAAGCTCCACGGCGTCGTCATCATTGGTTAGTGTCCCATGAACCGATTTCAAAACAACCGAAACCAGCACTGTACCAGAAGAAGGTCCTTCTGTGTGTTTGGTGCATCGTGCATCGGGAACTGCTACCAGCTGGTGAGAGTATCAATGCAACTGTGTAATGTCAGCAGTTGAGCTGCGTTCAACAAAAACTCAAAACTCTGGAGCCATCACTTCTGAATTGCAAATGTGTCCTCGTTTACGGGACAACGCTAAGCTAGGATGACTCAGGACACCATTTTTCGCCTTGGATGGGAAATAATATTGCAACCACTATATTCCCAGCGTATTGCACCGTCCGATTATCATCTGTTCCATTCTTTGGACAATCGCATTAGAGGACGCCATTTCAAATCCCTAGTAAAAGTCCAAAATGCACCTCATACTTTCTTCGTTTCATGGCCCACCACGTTCTACCGCGAAGGATTCCATGGCCTTCCAGAACGTTTTCAGAAGGTCGTCGATGCTGATGGGGAATATTTTTCATCTTCCAGGTTAGGTGACATATCGATGTTCGAAGGCGGTGGGTGAAAAAGCAACAACACGTTTCTTGGTTACCTTTATATTTAAATTTAAGACATTGTATACAGAACCTATCTACACAAGATTGATTTTCTTTGAAATTTCACTTAATTTCTTTACGGTTTCCTGACAAATATACTTATTTATTATTCGTGACTAAAAAAACATAATTATTTTATTACACTGACGAGGAAACGGTCTTAAGTGTAAACAACCGATTTGGCTGGGGTCCGGATATGTGTTACGGGAGACCAAAGTAGCAGACACGTATTTTGGCGTTTGGGCCCATACGCAGAAATTTTCGAAATTTGGGACCCCAAAGTGGCTCTACATGCTATAACTAGGAAGCGAATGACGTTACTTGTACACAATCGATTTGGCTGTGGTCCAGATATGTGTTACGGAAGACCAAAGTAGGAGACACGTGTTTTGGCGTTTGGGCCCATACATGAAATTTCCAAAATAAGGGGCCCCAAAGTGGCCCTACATGCTATAACTAGGAAGCGAATGACGTTACTTGTACACAACCGATTTGGCTGGGGTCCGGATATGTGTTACGGAAGACCAAAGTAGGAGACACGTATTTTGGCTTTTCGGCCCATACGCAGAAATTTCTGAAATACGGGACCCCAAAGTGGCCCTACATGCTATAACTAGGAAGCGAATGACATTACTTGTACACAACCGATTTGGCTGGGGTCTGGATGTGTGTTACGGGAGACCAAGGTAGGAGACACGTATTTTGGCGTTTGGGCCCATATGCAGAAATTTTCAAAATACGGGGCCCCAAAGTGGCCCTACATGCCATAACTAGGAAGCGAATGACGTTACTGGTACAGAATGTTGGCTTGGGTTGGAATGTTATAATATATCCAAAAGTATGAGACTTGTGTTTGTTGTTAGGTCCCACAAAAAGAAATGTCGAATGTACAGGGTCCGATATTGCTAGATTTTCAATAAGGCCATGAAGTGGACATATGTGGTACCCATGCAATTCTCAACAGATGTTCAGCTGGCACGAGCCGTCGAGGGGGATCTGCTGACCACGAGGGTGTCAACGGAGCGAAAGAATGTTTGCGTTTTTCGCTTGTATTTCTAACTTCATGGCCTTATTGAAAATCTAGCAATATCGGACCCTGTACATTCGACATTCCTTTTTGTGGGACCTAACAACAAACACAAGTCCCATACTTTTGGATATATTATAACATATTCCCAAGCCAACATTCTGTACCAGTAACGTCATTCGCTTCCTAGTTATGGAATGTAGGGCCGCTTTGCGGCCCCGTATTTCGGAAATTTCTGCGTATGGGCCCAAACGCCAAAATGCGTGTCTCCTACTTTGGTCTCCCGTAACACATATCCCGACCCCAGCCAAATCGGTTGTTTACATTTAAGACCGTTTCCTCGTGAGTAGAAATAAAAGAGAGAGCGAATGAAACCCAAATTGAATAAAAGCATTGTTTCTCACCAAATTTTCCATCCTCTATGTCTTTTAAAACACTTGTTAAAGCATATAAAAATACACTGTACTTACAAATCAGTTTAGTACTTTGTTAATATGGCTGTATTTGTAGTACCTTGTTAAAACGTTTGTCTTCAAACTGTCAAATATAAATCGCAGTAAATTGTGTAATCTGCTATCACAAAAAAGTATCCTATTTTTCGATCGGTATAAGGAAGAGATACTATACTATTTTTCGATCGGTATGGGAAAACAATATTTCTCCATACTATTTTACCATAAATTATTAATTGTCAATAAACTTTGTTACTTTTAAATGAATGAAGCGAGATAATTTTACTATGATGTTTTAAAAGCTGGTCATTTGGGGGGGGGCAGGAAACCATTTGGGGGGGCCCGGCCCCGATGGGCCCCCCCTTGGCTACACCCCTGTGGCCTCCAAGCATAAACAGAAAGCAATCATTAAAATAGAAGATTAAATGATACGACCAGCTTACTGTCAAGGAGGTTTTAGGACAGGTGATTCAGAACCTGACGTTGAAATTACAAAATTCAAATTGGCGGATCCAATATGATGATTACAATTACAAAGTCTTCTGGTTTGAAATGTTCTGCATTTAGCCAAGAACAATTATAATTGGCAGGGGCTACTGAGAGAAGGTGCAGACTGATTTGAAACCCCTTTTTGTACTTATTTTAACAGGACGTTTGATTAAATCTATAGCCAAAAAGCTAGAAGCCAATGCCAATGCACTTGTCGCGAATGTGAAGCAACACATATTGGAAAATTAAATATTTATAACTCTGATCAATAGGTTTAATTTTTAAATGCAGACGGGACGTACTCTAGTGTTTACAGGGACACAAGCAGTAGAAAGGGTGGTACAGTCAGTAAATTCTATGACTCGTAGCTACATCATACAGCCTTCAATTTCTGCAAATAGTGTTTTGTTATCACCACTTTTAATTGTTTTGTAGGAAAACAATGGAACATTTGGTCTTATAGTCCAACACAACCTCTTTAAATTTGAAGATATCCTTGTAAAAGCATCAAATCCGGAAAAATTAACATCAAGTCTTGTGAGATCATGGTTCCAAGAGATTTTTCTTCAAGCGTCTAATGCAAAGTCCATTTTGTTATTAGTTTCGTGGAGTGGTCACAATTCAACTTTGACCTATTTTAAGAACAAAAGAGTAACTCATAATAGAAACAATTTCTGCAGGAACAACTGATTCAGCCTCTTGTTGTGTTCTTTAGGCCGTTAAAAATTTTCTTGACATTTTTCTGACACTGTCCTTCTCTACAACTATAACATGAATTTACATCTCCGTAATAATATAATTAAGATCTCATCACTGATTCATAATCAGTTTTCTTTTCCTAGATTTGCTAATCTTATTGGGTATGCATGATATAAAAGCGGTTATTGGAAGAAAAACCATCTGTGTTTGAAAATTTTCTTTCAAAGATTGTGCAGCATTTTGCGATTTGTGCACAGTTATTGCCGTAATAAGGTGTGTGTGGTGTACACAATATTTATGCATCACACACTTTTTTACTATATATCATTACCGTAAAACGTTTTCCCAATCAATTAATAATTATAACATTTGAGGATATAAGAAGTTCTGACATAGAGTGAAGCGAGGGGACTCACTATAAATAAGTAACCCTTGCCAATTACAGAAACATTTAATTTTTATTTTATTTATTAATTTATATATTCTACTTCGTGAATTTATTTCTCCCTAACGAATAATTTTCATTTTGAAGAGTGGACGTTTCGGTGTAAACATTAGAACTTTTACACTGAACCAGCCTCACACCTAAACGTCCTTACACCGAGCAATCCTTACACCGAAACGCCCTGCACCAAAACGTCCTACACCGAAACAGCCGTATCCCAGGAGTAGTTAATTACGAATATGACAATTATTTGCTACAGAAAGACTTCTGTACAAGAAATATATGTGTAAAAATAATTTACTTCAAAACAACACAAGGAAAGCAAAATTTATGACGTACATAACTAAAACACAATATTATGTTACTAATATGAAGTCAATGGTGTGGAAATAGAGAAAAACAGACATTATGAAAGATCTGGGAATCACATTTGGTAGAAAGTTAAAATTTTGTCAACATAGAAATATATCATGGAAAGAGTAAGAAAGGACAATAGGCTTCATTTATTTATTTATTTATTTATTATTTCAGAACGATAGAATATGTATTTATACAAATAACTTGTAAGAACTAAGGCTCTGTAATATGAAACAGTATATCTAAAACTTGACTAACAGATTGACAGTATTCTTCTTACGGACGCGATGGTAGCGCCACAAGAGATTTTTAGGACTTCTGCACTTTAGGACTTCTGCACTTTAGGACTTCTGCACATTAGGACTTCTGCACTTTAGGACTTCTGCCTCGGTATGATTTTTAGGACTTCTGCCTTTTAGGACTTCTGCATTTTAGGACTTCTGCACTTTAGGACTTCTGCATTTTAGGACTTCTGCATTTTAGGACTTCTGCACTTTAGGACTTCTGCCATTTAGGACTTGTGCCGCGAAATAATTTTTAGGACTTGTGCATTTTAGGTCTAATGCCGTTTAGGACTTCTGCATTTTAGGACTTCTGCCGCGTCCCCCCGAGAGCTTCTCGTTGTTATGCACCGATGCAGTAAACAAGTCCTTAAATGATAACCACTCGAATAAGTTCTCACTAAATGTTGGGAACTGTAATTTCGGCAGCTTCATTTCACTGCACGCTTGAGTTTCACTATTGGGAGGGGATTGTGTTGTAGCTTGCAGATCCATTAGGGACACACTTAGTTTTACAAGTCTACTTTCCATTTCTGCGAGCTCTTCTTCTTCTTTTTTAAATTCTTCATCGTTGGAAACTGCAGCTATTTCGTCCAAAAGTTGAGAACAGTCTTGTTGTAACTCGTTGACCTTCCCGCTATGAACCAATATGGCGTTCGCGTCGTTCTGAGACAGCAGGCTCACTGCCTTTTCCTGTCGAGTAATTTTGGCTTTCAAAGTACGTTTTTTAATATTTAAGTTCTCCATTGTTTTAGAATGTCACACACACTACAGAAAACACAATCACAAAAGTTCACCAAAGCTGCACTTTTTGCTTCATCCGGCACTAAAGGAGGACCATGTTTGAGCTTCTTACCAAACGACGGTTTGTCATTTTAAAGCTTTTATTTTAAAATATATGAAAAACTATACAACTACAGAAAATTCAGATAAATGTGTAAAATGATATACTCAGTTGTCTACTATCCCCAATTTTGAATTGTTCTCAAGTTTCTTAATGTTTTTAGATGGATAATTTTTCACTTGAAGGATGTAAGAACTCTCACACACACACAAAACTCTTGTCGCGTCTCTCTCACACACTGTGCTGGAGGACGCTAAAAACAACCCCCAAGAAAGGGAGTGGGCGAGCGGTAGGCATAGGCCATCTATTGCCAAAAAAGAAAACTTTCTCACACTACACATACACAAAAACGAAAAGAAAAAATGAACGAATTGCCCATGCACAGGCTCGAACAGGTGCCACCATCTTATTTCATTGATTCCCAGCATCCCGTTCGCGAGGAAGACGTGCCAGGTCCATCTGATAATAGTTCTAGAACACCACCGAAAAATAACAATGAAGCACAAACTTTGTTAAAGTTTTGTATTTTTTATACAACTTTTCCGATTAACTATTTACTGATGGACATATCTATCTATCAATCTATATATTTGGAAAGTTCATAAAATCTTCAAGATAAACTAAATATTACACTTGCAAACCATTAATACTTAGAGTAGTTTGAATGTATGATTTTTCTTTGACTTTTAATAGATCGAAGTACGTCTCCACTTAAATTCTTCTCCGAAGATGCAAACTCGCAGAAAGAAAATGGCAATTCTAAATCGAAGGAAGAGGAGTCGATACCGTTACACTCTGATCATTCTGAGCGACCTTCTGAAAGCATTGCAGAAGATATCGCGGAAGAAACAACGAAACCCAGGTGAGTGAGAAGATATTGTACTTGCTGTATTTCTGCTTTCGATATATGTGATTATCAAATTATGGGAATAAGCCAATAAGTATGTTCATTTTTGGTTTGATCGTCTATGGGTTGGCTGACGGTTTTCTGTGCTTGCAAACCGGTAGATGATACAATTGTCTTTATTTGTGGCAGGTTTCAACGTTATCATTTGAGTTCGCTTTGCGTTGTTGCGAAGTAAACGTGGCTGTGCTTGTCCGTTTGCACCATAGAACAACAACGTTTTCCATAATCCGTTTTTTTTTGTGTGTGTGTGTGTGTGTGTGTGTGTGTGTGTGTGTGTGTGTGTGTGTGTGTGTGTGTGTGTGTGTGTGTGTGTGTGTGTGTGTGTGTGGTCTGAAGATGTACCAAGAGCTGAAATCTATAGAAAACTTTCAGCACAGTACGGGGGCAATGTTTTGCCACGGGGAAGTGTTTACCCATGGATTGGAAAGTTCAAAAACGGAAGAACAAGCATGAAGGGCGAGGAAAGATCAGAACGTATGCAGGTGCAATTCCGAACTTAAACTACCTGCATACTGTTTTGTGGTCTGATCCCAACCTATTCCACCTAATAATTCGATTTCTCCCGAGCCGCTCAAGGTTTGTGAAAATTATTCAATTTGTTTGCAATACGGTTAATTGTTCTTTTTGTCTTGTTCTTTTCATATCGTTTTATTTTTTATTTATTTTTTTTAATTTTTATTTTTTATTTATTTTTATTTTTTATTTTTTTAATAAAATGCTTTACTCATAGCACATTTTACATTACCAGTCGCTGTTCTGTTCTTTGGTACTAATTTGAAATTGTAAACAAGGTTTTAAAACATGAATGCATCACTGCAAAAATTAAGGGGAAAGTAAATCTCAAACAACCCGTTAGCAATAACAGAATATAAATTCTAGAATACTTTCTCGTTCGAAAAACTTCCTCGACGCAACTGGTTTACGCTCATTTGAAGACGGGAACATTGGCATATACTTCGAGGCAAATTGAATTCAAATTATTCACTTTGGAAAACCTGCAGATTACTGTTACAGAAACTTTCATAGAGTTTGTGAAGTTCACCGTAAAACATATTTTTAAAATATCCATTTCATATACATTTTTTTAAAAAATGTAATCGTTAACGAATGAGATTAAAATAAATTAAGTAACGAATGAGATTAAAATAAATGAGTAACAAATTAGAATAAAATAAATGAGTAGTAATGGCAGTAAATAGATCCCAATCAGAGGTGGATTACTCTACAGGTTAAAGTAACATGTTCCACGATAACTTTCGTGTATAGATATATACGATTTTTGTGCAATAAGTCGTATATTATGATATTTCTGGGGCTTTCACGAGCGTTACTATTGTTCGGAGTTGAAACCAGTAAAAGATTAAATATTTTATCCTCTTCTATTACCATTTTTGCTTTATGGCAGTGGTTCTCAAAGTGGGGTCCGTGGGACCTAGCCAGGGGTCCGCGAAGCCTAAAAATTGAAATGTCTTGTAATAAAATGGAACTCACAGCGGTTATGCAGCAGCGATTTTTTTTCAGTTACTAAAAAGAAAGCAATTAGAAATTAATTATACCTACTTTTGTAAATTTAAATGTTTTCCTATTTTACTGAATTTCTACCTTGTGAGTAAAGGCATTGCAATATTTGATGCTTTCCCAATCATTTACTTATGTGAACAGCCTTTTCTGCTCTTTGCAGTATTAAAACCTTAAAGCGAAATCATCTTAATGTGGAATCGGACCTAAGATTAATGGTGACAAAACATATTCCCGATTTCAGTGCAATTATGGAAAAACAGAAAGAATTTCATTCCTCATATTAGTGATTCCACATTTGAGAACATAGTTTATCAAGTGAATTTCCTTTAAAAAAAAGTCTTGAAAGTTACTGTATTTTCAATTGAAATTTCGTTCACTAGGAAACAATCATGTATCTTTAGAATAAATCATTATTGCAATATTTTTCTTGATCTTTTTCTTGTCACTGCTAATTCCAATCAGTATAGTTTTTAATACCATGTGAAATTTCAGATAACATTGCAATCCATGGATCATTTTCCGAATACACAGGGGGGCCACGTTATCGGAAAGTTTGAAAAACACTGCTTTATGGGAATCAGTAATAAAACCGAACTAATCGATTCCTATCGTTCCCGGTTGCAATGGAGGAGCAAAGTCAGAGATGGAAGTAATTTTTGCGGTGCTAAATCCATACCAAAGCCTGCTTCTCGCTTCCTATGATTCCTTTTCACTGTAATGATCAATAGTAAAACCGGAAATCAAGTTAATGCTTATTATGTATTTCTGTATTCTTTTATAGCCAATCAACTCAAGAAGCTTCTTCGGCGTCACGAATTTTGGACCAGTATATGGAAAGAAGTGAATCGGCAGATTCTGCTAGCAAAAATGTATATGGAGGTCAGGAAGGTGATTCCAGCTACAAGAAGTCCGAAGCTATCGGCAGTGGATCTGACGGGGCGAAAAAAGCTGTAGGTGTTACAATTAAAGTTCCTCTTTCACCACGAGTGCAGGGCAAGCACAAACGCCGACATTCCAGTGGATCAGACGAATCGATTGTTCTCTCACAGACAGGTAACCAGAAACACATTTATTATACTTTTTAGTATAAAGAAGTTCTTGTAAAATAGACCATAAAAGTCGATAGTAGAAATTACAATGTCCTAGAAACGGATGTTCTTTAACAGATGTTATCCATTTATACTGTACATCACATATTCGTCTTGTAAAGAAAAAGTAGGTACGTAGATTCAATGGTAGAATTTATCTTTGTTGGAAGAGTTCCTGGCTCGATTTAAGGTCATGTAAGTTTATGTGTAACAATACTGTGTCTATTGATTTTTTTTCTCTCTCTCTCGTTTCTTCCCACTGTCTTCAGTAGCCAGTTTTTCTATCTGTATTTACTGACAGTTATTTCCCTTTCTTCAGCCTAAAGTACATAACCATGAGTCTTTAAAATTAAAATTTTCTTTTCCGAATATTCTGGACATTTCTAGTCACGTACTATTATTGTACGTATGTTCTCTTTCTATTGTCAGCAAACTGGGAAAAATAGGGCGGTGGTTTCCCGTTGCCTGCTACCCCGCAGTATCTCAGCCGTTAAAGTCAGTCTGACCACGCCTGGAACTAATGTCCAAGTTGCCGTACCAATCATTTTGATTTTCGTCAATTTGGTTACTGGAGAACTGCTACCTTCTCCAGAACACTCTTCGTCTGGCTACTCCATTTAGACTAATTCGGCAGGGGCGGACCTTCTGGTAGTGAACTACCACCGACATAGCTCTAAATTTCACTGTACCACGCAATCCTCCCCACCTGACATATAAGTGTCTTCGTAAAGGTTGCGTTTATCGGGGAGGGGTCGCCGATAAAACCACAGACAGAGAGATGCTGTCTCTCGCCTACATTATTTAATATCTATCTAGAAGAGATAGTGAGGAAGAGTCTACAGAATGAAGACGGCATTTCAGTAGGAGGTAGAAAGATTAGGTGTATATGGTTTACAGATGATATGGCGCTTGTTGCAGAAAAAGTCAATAAGATGTTAGAAAATTTGAGAAAGGGCTGTGAAGAATATGGGATGAAAATAAATGTTACAAAGGCAAAAGCCATGGTGATTGGAATGAAGGAGTAGGTGTCAACTATAGAAGTAGGAGGGGAGAAAATAGAACAGGCGACTAATTTTCGATACCTGAATAGTATTATTAGTAATGATGCGAAAAGTGAACGTGAAATAAAAGCAAGGATAGGAATGGCGAAAGAAGCCTTTAGGAGGAAGAAAATAATGTTTTGTGGGGCCTTGAATAAAGAGTTGACGAAAAGACTCACAAAATGCTTCGTGTAGAGTATTGTTCTGTGTAGGTCAGAGACAAAGATATTACGCAAAAATGATGAAAAACGAGTAGAAGCTTTGGAAATGTGAATGTGGAGAAGAATAGAGAGAATTGGCTTGGTCGAGCGGAAAACGAATGAGAGGGTGTTAGAAATGGTGGGGGGAACAAGAATTTTAAATATTATTAAGAAGAGGAAGAGAAACTGGTTAGGACATTGACTAAGAATGAACTGTATCATGAGGGAAGTGCTAGATGGTATGGTGGCAGTAAAGAGAGGGAGAGGACGAAGGAGACTACAATTAATGGACGATATCAAAACAGAAAAATCGTACGTGAATACGAAGAGGTTAGCGGAAGACCGTGGAGCATGGAAGCTTCTCAATTGCAGCAAGTAACTGCCAATAATGTCAGAATACCTATAATAATAATAATAATAATAGTAATGATAAGAAGAAGAAGAAGAAGAAGAAGAATGATGATCTAGTTACAATAGGGAACTTAGATTATTTGATCCACTAGTTTAAGTAGCTTTAGCCTTTTTTTTAACATTCAGTTCACAATATCTAAATAGTTGTACACTTAAAATCTCTTGGGTAGTTCCTACGTTGCTTCTCTACTGGATGAGATTGTGTTCGAAGCTCCTTCGACTTTTATCTTCTGCCGCAACATGACTGTTACCAGTTTCAAACCAATTTTCAATAATAAAGTTTCTAGGTTCCAAATTTAATCTTCGTTTGGCAGTTTCCATGTCTAAAAGAGAATGAAATAAATATATCAGTATAAAAGCCGCTAAAATTTCATCATAACTTGTAAATTAATACAAAATAAATAAATAAATAAATAAATGATTATAAAAAGTGTGCATATATTTTGGTAAGCTAATTTTTGAGCCACTGAAGGAAGCGAGTAATACGTCTTAATTACTCTTATTTTCTCTTATAAAGTAGATATTTTTGTAATTGAACACCTGAAGTAAATTAAGATCTAAGTGCCATTTGAACAGTTTTTGAGATAATGATGTTTTTCCTCGAGAATTTGTGCCGTGCACATACACGTCATGCATTCTATTAACAATGAACTGGACTACTACGCACAAGTTTGGCGCTTAGATCCGAACGTACTTGAACTGACTTGGCCCATAGACCATCATTCCGGTTATAACTCGAAACTTCAGAAAATGGCACTTAGATCGAAATTTACTTCAGGTCTTCAATTTATTCTGAATATTTATTGCAGATATGTTGTTCCTTTGTCTGACATTTTACCTGTGATAGTGTTTCTTTCACAAAATAGCTGAGAGAGTCAGCCTGAGAAAAGAAAACAATTAATATTGAACGTTATCTTTCGGGATATTACTCTGTACAAAGTGGCGGATAGTGTAAACAAGTCTAGGTTATTCTATGTTGAAGATCTATTTATCGTATGTTAAAAAAGTAAGGTTCCTTACTACTTTTTTTTTTTTTTTTTTTTTTTTTTAAATAGAAACTGCGTCTGAACAGAGCGATATGGAAGGGAGAATTTGTGCTCTACAGGAGCAGCTTCGTCGACGAAAGTTGGAAGCAGAAAGACTGAGACGAGAGCAAAAGCGTTGTCATCGTGAGAGACTCAGAGCCAAAGAACAGTCACTGTTAAAGCAAATTCAGGTGAGAAAACAAAGTCATGTTATTTTATTAGGAGATGTTAATGGTCTGTATTATTTCTTTAGTATAAGTTTCTCAGCAGCGGAAAAAAAAGTGCTTCATTAATTTTTAAGGTGTTTGGTTTACTAAAACTCCTTTATATATTTGTCCTGTCCGTCCGTATTAAAAAAAAAAAAAAAAAAAGGAAAAAAGTAAGTCTTCATATAGCCTCAAATTTCCTTGAGTGTGCGAATTTTTATTCCGAATTTTGTAAACTTTCTCCTTCAAGCAGTAGCTTCTCTTCATGTTACCGTAGTAGACTACTTATTCTCAAAAAGGAAGAAGAAAAAACACTATTGAGTTACTCAAATATCAGATGACGGGCCTTCATGATCTAAAATCTTAGAGATAACTAGTCTGAGTAGCGAGATGTTGAAAGCTGGAATTTCACTGCGGTATCTATTTCAATTCTAAGTCACTGTTTCTCTTAAAACCTTTAAAACGTGTTCACGAAACCTCTTTAGATATTGAAGTCCAGATGGATAAAACGTCAATTTATAGGGTTATTCAAAAAGCGCGCCGGTTTTTGATCGTCTGGCAAATTTTTGTTTCTCGGTTGTCGACATTGTTTTGTATTGTTGCGCTACCCACAAACATTCTGATTGTCGCCTTAGTCTAAATTTCTCGCATTTCTTCCGTCTGTGTTTAGCCATGGAGCAGTTTACTATAACGCAACGTGTGCTAACTGTGAAAACTTTTTATCAGAACGGAGAGTGTTATGCAGCAACTTTCACGCGTCTTCGTGCGGTTCTAGGGCAAAATGAGGCATCGAATGAATCAACAGTTCGCAGACTTCTGAAAAAGTTCATTGAAACGGGTGCAACAGTGAACATTAAAAGTCCTGCGCGTCGTCCTAGTGGTCGTTCTGAGCAAAACATTGCGGTGGTTCGTGACAGTGTGGCTGTTAGTCCGATGAAATCGGTTCCTAGGAATTGGGCATAGGATGTTCTTCAGTACAGAGGATTCTCCAGTCATTCATTATACCTGAAATCGAAATGTGTGATGAACATGTTCATGAATTTTGTTATTGTGTTTCGAAAAAATAAAGTTCATAATTTGATGTAACAAAACCGTCACGCTTTTTGAATAACCCTTTAGTTATAATAACTTCTTTTAATTTTTTCGTAAGTCTTAACTAGTCAGTCACCAGCTCAATTTTAACTCGCTAACACAGGTTTCAATGAGTTAAAGGTCACAAACGCCCTTTCAAGGACCTTTTTAACACGTATGTAATGAATTAAATTACAATATATTTGTCTTTAGAATGTAATTAGATTAGCATAGTGTTATATTTTAGTTGAGTTAAAATTATCCTGCTACTCCTACGGGCTCTTTTCGCTTTCTTTATATAGCATATATAGGCTAGTGATAAGCGTTCGGGTTCAAATATCGTGGCCGACCTCCTAATTGAGGTTTTAACAGGGTTTGTCCTCAGTTTCACCAGGCAAATGCCGGAATGGCACCTTTAATTATAGATCCATACATACTTCTTTCCGTCCTCATGTTGTTATTATTGCTTTGATAGTGATTCAGTGTAACACAGCATCAGAGTTATGAAGTATCATATATTGTAAATATAATATAATATTAATGTCTTGAAAATTACTTGCTATCAATTTTCTTGCCTTGTATCGAATGTTATTTCTACAACAAGTCATAAACCATCTAAGATAAATGGTAATCTATTAAGCGTAACTCAGATAACAAGGATTCTAAAATTACTTATTTGATATACTTTCAGGCTTATGATACTTACATTCAACAAGCGCGTCACGAACTTGAGCAAGAATTTGAACTCTCTACGATGACAATCGTGAAGCCACAAATTAAGCAGCCTCGAGTAGCGGAGAAGAGCTCTGCGCGTAAGCAAGAGGAACAAAGAAGTAGTTTCTTCGCCGATGTTAGCAGCGAGATCTCGGGGTCATCGGGTGAAATGCCACAGAACGAAAGTAAAACTGATAATAGAACCAGTTCTCAGATAAGCAGTATAAAAGATGAAGTCACTGAGATACATGTAACCGGTGAACAAAGCCTGGATTCAAGTCAGAAGTCGCCATCTCATGATTCTAGCTTGGAGACAACTATCGAAAGTACAAGAAAACCCAGTGCTGTTGCAAGTGTAATCGAAAGTCAGATTGTTGAGGAAGACTCGAAACATAAAATCGATAATTTAAATAAAACTTTTGCTGTGCTACCGGAAGATACTGAGGTCGAAAGTAATGTATTTTCGTTGACAGAGGATCTGCCTAGTGCTACAGCTTTAACAGAAGACATTTCCGAACAAATATCAGTCCACAACGAAGTCGATACCGAAACTATAATTGAACAGATTCCGGAAGATGAAGTGAAAAAATCACTGAGATCATCTGAAGAAACTGTTATCGAAGCCGTACCTCAGTCTGCAGAAGACGCTAAAACGACGTCTGAAATTGTGGAGTCGATTATTGAGGAACAAGCCAGCGAACAGCACACTGTGGAGAAGAACGAAATCTCTGATCACTTTACAGAATCACTTAAATATTCAGAGGACTTTACATCCACTTCGTTAGCAAGTATCCAGTCGGGGAGTTTAGTTGTATCCGAAAGTAAACTTATTGATAAAGTGGAAAGTGTTAGTACAGAGAAAAAATTGGTAGAAAAGATACCAGACAAGGAATTACAAGCTGATAACATTACGGATTATTTACTAGAAAAAATTCTTAACGAATCCCTAGAGGCTATACACGAGAGATCTGTAGTAGACAAAGAGCAACGTTCCCATAAAGCTGAAAGAGAACTTAATAAAACTTTTGACATAATTGACACAAGTGCAGAAGATTATGATAATCTTTTAGCAACCAGTACAGATGAGAAAAGTCAAGATACTTCCTCAAAGACCGATTCGAAACAACGTGCAACTGAAAAACTATTAAGTACATTGTTAGAAGAAGCATCCGCTCACGTATTAGGTATATACAAGAGAAAAACTCGACTCTCGTTGGGTAAGGAAGGTGTTGAAGAGAAGGATGATTATGACGCTGATATTTCAAAACCCAGTAATGTTAGTGTGAGACAGCGTGTTCAAGAAATTCTGTCAGAAACGACACGTTCTCCTCAGTCAGAGAAATCAAGACTCCAAGATTTGATGGTTACGACATATGGGGTCTCTTCTGAAGAAAATACATCCAGTTCACCATCAGAAGGTTAGTACAATTGTATTTCTATCGTTATATATATAAAAGAAAATTTTGTAAAACAAATTTTGGTTATATTTGAAGATTTTTTTTGGGAGTAAATTGTATAATATTCTCTTAGATGAATAATTAAATGAACCGGATAAAATAATTTTTGACAGACAAAATTATAGGCCTAATTACTATTTAAAGATCTAATTACTTAACTTTCCAATGAATCTGTATAATATATATTTTTCATCAAAGAAACATAATATACAGTCCTGGATTTTACATTCAACGAACTTAACTATTATGAAAATAACGTTTTCTATGAATAAATTAATTTTCTGGCCTCTTGTGAAGTGAAACATAAAATACAACTTGTAATTTATCCTCACAAGAACATTTTAAAAATGGAAAATCAAAAAATGCTGTAATAATTATCTGGACTTCCTTTTATAGTGTAAATTCGTGAACAAAATCTAGTAAAGAATACAAGTGGCAAATTTTGTTAAAACGAAACAATTACTTACCTGTAATAAGTCTGTATAATATGTGTTTTGATATATTTCAAGTGTTCAGCAGACTTCAAAAATGTAAAAATTGTTGTGTTCCCATTTTACATTCAGATCAGCCCTCTTCTAACTGAATCTTTTATTCGTATTTTGGATCAGTCAAAAATTTTCTTGTATGCCTTATATCTGGAGAATTACATACAGTGTAGTCAAACCCAAACTATCACTTAACTCAGTATGATGTGCTCATTCCGTAGAAAATACGAAAACTTGATTTTGGGGGCGTTCAAAAATTTTGTGAGTCCTGATTGAAGATCCAATATATTTCTTTCAATCAAAAATTTTCTTGTACGCCTTATATCCGAAGAACTACATACAGTGTAGCCAAACCCAAACTATTAACTCAGTATGATGTACATATTCCGTAGAAAATACGAAAACTTGATTTAATGACCCCTTCAAAAATTTTGTAGCCCCTGACCCAAGATCCAGTATATTTCAATCAAAAACTTTCTTCTAAGCCTTATATCTGGAGAACTACATACAGTGTAGCCAAACCCAAACTATTAACTCAGTATGATGTACATATTCCGTAGAAAATACGAAAACTTGATTTAATGACCCCTTCAAAAATTTTGTAGCCCCTGACCCAAGATCCAGTATATTTCAATCAAAAACTTTCTTCTAAGCCTTATATCTGGAGAACTACATACAGTGTAGCCAAACCCAAACTACCACTTATTTCAGTATGACTTATTCGTAGAAAATAAGAAAACTCCATTTAGGAGTCCTTCAAAAATTTTGTTGCCCCTGATCCAAAACCTAATTATTGGAGAAGATCGCAATCTTTTGATCCATTTTTTGAATCATTCCTAAAATTCTTGTCTAAAACTTGCTGGCCAGCTTCCTTGTCTTGAAAACACTCTTTAAAACATGCAAATAACCATTTTAAGAACAAATATAGCTAACAAGCTCTTTTTTAAGTAAGTGAAACTGAAGGTTTAGTTTATCGTTAAAAGAAGAGAGATCTGAATGTAAAAAGGAAAAATATTGACATCCGAATTTTTTCTTTCTAAAGTGAGACTGATGAAGGGAGCAACAGCTCCTGAAAAGACATACTTACGGTGGTAGATTATAGGTAATTGTTTCATTTATTCCAGAATTTTCTATAAGGCGTAAGAAGTTAGAGGAATATACAAAATATGACAAATAAACTAATGGAAGGAATTACGTGATTCCTTTGAATTCCTCACTAGGCATATACAACTAGAAAATTTATGTTCAATTCCAGTAGAGAATTGGGTAATAACATATGTGCGTCTTTCATTTTCAGCACATCAAGGAAAGATGTTGTAATACCTGTCTTTTTCAGGTAATTTATTAGCTTTGAAACTGTTCTGTAATACTAGACTGACCTGATTGTAGCAACAATGCCAGTGATAACTAATTCAATACCGTGATTATGAGCAGGCTGCAAATATTTGATGCTTTCCTTAACAGCATGCATAAAATAATCCGTTCAGCAACCTATCTATTATACAGGATGGCTATAAAGGTACGAAGAAAAGGTAGTACATTTGAACACGCTTTACTTGTTCGGCACAAGTCTTAACTATTCTTTAAAGCGTTCTACCATGTTTCTTTGATTTTTTTTTCCCCCTCCACATGAGGATCCAGACAGTGGTTATCATCCTCAACTGATAAATCCAATTCTTGGATTTTTCCAGCATACTCCTCAAAGATACATAAATCATGACAATGAAGTTTTGAATTAGCGACTCTTGACTTCACCAATTAATGGACCGTATCAAGCTGACAAGGAACCTTCCCAATTATAAAATGGATTTATAAGTATACAAAGTAAAGTTAGAAGGTGATCATCTTCGGATCTACAGTCATCAGTATTACTGTGTAGAAATCTATACGGATATGAAACTTGACATCCGCAACATCTCTAGATATAGGTGACATACATAGAGCTTATTTGGTCCCTGTAACAGTTATGATTTCAAAAATAATTCCTAACATAAGAATTGTAAATAACCCTTTGTAGTTTTGATAATCTTATGATGTGATATCAATCAAATTCAAGTTAAACGTGGCGTATTTAGGAGGGGGCTATCGGGCTTAAACCCCACTAAATAAATTTGTTCCACGTACAACGATAATCCTTCTTACCATCTAAGAATTTCATTGACTTTCCATTTTCTTATGCTTTTTATGCAGAAATAATAGTGTATTTGTCAAATTTCATTCCATGTAAGAACTGCGTTCTTTTTTTTCTTTCTTTCGTCCATTCTACTCTTCTGTTTCTTTTTCTTAGTTGTTACTTTCTTTCGTTTCTCCTATCATTCTTTCGACCGTTGTTGTTGTGATTCAAGTCGGCCGTGGTCAGTAACACCAAAACTAAGAGATGATAAGCGAAACTGGTGTTCCACACCAGTTAAAACTGCAATCAGTATATTTCAGCTTCAGCTTGTCTTAACATTTTCTTTCAGGTAAAAACATACACAGATACAACTGAATATTTCCATTTTTTTTCTAAAATGGAATCAGTTAAGTTGAAATGAGATTAGAAATATTCAACGTGTGTTTGCAGGAACGTTATTTCAGATTTGCCTTGGGAAGGGGGAGTAAGATCCTCCACCGGCATACGAGTTTCACGTGTTTTCCTAATATATTAGTAGACAATCGATTAAAAATATATTTTATTCTCAAACTCAGGTGGACAATTGCCCTCCTGCTTCCCCGTGTTGTACATAGCCTGCCCCGAAACAAAATCCTAAATATGCCACTGACGATACCTTCCGATTGGTAGTCAACTACGCTAAATCAAATGCATACACTAAATCCATGCAGAAATTTATAGAAAATACGAAAATGCACGATATTATTGAACTTCAAACTCGATAGTGCTATCAGTGAAGTGAGTTCGATATCGATTGTTGATGTAAAACATCGTATGAATCACACTGTTTTCACTCATTCACCTTCCGAAATTCTTCATATGGCAATGTCCATCAAAATGTTACTCATCAATGGCGTACCCATGCTGAAATCCACCGGGTCCGAACCTCGTAACTCGATATATATGTGTACACTTTCTTAATAAGACTATATTGTTTAGCAGAAATGATTGATATAGCCTAGAGATTTGATCGTACATTTCACTAGGTGACAGCACGTAAAAATTAATTACTTTTACGATTGTAGAATATCACTGGCTCAATACTATGTAGATGGTTATTTTGTTGTATTAAACTAGTAATGATGCCAGAGAGAGGCTCCCCTTCCCCGCCGGGAAACAAAGCCTTGTCTTCCAGACAAGATGTATTTTAGTTTAAATGAAATATAAAATTGCCTATTTTCCCTTTTCGGTACACACAAAAATAATCCAAAAATGTTTCTGGGCCTCCGTCTATCCCCCCCCCCCTCCCGGAAGTAAAGACTGGCGTCGTCACTGATTGACCCCAAAAACTTAGATTCCTCTCAACAAAAATTTCTGAGTGCATTCCTGGTGCTCATTCTGTAGGTCTCCATTCCTTCTTTTCTCCAATCCATAGTCTGTAAAATAAGTCATTCAGACGGTTTCATGTAATCAGATATTTCCATCTGTTGCAGACTTTATTGCCATCCTGGAGAGCTGCCTTTCTATTTTGACGTATTATTCTTAAGAGATACAGTTAGTTAATAAAAAATCATATGAGTAGTTTTGGCATGCTGTTAATAACAGTAAAATAATTCACATAGCATAACAACAAAGTTGTTTCCAATTAGATTTGGAATAGCGACAGGAAGAAATAGATAGAGCAAAGAACGGAAGGGAATGAGGTAGGAAGGCTGACAATGTACGAGGCCATTTCCAAAAGCTTTCGGCCTGATACTGAAAAAAAAAATCGTTCATGGCATATAGTGACATCTATGGGGAAAATAATGTATCAGTTTCAACTATCTACTTGTGTCAGTTCGTTGGAAGCAGACATTAGAATCAGTCGCTATGCGTTCAGTCCGTATGCTGCATGACAATGCTCCAATCTGCACTGGTGTTGTTGCCAAGGCTGCAGTGAAAGATTGTGGCTTCGAGGAAATTAAACACCCACCCTATAACCCAGATCGAGCACTACGCCCTTAGGAACAAGAGACATGTAGACTGGAGCATTGCCATGTAGGGTGTGTGCTCAACGCACAGCGACTGATTAAGATGACTGCCTGCAACAAACTGACGCAGCTAGACTGTTGAAATTGGTACATTATTTCTCTCATAGATGTCACTATATGCCATGAACAACTTATTACAGGAGGCGTGATATTTCAGTAGTAAGGTGAAAACTTCTGAAAGTACCTTCGTACAAGAAACCATGGATCCACGAGTGTGCTGTATCACCAAACCGATCCATATTTTTGTTTGTCTGTCATCACTATCTTTTTTAATCAATATACCAGGTTCCACGTCCACCAGATTCTACGTCACAGAAACAGCCGACTATGACTAGAGTTGGAAATGGCTGATATAAGATCTTACGATAAAAGCAGTGATCCTAGGACACTCGGGTGAAAATATATAACATCTTTTTCAGGGCAGCTATCTTAAGTATGTTTTTTCCTGGGTTTTCTTCATTCACACGAGACAATTGCCGAGATGGTGCCTAAATACTTGTCCCAGGCCAGTTCCTTCCTTTCCCGGATAGTAGGCTCGCCGAGGGACGTGACCGCGATGGGCCGGTAATGCTAAAAATACGTATAAATTATGATAAATGCGTGTTTTTCTAAGAAAAAAAGTGCATTTATCCTTTTGCTCATTCAAATATATGTTTTCTGAAAAATCCTGCTTATAGGTTTTCCTGTATTGCTTGAATAAATGTATGAGTATTCTGCCTGAACGTATGTTTTAGCCCACTTATCCTAATCTACCTAGAAGGGCACACTAAGCCAGTAGAATCGGGCTAGGGTGGCGAGTTTCTTTCCCTTGTCGTTCGAAAAGGGTTTATGGCAAATTGGAAATTAAGAGGAGATAAATAGGCTGAGAATTAGGATTAGGGACGCTAACAAGAACTATATATTCATGGCACCATTACACAGATAGACATTTTAAAGATTTTAATTATTATTCCTTCTATATATAAAAAAGGGATGAGAAAAACTGAATTTTTATGGGAGAAAAAAAAGATGCCGACTTCTCCAGAACTGGTTTCTATTTTGTCCCAAAACTGGTGGTGGTTTTCTCAAATACAGTTTTATTTTCGCCATAACTACGTAGTTCCCTTTTCACCAAAAGAGTTTTGGGTTTTTACTGAAACCAGTGTGATTTTCGCCGAAGCCTGTATCTGTTCTTGTTCTTCTAGTACTCGTTTCCAAAGAAGTTAAAATAGAAGCAAAAAACTTTTGATAAGAATCAAGCCGATTTTATAACTGAAACTTGTTTGATAGGAAAGGAACCATTTTTTTTTAATGGAAAATCGTTTTTTTTTTTTCAAGTACTTCAAAAACTGATTTGTTTTTCTAAACTAAAAATCGGTTTTTGAGCCCACAAATAATATAAACTCTCGTATTTCCTATAGTATTAAGCAGGGCTGGTTTAACCCACCTGGAGGCCCGGGCTAGAAAAAATATGTGGCCCCTGCTGACTTCACCTAATATATTTCTGTGAAAGTACAGTAGGGATGTTAAGGAAATATGTTTCATATCATATTTTATTTTATGATGATGATTGTATCTTTATCCGGGGCTATAGTCCCCTTAAGACCCCCATTAACCCGGCTCTGGTGTTAAGGAAGCAGAACCTTGACGGAAAGGCTTGAATGAAGGTGGGACTAAAAAACGCAATGATTCAGTATTGTAGCACTTAACTCTGGTGTGATGGATCTGTGATTGTTCCCGGCCATGTGATTTTTTTTTGGGGGGGGTGCTTCCGTTTCTTCCCATATCCTCATTCCATCCAATTTTTCACATTCGTTCACTATCATTAAATCATTAAGTATCCGCCTTTAGCTTAAAGAGTACAATTATGGGATAAAACTAAAGATTTAATTTTCTTGTCATTCAGTTCGTGAAAAGCTATTAATAGCTAATTTTCGTTGAAAATGAAATGTGCATTCACCCTAGACAGGACTAATATAATATCTGAAAAAAGCATACCTTTTTAAATTTCTTTAATTTTTGTTATAAGTCAACAGGTATGAGTTTATGTAAATTGGATGTTAGTTTTAAAACAGTCTACTCAAAATATACACACCAGTAGATAACAGCCTAGTAAATTTCATTTATAAACAGGTGTCCACTTCCTAAACGTTGGTTGTACATTTGTGGTGTGGGGAAACATTTCTTCACGCTATCTTGTTCGTATAGAAATGTGCAATGTTTGGTAAATGAATTTGATCCATATTTGGAAATGTGTTTTTTTTAACTAGCTTCTTTATGTATATATATATATATATATATATATATATATATGAAAAATGTATTCATTATTTTGTCTGTAATTAGGTTCCCCAGTAGCAGAAGGGGCAGTAAGTGAAACTGATATTGAACTGTCATTAGCACTCCCACCAGATGAAGAAGGAGATGAAAACAAAGAAAAGGTAAGACCTATTTGTTTTATTTTTTATTTATTTATTTATTTTTTTACCTATCTGCGTAGTAGGGGGTCGGAAAAATCGAAACTTTGACGACCCTTTTGCGGTACTGTGGATGCCCTAAGTTGTATCTGCATCTAAGTATTTTCTGTGCAGAATTTCAGAACTCTAGGATAATATCTTCTGTTCTTGCAGGAGCCCTAAATTTTCGAAAATTTGATTAAACAAAAGGTAAAAAACTGAAGTTTTGTAATTTTAAAAAACAATCCATAATGCCTTTCGCGGTAGTGAGGAAAAGTTGTACCTACATCTAAGTATTTTCTGTGCAAAATTTCGGAACCCTGCTGTAGTATCTTTTGTTCGAAATTAAAAGGAAAAAGTAAAGAAAGGCAACAATTTGAATTTTGTAATCTTAATTTTGTAAAACATTACATTAATCACAATGACTTTTTCGGTAGTAACGAAAAGTTACATTCACATATATTTAATTACTGTACAAAATTTCAGAACAGTAAAATGATTTCTTCTATTCTGGTAAAGTAACAATATTTTATAATTACAAAGTGATTAAGTTTAAAATGTTTAATTTTTACTAAGACCTTACACATTGCAGTATTTGTGTTTAATATACACCAAAAAATAAGCATATACTTTATTCAACTTTGATGCATTATATAGTACATGAAGCAAAAATTACAAAACTTGCAAACGGTAAAGTTTCATGTTCTTAAAAATCTTTCGCGGAGGTCTTACATTTTATACTGACCCTTGAACCTGAATGACGACATACTCTTTCTAAATTTCAAGGTAACGTAAATGAAGCTATCTCAGTTTTTATGACCACAAACTTTACTGGAGGCCTCCGCAGCGAATTGTACAGTTCTTTCCACAGCTTGGGTGTGGCATGGGAACTGAGTGAATGTCGGTTGATATGTCAGTCAAAATTGGTCGTAGGGTCACTTTTGCTGCCTGTCATTCTATTATGTCGATGTAGTTCCGTGCTTCACAATTTAGGTTAGGAATGCTGAATTTTCAAACACCAACAGCTCCACCTAATGCTTCAACTTCTCTGGCTTTTATAACTCTTCGAACTGCAAGAATCCTAATATGTGCCCTTTCGTCGTAGACATTGCAATCAGGATGTTTTCTGGAGATGCCGAGAAAGCATTTCGCGAAATTACTGGATCAATCACGTCGAGTTGAGTTCTATCCAAGTATCTAGAGTTCATAATAAACTGGTGAAGTGTCGGGCTCCAGCCTTAATTGAATGTTGGTGTTTGACGCGAAACCAGAATGGCACACACACTTCATAATGTGCTCAACTGTTGTGCCCAGACTGTGCGAAGATCTCATTGTAGTAATGTAAAATCTTAAGATCCTGTTCGATGTTGTCAGCTAGCGGGACAAGTTGAGGCGCCGTCTCCAGATTTGCAGGACAGTCCCTGAGAAAACGGCAACAGCAATATCTGTCAGATTTGATCCTTACTCAGAGTGAATGAATCAATCGAAGGCAAGATACAATTAATTGGCTCAAATGTTACTAACGCAAGCAGCTCACAGTCGTTCAAAAATTTTCCAATGCTGCCAGAGTAAGAAGATAAGCCGGAGGTGGGACCATCCAGGAACTGGAGGTGGCGTAGAGATAATTCATTGAAATGAAGGAAGCATACAACTCTTTGAACAGGTTTCCTTAACTTCAATTCAAGGTGACGCAGTACTCCATTCAGCACTCCTGTGTTTACAGGCGTCTCATCACAACCAAGCACAAGAACGCCGTTGAAACTCTCGGGCACATGTGATATAGTTGTAAATCTTTTTACAAATATCCTGACTGGACCCAAAGTTAGGTGTAACGTGACGCATGTAGCTCGGATGAGGTTTCTTTCACAAGAGAATAATATTCTTCCATTTTTATTTTCTGAAGTATTCTCGCCATGCTTTTCTCTTGACAATGTTTTGTCAAATCGGCCGTGAAAAGACCTAATATAGGACCACAGCCATTCTTTCTCTATCCATTTTGCTCTTCTAACCACAAGCAATGTATCCGACACACTGATTAGACTTACATCTTTGTAAAACACCTTTGGCTATTGCAGCAGTGGCTTCACGCGCTACCCTGAATCTTTGACTTAATATAGCGGTATTTGTAAGTTTTATTCGCATTTGGGACGAGCACGGTGCTAAAGGCATAGGTTCTCCAGTGCAACTTTCGAAGATTTGGCGGGAATGTAATTCTCTCTATTCTGTTTGCATCATCATTGTCGAAGG
Organism: Thermobia domestica; assembly: GCF_964235325.1. NCBI lineage: Eukaryota > Metazoa > Arthropoda > Insecta > Zygentoma > Lepismatidae > Thermobia > Thermobia domestica. The sequence goes on along the minus strand of NC_137460.1, from coordinate 36,306,679 downwards.
ATGTTGAATTTGTTGATGTGAATTGAAGATCATTCTGCGATGATGATGAGTCATGAAACGAGCTGTACAAGGGATTACTTTCAGAACTACGAAGATCATTTGTCTTTTTCTTGGAAAACTTTATTTATAAATTTCTTTATTTCTTGTAAATCGACCGAATAGATACACCAGACACGTGCAATCCTTAAAAGTAGGGCACTTACAAGCTAATATATCAATGAAAAAGCGAGAATCTTCTTTAAATTTCTCAACCTTTGCTTTGGTACTGCGCTTTTCTCAATTCTTTTGTATACCGCTTTGGTATCGACATATTTCTTGTGATATGCGTTAATCATATCCATCACTTATTTGTTGAAACGGTCGGAATTGAGGCTTCACAATACAGCTTTGGCAGTTTTTGACATACTTGTTGTACGATTAGAGAAAACGAAGGTTCCTTGTTACTAGTGCTAGCAGATCCAATATACCACTTTTCGTAAATGCAGCATTTTATTATATCCTCACATTCGAGAACAACTTCCTATATGCACTATTGAAATCAGTTCGTACTGCGAAGGAGCCAAACAACGTTCGGTGGGTGGGATCACAGACAAAGAAGATAGGTGGGATGATGTTTCGTCGTAAATGTCTATTCTTTGTCTATGGTGAATGTGATATGTCTGCCTTTAGTTTTCGAAAGTGACATCATTGGTTGCCATAGTAACCAACGCATTCCTTTAGTTTACTTTGCATTTCAGCACTAGAGGCAGTGCAGACAATTAGCAATTAACCATATTAAATATCTATTTATTTATTTATTTATTTGCCAAAGTTCCAGATACAGCAAGGCAGCCATTTTACACTGAAACTATATAACATAGAATATAAAATTAACAATAACAAGTATAAACAAAAAGCTATATAAAGGTCCATAAGTGTAGCAATAACAAATTGAAATAAAACTAAGGTTCCGTAAGTGTAGCAATAATTTCCTGTCGGAAAACATTCTCAGGTTTAAAAATATCCACGTCAGAAGCAATGGAGTTAAATGCAGAAGCCAGTCTATAGAACAAAGAACGCTGAATAATTGATAATCGAGGCATGTTGCAATGAAGTAGTTCACTATTTCTAGTTCTTCTTGCAGGTACCCGAATATTAAATTTAGAGATTAGTTCTTCAGTTCTAAGTTTCCCATTTAGAATTCTATGAAGAAACATCATATCAAATAGCATGCGACGAGATGAAGGTGTACGGATGCCAAGAACAGTCAACAATTCAGGTTTACTTAAACAGCGTACAGAAGGTATTCTTTTCCTGACAATGGCAAGAAAGAAATTTAGAACTGAGTCAATGCGAGAGAGAGTTGATACGCTAGCCATACTCCAAATGGTGGAACAGTACTCTATTTTGGTTGAAATGAACGTTTTATAGAATATACTTAAGGCTGTAATATCCCTAATCTCTGTAAACCTGTACAGGAGACCTAATAATCGCATAGCACTCTTGGTCATGGCAGCAATGTGATCAGCAAACAGAAGTCTTTCGTCGAACACAACTCCAAGATCTTCTGAGATGAGACCTTAGCAATAGGATCATCTCCAATGAAGTAGGTAGAAGGGATTTTGTTTTTCTTTAATGAAAATGTAATGGTAGAAGATTTTAAGGGATTTACTTTTAGATTCCTAATGCTACACCAGTCCAGAAGATCGGAGAGGTTTTTTTGCAGTTCAATCACATCTTGAGCTGTCCTAATTTCCCGAAATAATTTGCAGTCGTCAGCAAAGAGAAGAATTTTGGTATCAGATAACTTAAGATAAGACGGGGGATCATCTATGAAGAGAAGGAAAAGAAGTGGGCCTAGAATACTACCCTGCGGAACACCAGAGAGAACAGGAACAAAATTCGAAGCAGATCCAGAGAGAACAACACGTTGTTCACGTTCGGTGAGATAGTCTCGTAACAATGAGAAGAAGTTGCCGTGAATATTAAATCTATGTGCTAGTTTATGAAGAAGAAGCTTAGTGTCAATGCGATCAAAAGCTTTAGTTAGGTCTAGATAGATTACATCAAGTTGTGTATTATTGGACAGAGATTTAACTGCTTCCGAAAGTAATAAAGATAAATTTGTGATAGTAGAACTGCCAGGAAGAAAGCCATGTTGAGCAGGATCTAAGTAGGGTGAAACAAATTTATGCAATCTATCTTTGATTATTTTCTCGCACACCACAGAAAGGATGGGCAAGAGAGAAATGGGTCTGTATGATGAAACATTGTTCGCGCTGCCAGATTTCAAAATAGGTACAATATTAGCCTGTTTCCACGATCTAGGAAAAACACCTTCACTAAAGCATCTATTTAAAAATCGTGATAAAGGGTTGGCCAGAGATTCTGTAGTATTACGTAAGAAGATTGAACTGATATTGTCAGGACCAGGAGAACGATTCAAAGGTAAAGAAGAAAGAAGATGCCTTACCTCATCAGGAGAAGTACTGAGTGAAGACAACGAGTGTGAACAAACTTGCTGAACAGGGGGAAGCGGCGTAGGAGTAGTCTGAACACAAAAATTCTTGTAGAAATAATCACTAAAAATATGAACTCTATTTTCACCAGTTGCTACAATCGAGTCGTGAAAAATTTCTTCAGGAATGCGGGAAGCACTTCTTGAATTTATGAGGGACCAAAATCTGTTTGGATTTGTAGAAATATCAGATGTTATACTGACAATATAGTTTTCATATTTTATTTTAAGCAACTGTTTTGAGTAACGTCTTATCTCAGAAAATTTCTTATATGTATTCTCATTTGGATGTTGCTTCCACAGTAACCATGACAGTTTTTTGTTTTCTAAAACGGATCGCGCCTCCGAATCAAACCATGGAGGGTACCTACTAGACTTACATTTCTTATTAGGAACAAAGTCTTCACATGCTGCATGTACAATATCATTGAGGAAATCCAGGGCTTCATTGACAGAACCCACTTCAAGAATGTCCCATGGAATTAGAGACAGGGCACGATTAATGTCAACCCAAGGGGCTTTCCTCCACAAAGGAGCTCGATGCTTACTAGATGAGTAATATTTATTTATTCTGTGAACTTTTTTTATGTGGAATAAGGCCTCCAAGCTTTCATGATCAGAAGAGAACAGATTAAGTGATGGCGTGATAACACATTTATCGAGCGAAGACAAGACATAGTCTAGTATCCTATTTCCTCTTGTATTGCACATATTGTGTTGGGCGAGTCTCAGTCCATGAATAAAATTTTCCAGGAACCAAGTCTCTTGTAGGTCGGTGGGAATAGCCGTTCGTTCATCGGACCACTTGATGTGCATGTTTGTATATATTTGTTTTTGTTATTGTATTCATTGATATATTTTCTATAAAAGCTGCTTCTTGTATTGTGCCTGGAATCCTTTGTTGACATCTTGGAACCTTAGCCTAAAATAATTTCTACAAACGAAACAAATAGAAAAGAACACGATGACAATGCACACACCACGTGCTACTTGAGACGTTATTTTCGAAATTTCCACGTATCTGACGTCTGATCGACTGCTTAATTCCATCGTCGTGTGTTAGAGGCACTGCGGTTCGCCGAGTTTCCAGTTTTTGACTAAGTTTGTGATCTGTGTGTATTCTTGTTCTGTGACAATAAAGTTCAGGGACAAAAATATTGTACGGTTACAAATATAGACAGCTGTGGCAATTGTGATACAAAGGAGGAAATAATAAATGTGCTGTTAATGAACATAAACGATCTTCAAGGTGAAATAAAAAAAGAAAGTAAAGATGACCAACGCTCTCTCATCAGATACCACACCATGGACGGAAGTTGTAAAGCGAAGCAAGCACAAAAGTATCATACCCTACTCGCCTTCAGTGACAGTTTTTACTAAGTCTACAAAAGAGGCAACTTTACAAGTGAGTAATACTGTTGAACAACTATTTACAACAAATCATACATCAGGAAAGCAAAACAGTGTGCCAGAAAACCAGTAAGAACTAGGACGAAAGTAGTGTGTACATTGATACCGTAACTAAAGTAAGCAATACGCGGATCCCAAAAATTTGCAAGTCAAGAAGAAAGAGAGAAAAAGTTCGGTCAAATAAAAGTGTAAAATCCAGGGAGACAGCATGACAATATAAGTATATATTCAGACAGCCATGGAAGACACACGGTTCTGAGATCACGGGAAACGATACCATCTGTGGAAGTTTGTGGTCAAGTTAAATCTGAAGCATTAATTTGGGAAATCCTAAAAAGTGTTTCGAATGTGAGTGACCGTGGCAGAATTGCGCTATTAATATGTGGTGCAAATAATATTGCCAATAACAATGCAGGGGTATTTATTTCTAAAATGCAAAAGTTATTTGAAAGTTACCTCACATGGTAAATTCATTGTAATTTCGACACCTCGAGGTCATGACTTCATGGGTAACTTTTGTATGAATGAAGAAGTGGTACAAACAAGCTTCATAAGCTGTGTATGAAGTTTCAAAATGTATATTTCTTGGATATAAGAAAATTGAACAGAGAGAGCTACGTAAGTCATGAGTTACATTTAAAAGTAAAGGATAAAATAAACTATCTTTGTTAATTAGGAATGTCTTTCTAAATAAGATGTGTTCGCAGATAGTCGTCCGAAAGATTATTCCTCTATCTTAGTTAGATCAGAGAAATTGAGTATTCTGAATCTGACAAATGCATCGATCTGATTCAGAATAACTCGACTTAAATTAAAAACAATAGATTTGTATGAGAAGAATTTCAAGATTGTGGTTCATTTATAAAAAGAAGTGAAAATAAATTTGAATAGTGAAATGGAATAACGTAAGAACGTAACAGTACCGAAAAATACTATTCTTCACTTAAATGTCCAGGTTGTTCAGAACAAAATACCTGATTTTAAAATTCTTCTTAACGATTAAATAGTTTCAGGGGTAAAAGTGGATCTGAAAAGATAGGGGGACGGTAGGTAGCGGCATGACGTCACACCGCCCCCCCCTGCCTATCTTTGCCCATTGTAATTTTTTAGAAACTGCGTTCCCCGCACTTTTACCCCTGAATAGTTTATGTATGTATAAACACTGGTTTCGAAGTGATGAATTATTGGTACTTAATTTAAGCAGTTATTTCTTAATAAATTCATATGGTACAGAAAGCTTTAAGCGTCGAGGTACATGCATACTCATACAGGGTGTCTATCGGTCACGAAAGTCACGAATGTCACGAAAAAGTCAGGAATCAGAAAACGGTCATGAAAGTCACGAAAAAGTCACGAAAATCAGCTTTTGGGTCATGATTTTTTTAAACTGTGCAAATGTAAGTACAAATTGGAAAATTTTGTTCTATAAAACATCAGAATTCAACACCAAAAATGTCTAAATGGTCGGCTTTAGACGCTACCAAATCGCAAGTAAAGTACGTTTGTATCGCATGGATGAAAATTCTGCCTAATTCGCACCCAAATTCGCTCTTAAAAATGTTAGGAAATTTTATAATTTGGTAAAGAAAAGGTCACGAAAAAGTCACGAAATTTCATTGTGGAATTTTAGTAGACACCCTGTCATAAGAAATGACTTTATCACGATACCAATTAAATTAAACGTAACCCAGGAAGAAAATGCTGTGAATTCACAATAGCAAAGCATAAGGAGTAATCTATAGTAATTATAGCGACATTATATAGAATGCCAAATAGTGACGTAAAATGATTTTTAAATAAAATATATTTCTTCTTGACGAAGTTAGTTCACTGGGTCACAATATTGTAATATATGATGAAATAAATATTAACTATCTAAAAGATTCAAAGAAGACGAAAGATGAATTGGATGTGATCTTGAGCACATACAATATAGAAGTTTATAATAAACTTTCCCGCCAGAACAATAACTTAGTGAAGTCGTAGTCACCTGTTAATAAAATCTAATGAACATAAATTTAACCCGTGAAAACATAATTGTAGAATTTTCTGATCATGAATCACAATTTTTAAATATCAGATGTCTAAAAGGAAACCTCGATCATTAAACCAAATGCGCATTACAAGGCTCCATATCAAAAAGCCATTTATTGCTATATCTTACCATTTCTGCTATATGAAGATTAATTTTCAAATCGAAAATGGTGGTATATTGAGTTCAAAATAATGTTGAAGTCGGAACATATTGTAAAATTACTTTAAGGTAGTAGGTGCAGCAGTTTAACATATAAAATTACTATAAATGTGATCTGAAGACTAATATAAAAATTTTAAGCAGAGTGGGTTAAAATATGTTTTAAGGGTCAGGCAGCCAAGGGAAGAATTTCATAGAGCTTTAGGCAAGCTAAGTGGATACAGTTTAGGAATTTTAATGCTCCAGGCAAGCAAAGAGAGGTTGGTGTCGTGCAGAGATCCAGGCAAGCTAAGCGGACAGGGAAACCACAGAGCTTTACGCAAGCTAGGTAGTTGCGGGTAGGAATTTTAGAGCTCCAGGCAAGCTAAGAGAGGGGTTTAGTTTTAACAGAGCTCCAGACAAGCTAAATGGACAGGAAACCTGAGAGCTTCAGGTAAGCTAAGAGGCTTGGGTTAGGTTAAAACTCTTAAAGCCCCAAGCAAGCTAAGAGAATAGGAATAACCAGTTAAAATTAATGTTAATGAAACCTTACATGTTGTTTTATACCATTGTTTGGACAACGGTGGCGCTAATGTTCCTCTTCTGTCACATGAATAATGATGATAATGCTTGTAGTTTGCTTGTTTGTAGTAAGAAAACGCGGGTTGTTGTTTACAGATGAAAAGTGCGTTTTGGAGTCTACAAATACAAACCACGTGTAGGTTACTATAATATTCTTCGGATGCTAATCGATTGCACCAAACTGCTTCCTTCTATCCCGTATCGTTTTCGCTCTATGGAAATCATAATGAAATCGGAAGTAGTAGTAAAATTCAAGATGGCATCTCTTCTTGAGACGCTGAATCAATTCGAAACAGTCGCTTGTCGCTATCAGGGGTCATTGTAGCTCAGTGGTAGAGCGCGTACCTCTGGTGCGTGAAGTCCCTCGTTCAATCCCCGACCAAGTCAGTCTGTGATGGATTATATTGTATCCGTGGGTTTTCTCGGGGTACTCTCACATTTTCATTCCACCAATTCTTCCATCATCATTCGCCTATCTTCATCATCTTCCTTTACCTATTACCGTTATTGCTATATGCCATGATCAATGTTAGAACCGAAAATATTAATTTCTACCACTTCCGATGGGTCTAGAGGTTTAATGGAGTAGATGAATTCTATGGCGAAGCTGAATCAATTTAAACGAAGCTTTCCGCTATGCGTTTTTACTCCATGCAGATTAGTATTGAAACCGCAAGTATTAGCAAATTTATACCACTTCAAGTTTTAGTTGAGAGATGGGAGTAAATATACTATTGTTTTTGAGACTATCAATCGATTCTTTTTTTTTTCTTTTTCTTTTTTTTCTTTTTTCTTCTTCTTCTTCTTCTTTTTTTTTTTTGTTTAAATGCTTGTCTTCCTCTGTTAACGTTTTTGCTCTATGCCGATCAATGTTGATGTGTAAGTGGTTAATTTCTACAATTTCTGGCTTGAATAGAGGGTGGAGAGATCGAACCTATTCTTGGGACGCTTAATCCATAAATAAATAAATAAATAAAACTCTTCTTGATATCTCTTTATCGTGTTTGCTCTGACGCTTGTTGATAGACAGACGGGCATAGTCATTCATATAGTCATGCATAGCATAGTTTGTAAGTCTACAAAAATGGAAAGATTGATGCCTAGATTCTTAGACTATCTTAGATCCTTATTTTGTGTGTGTGTGTGTGTTTATGAAAAAGAAGTGGAAGGATTGACCTATACTTGCATCGTTGACTCGAAGTCGGAGATTAGTAGACCGTATTTAGATATTTTGCCACTTTAGATAGCTCGCTTACTGATCCCCCAGATTGTGATACCAAAACACACGTACAGATAAGGTTGGTGCATATACCAATCATCCACTTTTCCGCATTATTGTTGTTTGGAGGAGTGGCTCAGTGGTAGAGCGCATACCTCTGGTGCGTCGGATCTGGTCACTGGTTCGAACTAAGTAAGTTTGTGATGGACCAACATTGTCTCTGTGGGTTTTCTCGGGTACTCCCGTTTCCTCCCACATTTTTATTCCACCAACACTTCCATCATCTTTCACTTGCTTTAATCGTTATCTCTTTTAGCCTAAAGATCATAATTGTAGGATGTTAAACTGAAATATTTCATTATTGTTGTTAACTATGTTTTGATTACCGCACTCCTCAAGAGATCAATGATAGTTTCACTACGCGTGTTCCATAGCAGCATACCGGAAAATTCTTTAACTGAACTGTTGTGGGAATTAGCCATACAATAATATCCTTTTTAGATATTAACATTTTCTTCTGTCTTCAAGTAGCTGCTTATTCTTTCTTCTTTTTTCTTTTTCTTTCTTTTATCTTTGTCTTTCTTTCTTTTTCTTTCTTCTTTCTTTTTTCTTTTTCTTTCTTTTTTCTGTCTTTTTTCTTTTTTCTTTCTTTTTTCTTTCTTTTTTTCTTTCATTTTTCCTTTTTTCCTTTCTTTTTTCTTTCCTTTTCTTTCTTTTCTTTCTTCTTTCATTCTTTCTTTTCTTTCTTCTTTCATTCTTTCTTTTCTTTTCTTTTTTCTTTTTCTTTCTTTTTTTCTCTTTCTTTTTTATTATTATTTCTCATACACATAGGAATGGCGATTAGGGGGATAAGAGGGGGCAGTTGGCTCCCAATTTTTTGAAGTGACCGCTTAATGTATATAGCTTCATTTTGAAATGTAAATATTTTGAATGTATTACTGGTTCATAGAAAAAATGGTGCCATATAATAATTGCCGTTGCGTCTTCCCGTGGACTTAAGAAAGCTACAGGAATTGCGTTTTAATTGCAATTCAAAGCTATTAATATTGCAGTTGCGTATTTCTTTAAATGTCGTAGCATATACTTGTAGCACATATTGACTTTCGTTTGCTAAGAGTAATAACATACATTTCATAGCATGTGTGGAATTAAAAATATTGGTTGTTCATTAATCCCCAGTTTCAATGTAACTTGTACAAAACAAGCCTCATTATTCATTACTATGATTAATTCCTTTCTATTTATTTGTTATGCAAATTTGTTATTAAATAATCTGATCATACAATTTTCCAGTCAAAATTTTAAGATGCTCAGGAGCAAGAATTCAAATCTCGTCTTACACTTTCGTTGTTTAAGAAAAAAATAAAATCTTTGAGTTTTACGTCCCGCGGTTGTGCCGGTAAGGGTAAAGGAGACGGTGAAGATGAGGAATGAATGAAATGGTGGAATGAAGAAAGTAGGAGGAAACGGGAGAACCTCGAGAAAACCCACGAGCACGGTGTTTGTCCACCACAAAGTCCACACGGCGCGAGCTGTGATCGAACCTGGGATCCCAAGTACCGGAGGTGAACGCTTGACCACTGAGCCACCGCGCCCCCACTTCGTTGTTTAAGAGTACAAAGGGCTAGTACCTACTTGTGTTGCTCTTGCCAATTTATTTAATAAAATATGAAATAGGATATACGGTATTTTAACTGAAAAAGAGTATCCTATTTGTTAAAACAACCTTTCGCCAAACAAAAGTGTTAGAAACAACAATGTTGGAAAACTAACATTGATATACAAATATTCAGATCATGTTTTGCCTCCCAACTTTTAACGTCCAATTGCCGCCACTGTACACACATACATTCCTCAAAGTATTGCGAAAAGTGAAAGAAATATCTCCTTAATTATTTTAGCAATATTATTAGAATTGAACGGCGGAATATGTCCAAAGATTATGTGAAATACCAGTTGATAGAAGTTATTGAACTGACCAACATGATAAGCTTGAGTATAAATGCTCATGCGTAGTTTGCGAGAAAATGGAGAAAATTAATCTTATATATAAAAGAGAACGCACAAATCCTTTGTTACCTCATCACGCTAATACGGCTGAACCAATTTCTTTTATTTTTGGGGGGTTATTAGGATTTGGACCCTAGATGGTTTTTATCATATCACTTTAATTTTTAATTACCAGTGTCTTGAGATAATTGACCATTCAAGTGTCCATAACGTACAAATCCTTTGTTAGTTCATCATAGGTAAAAATAAACGTATTTATATGCAACCCGCATGACCGTGTCACTCGGCGGGTTAACATAAATGACAGGCGATATAATGTTAACATTTACTGCAATCTACTATGGTTTTTATCATATCACTTGAAAGCGAAAAAGTAAAAATTATCTAAGTAACAAAGTTTATTGCGTTCCGGGGTGACCGCAGCGAAGCGGGGCGGGTTAACATAAATGACAGGCGATATAATGTTAACATTTACTGCAATCTTCTATGGTTTTTATCATATCACTTGAAAGCGAAAAAGTAAAAATTATCTAAGTAACAAAGTTTATTGCGTTCCGGGGTGACCGCAGCGAAGCGGGGTGAACGCTGCTAGTTAATTTATAAACCTGAAAATTGATGTACGAGAGCCATGCCACTTACTGAGGCGAAACTCATGCTGAAGTATACATTCATTAAGCCCTTCGTTATGATTTTAGGAAGACAAGTTGAGTTGATTTTTAGTTTAACGTCTTTTTCAACAGCGAGGCTATATGAGACGGGACCTACAGATTAACGTGGAATCCGAATCACATGAGCTCCCGCCAGGAATCGAACCCGGGTCCAGGGCCGTGCTGTGGAAACTAGCGCCCGAGGCGAGAGTATACGGCGGCGCCCCCATACATATATTCCAAGCAATTTTTCCTTTCTCCCGAATTTTTCGCCCCCTTACTTCGGCGCCCGGGGCCATCGCCCCGCTCGCCCTCCCCACGGCACGGCCCTGCCCGGATCTCTCACGCCAGAGGCGCGTACGCTAACTGTTTAGCCACGAAGGAGCTTTATTAGGAAGATGATAGCACACAGTATGGCTAATGAGATTTTAAAATTGACATGTACTCTTAAACTTTAGCTTCGAATTAACCAGGCCCGTAGCCAGGGAGGGGCTAGAGGGTGCACTACCCTCCCTAAATTAATTTTGCCCCCTCTAAAAATAACGCTGAAGAGAATTTTCAAACTGACTCAAAGAATTCTACTCATTTCTGTGTAAAATTATGTGTTTCTTGCTAGATGCACCAAACATCTTCCACTGCCTTTACCCATTTCAAAAAAATTCAAACCGTACCCTAATATTACAACCATGACAAGCATCCAAAGATACCAGGTCCACTTCCAAACAACAGTATCATAGTCCACAACGTGAGTTGTGAATATTAATAAACTGTAGTGTCATGCTTAATTTGGATTTGGAAGGTAGAAAATTGAGGGCAAACGTTGAATAAAATATATACTTCTATTTTGTATTGATATAATCTAAAGTTGCTGTAATATAATTTTGTTCTCATGTTTAAAAATAAATATTTCAGTTTTAATTTTTAATTTGAAACCCCCAAAGTACCTGTATTAATCCACAAAAATGAAACAAAAATTTACGGTTTCGGTAATTCAGAAATAAATACAGATTCTGTAAATAATAAATAAATGTGCAATTTTATGGTGTTCTTTTGATAACTTTATCCTCAAATATATTATCTTGTTCTGTTAGATTGAACAATGTCTTATCTTTGGACAATAATTTAGTTAATTACAAGCCCATATCGGCCTGAATTCTTAGGTAGGCAGAAATAAAGATTGAGAGGTCCAATGACAAATTCTCATAAGTTGTTTACGAGAAAATGGAAAAACAAAAACTTTGAGGCGCTAAAAAATATGTCGTTCGTTGCCAACTGACGGTTTTTATTCTGTTGGAAGAAATTATCAATTTATGTGCTGTATGTGTGACAAAATAGATTGTATCGATTGTTAATTCGCCTTTTACTACGCAAAAATGATGTAAAACGACTGAAAGCTTTCGAAATGTGGGTGTGGAGAAGAATGGAGAGAATTAACTGGGTCGAGCAGAAAACTAATGAGAGGGTATTGGGGGGAATAATAATTTATGATATTATTAAGAAGAGAAAGAGAAACTAATTGGGACAATGGCTAGGAAGGAACTGTATTATGAGAGACGTAGTAGAGAGTATGGTGGCAGGAAAGAGGGAGGGAGCGAAGGAGACTGCAATTGGTGGACGATTTAAAAACAAAGAAGTGAGGACAAAGAAGTTAGGGCAAGACTATAGAGCATGGACACCTCTCAATTGCAGCAAATGGCCTGCCAACAATGGCAGAATACCTATGATGATGATATGTATATACTATACTATATCGAATTTCTCGATTTTTTTTTTAAGTATCGCCCCCTAAAGTGGTTCCATATCAGACCAAATTAACGCATAAGAAAAGTTAGCTGAATTGAATATATATATACTGTATACATAACTTGTAGGAGGCAGAAGTCAACTTCCCCCTATATTTAAGCTCTCCATCGTTTGAGGGGGAACCACTTCAAGATAAAACTATTTTATAGGCCTATGATACTCGTACCATAGGAACATGAATGTATAAATGAATCATGGAATAGGTTTGCCACATCTCCTCTTCGCCGAAAAAAAAAAAATCTTAAATGAAACAAAAATGGTGATCTAGTCCAATTTCAGAAAAATGCCTACTATTAAGGCTCCCAGAAATAATGCATATTTTATAAGGCTTTAAGTTGTCAAATATTGTTCCCACAGTTTAATTTGTGAAGCAGCGAATGAGCCCACCATATAATTTCCAAAAGAACTGCAAATAATTTAAGGTGCAACTGCTGCCCTATCACATGAGCAAAATACATTTCTCTATGATGAAACAGAAATGTCATACTCTACTTTAGTAAAACGCCAACATGCCTTTAGAAGTAATAAAATGCTTAGTAAGGTTTTAAATTCTAAAGTGTCGTATTTCAAATTTTTCTAAGGGGGTCCCAAATGTTAAGCAATGCTTGTTCCTCATTAAAAATTAGAAGTTATGACACTTTCGGTATCAGCATGTTGGTATTTGAAATCGTGGCGTTCTAGACCGTAGTTCACTGCTTTTAAATTCAAGTAGCGGACCTATTGCCTTATGATGAGCTCACCCTGCTGGTCTCGTTTTGTGGGTTTTGGCCTTCGTGGAGTTTCCCGCTATGTGGTTTAATCATTAATGATTTTCTACTCGTGGCAGTTCCCCTACTCATGGGTAAGTTTTCAAGATAAAAGCCTCATGGACTCTCTTCTTAATCAGGGACATGCACAAAACAAAACAAAACAAAACAACAACAAAAAAAAAAAAAGGTAGATAACTCAAATTTGTGAAATTACTGTTTCTTAATCTTCAACTGAAACAAGGTGACATTCGATAATCCCCCAACTCACAACGGTCCCATTAGAATATCTGGTGGACAAAATTCAATCCCGCAACTTGCTATCACAAATGTGTTACTGCATTAAATTTTATAAATATAAGCCATAGAATTATTTGTTCCTCTTTAGAGGGCGTAGTCTCCGGTCTGGCAGCACTGGATACATAGTTCCTAACCAACTATAGTGTAAATAAACAAAACTAAAATTACACTGTCTAAGTATCTGCGATACTCCAACTTAGGGGTACGTGCATTTCTGGGACACCCTGTAGATCCATGTCTCATACAATCTGCGTGCTGAAAGGGACGCTAAATTCTCAGTTCAACTAGCCTCATGATGTGTGTTCGAGACAGAAAATTCTGCAACTCCACCGTTTTGTCAATCTGGAAATCATAGAATTACAAAGTTACAGAAGAACTATGTAAAGTGGGTTTTCAGATTTTGTGGCGACTCTGAAGAAGAGAAAAGACCAGGAAACGCTTTGCAGGAAATGCTTCAAAGATTTCAACGTTAATGACTAAAAGAGACGAAACTCTCGCTAATCACGCGACGTCCAGTTGTGTCCAATTGTAGTACTATGTTTAGGCCAGTTTAAAACGACCAAAAGTAATGAACAAATACTGTTGTTTGTGTACATGTATTATTTTGAAAAGATGTTCGTGCGTGTATGTATGAAAAAAATAAAATGTTTTCTTTTTTTCTGTAATTTTTTGGAGAATTTTGTCCTTAGTGCGTGATCGTCATGAGGTCAAAGAACATGCTAGGAATGCAGTGAAATCGCCCCAAGAAGTACGTGCTTTTTTCTTTTATTTTTAAACTTTTTTATTGTAAAGTTAATCGAATGTGTGTTCCTTGTAGGGTAAGAACGTGAATGTGAAACGCACGCAGAGTTCCTAGAATCTCAGCTTCTTTTACATCTTATATATATATGTATATATTTATATGTATAATCCTTACTTTTTGTATTTATTATACTACTAGCAGCGTTCACCCCGCTTCGCTGCGGTCACCCCGGAACGCAATAAACTTTGTTACTTAGATAATTTTTACTTTTTCGCTTTCAAGTGATTTATAGCGCCTGTTAGTTATGTTAACCCGCCGAGTCACAGGGTCATGCGGGTTGCATATAAATACGTTTATTTTTATACCTATGATGAACTAATAACAAAGGATTTCTACGTATGGACACCTGAATGATCAATTATCTCAAGACACTTTATTATACTATTACTTCGTTTTGGCTTTTTTTATTTGTTATTTCGTAAATCTTTTAAATCAGTGTCAATGAGACGTTATCGGCTATACTTCGAGCAAAATTAATGCTTTTATTAAAATTTAATGTCTGTTTTTTTAGCGCCGAGGCTATATGAGAAATCCGAACCATATGAGGTGAACTCCAAGCGGGAATCAAGCCCAAGTGTCTCGCAAAGAACCCACGAGAGAACTCTTGAGACAAGCTATTGCAGAAATCGAAAAGGAGTTTGTGATACTACCCAGCAAATTAATAAGATGTTTTTGAGACAGTTCATCATCTAGGGCCGCGGTGGCTCAGTGGTAGAGCGTTCACCTCTGGTGCACGGAGTCCTTGGTTCGATCCCAGCTCTCACCAAGTGAACTTTGTGGTGGTGGGTTTTCTCGGGGTTCTCCCGTTTCCTCCTACTTTCTTCATTCCACCATTTTCATTCATTTCTCATCATCACCGTCTCCTTTAGCCTAGACAGCATAAGCGTGGGACGTAAAACTTAAAGATTGCATTTCATTACAGTTCGTCGTCTAAGCATATGACTTCATAATTGACTTGAAAAATGAGCTGAGTTTACCGTGCCACGATTATTCCCCGTTATTGACTTGAAGACGTATTCTTTGATAATGGGAAATATACCAACAACACACACATTAAGGTTGGTTTAAAGGGACAAGTTTTGCCGATAGATGGCACTACAGTCTTCGTATCTCTCCCATGTATTTTTTATCTTTCACGAAAATTCACGATTTCTCTTACAAATTTCAACCTATAGATTTCAAATTTTTAGAAAAGGAACTTCATAATCTATCAAAGGCAATAATCCGTGCCGATTTTTTTATCTCGAATTTTCTTCGTTGTTGAAATGGCTTGATTGTTGAAATGGATATCCAAATCTTTAACAACGAAGCTGTTTCAACAATGAAGAAAATTCTAAATAAAAAATCGGCACGGATTGTTCCCTTTGATAGGTTATGACGTTCCTTCTCTAAAAATTTGAAATCTCTAGGTTGAAATTTATAAAATAAATTGTAAATTTTCGTAAAAGGTAAAAAATACATGGGAGAGAGAGGAAGACTGTAGTGACATCTATCGGCAAAACTTGTCCCTTTACACTAACCTTAAGTAGTGATATTTTGTAGGTGCTAAAATTACTCTAAGAAATGTTAGTGTGTATATTGTATATTCCTTATATATAATATTCTTTATATTTTCTGGTTCATGTTAGCTTTGCTTTACTTTAGTAACTTCACAAAAGAAACACAAGTCTCTGAACAAAGCAAAGTTTCTATTAAAATTAATAATTGTATAACTCATCAGACATGGTACTGTATAGAGCTATACTGACAAATTGTCAGAGGTGATTCTTCATACCAAAATAAGAAAAAAAAAAAGGTTGATATGAACCTGTGGGGAAAAGTGAATAGTTTCAGAGCTAGGGGTCTTCCGAGAGCGTTCAATGTCAAAAAGAATTTTATCAGTTTAACGATCCACGATTATGCCCTTTCGGCTCAAGGAGACGATGATTAAAAAAAAGTGAATGATGATGGAAGAATTGTGGAATGAGCAAGTGGGAGGAAACGGGAGTTCCCCGAGAAAACCCATGGAAACAAAGTTGTCCACCACAAATTTACTTTTCCGGGGATCGAACCATGGACCCCATGCACCAGAGGTAAGCGCTCTACCACTGGACCATCGTGCCGGTAAATAAAAATGCGTGTATAGTACGTAACAGTGATGCAAACTTAAGTGAAATTTGAAAAGATGCAGTGATCCAGCCTTGATCCTTGATCGGAATGGATCGGATCTGATTGTTTTTATAAAGTTGCTGAAATATAATTTTTATACTCTGGTAACACTGTTTCAACAGCCGACATTTTCGCAAGTTAGGATAGTCCCTTTTAGAACTACTTGAATCGAAAACTATCATTTTTTCTGATATATGGATCATGGCTGTAGCAATAAGTCTACGGCAAATCCACTACCTATATAACAAGGTAGCAAAGCTATTACTTTGACAGTATTTGACAATTAGCATTTAACGATATCTCGAATGTGCATAAGGTTTTCTAATATTCTGTAGTGTTATTTTCTTGGATGGAAAACCAAACGCAATACATATTTTTGTTCATCATTATGTAGTCATCTTATTAACCTAATAACATGACGTAGTGCTATTTGAAAATTAAAAAAAAAAAAAAATCATACCAAGTTGGCAACGTTGTATTACTTATAGCATTGGTAATGCTTTTGGATAACCCCTTTGGTACGATACTTATAACATTACTGAAGTTTTGCTATCAGATGCTTAAATACAATTGAAATTATTTGATTTTTTTTTCTTAAAATTTTACTTTGCCTGGGTTTTACTTTTCTTAAGTCTTCGTTGTGTCATATCGTCATTATTTATGCCTATTAGCGTCATTATTTATGGATACGAGGTGTGTTCAAAAAGTATCGAGCCTTATTTTTTCCAGTGTAAACCAATGAAGCGTGGAAGACTTTCTGCTGTGTAGATATAAGGAGGACACGCATGCGCAGTCGTGAAATTTTTTCCCGTCTGCAGAAAATGTCAGTCGCTAGCAATCGGCCAACGAGTGAAGACGTGTAATGAGCGGTCGTCAGATTTCAATATTTTTGTAAAATGTCAGAAAAAACTTGAGCAGCAATCTTGCATCAAATTTTCCCAAAAGCTTGACTATACCCAAGCGGAAACCATTCAATCGGATCAGTACATTCAATTTTGAACAATAATTTGGGCATGTGTAGAGTGTCCGCGAAATTTGATTCAGGCTTTCATCGCCAAACATGACATTCCTGTGTGTCATCAGGCTCCCTACTCACCCGACATAACTCCGTGAGACTTTTGGCTATTTTCTAAGCTGGAAATGCCAATAAAAGGGACCTGATTTGAGTCAAGACATCATGCGGAATGCAACGGCACGGTTGGTCACAATTCCAAAAACTGAGTTCTAGAAGTGTTTCCAACAATGGCGAGAGCGCTGGTTCAAGTGTGTCCATTACCAAGGAGACTACTTAGAAGAAGATTATTGTTTCGGATTTCCAAATCAATAAATGTATTCTTGCGAACGGAAGGTTCAATACTTTTTCAATATATCTCGTCTGTTGAACCTTCACACGGATGATTTAATTCTGTTTTCAGAATAAGCAAAACTCATTTTACACTTAGGAAACATTTCTGTTTAGTGAGATTGGTATATGTCTGATCTTTGGACATTTTTTCTTTCGTTAAACGCTGAGAATATTGTAGATTTTTTTTTTAAATGCACAGTTTCAGCTTAGCGTAATTATTAACGCGCATGACTTCTGTATGCGTCGTCCCTTACTATCAGTGGAAGCACTGTATACCGTGAAGCAATTGGGGAGCAACCTAAATTAATATGTATCAAACTCCGGTCTAGAAAGCCAGAAATAATATAGCTTGGTTGACAATACGCAGACAATACATCATCCAATTGAACGAGTGCCACCTATTCAGCCGTAGCTATTTATAGACAGTAGTGAAATCAAGTTTGGTTACTACATCTTTCTAACTTTAGCTAATTTCATCTGTATTTCAATCCTGCGCAATAATGGACAAGTGGTGAGAGCATTGGCGTCCAACACTATATTTCTACCTTTCATTGGCCAATATGTGAAATGAATGCTATATAAAGTTTGATTATACAGGGTGGCCCAAAAATAGGTACATACCCATGCATTGATCAAGTATAACATTCTAGCTTATGGGTTTATTTGCTTCGACTGTTCCGCACTTAAGTTATAAGTAAAACGGCGTTAAGAACAAATAATAAAGAAACTAGGGCTACCTGTTTGATAACAATAAGAATGTGTGTGTGTGTGTGTTTACTTTACAAATTTTCGAGGCCCCTCTTGGTTAAGTGGTTAACGTACTCGTCTTTGGCGTAGGAAACCCGGGTTCGATTCCCGGAGGAAGCACACGTGTTTCGGATTCCACTTTAAGCGCTAGGGCCCCGTTTTATATAGCCTCTCTGCTGAAAGGTGTATTAAACTCCAAATCAAGTCGAGAAATTTTGTTCTGACCTAGGCGCCAGGCGCAATAATAAAATAAATCTCAATTTGATACGTAGGTTTACATATTCTGGTAGTTGCCAGATCCGTATTTCCAGTCTCCATGGTGACTTAGCGCCCAGAACTTTTCGTTATATACGTATACATGCTTGAGTGTGTGTAAGCCCCTCCCCCCTTAATGAGTTTCTTGCTACGCCACTACCAAAGATAATGACTAAAATGAATAAACCATTTCGAAATCGTTTCCTATAATTTAAAGAATTAGGCTTTCTGTACGACAGAGAAAATGTACAAAGATGGGTTAGAGTCTTCCAATGTTGGCATACAAGAAGATATTCTAGTATGTGATGCACTTTCTCTGACGACTTAATAATGGTAATGTTTCAAGACCCTCAAGAGAGTACACTGTAAATAATTTACTGGGTATAATTAAACTGAGTATTAAATGTGTTTATTGCACGCAATTCACGCAGTGTGTGTGTTGACTTGTAGTATCGATGTATGGTCACCGGAAATTCCGCGTGCTGCGCCTTTGTTACGTGACAACAGACCAAACTGTTTTCCTTTCCTCCAGGAAGAGCGTTATTTGTTGAAGATCACTCTACTTAATTGACTGCCTGGAAGCGTTCGGACTTGTCCACTTGGACACACCCATTGTTTTTTGTGCGAAGCAAAAAGGATGTACGACAGTGGGGTTATTAAACAACTCATTGTCAACCGAGCAATTGAAATGCTGCCATACTGCTAGCAGAAATAATATCAGATAAACAAGTATATTTGGGTAGTGATGAACAGAATTCAAACAGTTCATAGAATTTTCGTACAGATGGCTCGCCTGTCAATTAGCTGTCATACACTAAATATCTTTTCTCATAAATCAGATTTTTGAATGCAGAATTTCACTGTGTCAAATTACAACGAAGGAAATTAAATTTTTAGTTTAACATCCCACGTTTGTGCACCCAAGATAAGGGAGACTAATGATGGCAATGAATAAAGTAGTGGAATGAAAATAAAAATTGAAAGAAAGGGAGATACCTGAGATAACCTACGCACACGGTGTTTGTCCACCGCAAAGCCCGCTTGACAGAGTTGGAATCGAACCTCAAACTACGAAATGTGAACACCATTTATCCTGTAAATACATACTTACATTTTGATACACAAACTACACACTCATTTCTAGCAAATCCTGGACTACTTACGAGGAAACTGATTCGACTGTAACACGAAATTGTGGACAAGTTCATGCGCAAACGAAGTGTTTTTGTGTACAATTAAACCCATTAGAGGGAAAAGCCCTCGATCTCAACCGTTCCGGAGATATTGAGGAATAAGAGGAAGGCTAGTGCTCCGATATTTTGCAAATTTTTGAATATGTAGCATTAGTACAAGTGAAAGAGTATTTTAAAAATAAATAATTCCTTCATCCAGGAAAATGTAGTAATAAATCGTCTTAGACATGAGGGTTACAAAGCCGAAGAGTCCATAAAAAATTTTAGGGGAAGAATGTTGTGGACTGCGAAGGCGAAAATACCGGAGTTCTATTGTTGCCTGAAATAGGCGTGTCAGGTATCTATGTTCAGGTTTCTTGGTACTCTGAATCGAATAAAAGTATGATCAGTTAAATAGGATGAAAAATGTAAAAAATGGAGGCCATTCAAACTTTCCAAATATTTATAATTTCTACAATTATTAACCGATCGGAACTGTGTGTGATGTACAGTATAAAAGGCTTTCATTTTTTAAGTTGAAGATACTATTTTTGCTTATTGATCCATACATTGCGTTTTAATATGTCACAAACTACACACTGCCATACTTACGTTTGCAACAATATGTATTTATGTTTCATATTATTTAATTTGTTTTTCTATAACACTTTTGCACAGAACATTGTATTTTTGTTCACACAATAACGTCTCTGTTCCTTTGGCAATGTAGTTAATACATTTTTATATCGCCTTTTCTCATTTTCTACGAACTAACGACATGATCTATTAGCATGTAATATCATAAATTTTGTTCTTCGTTTCAATGGCGTTTATTATCCTTAAACTCCTTCTTTTTTCGGCTCCGGGTAAAAACTACGCCACTCACCTCAACATTCAACGCCACTTTTATTCCACCCTGGTGTTTTGTTAGTTTTAGATATGGAAATTTTAGTTACTAACTAATTGAATAATGATTATAGGATATTGTTTATTGTTATCCTCGGTAGAAGGACAATACTATTTCAGATGCATCTTGATTTTTATAATTATTTAACAGGCTACATAGAGAAAAGGTTTCAAATAATATTTATAGACATTAGAAAATTTTATAATACTACGCCTGTCATGGAGGAAGACCTACATGCACGAATTTATTATGTATTGCTTCTTAGCATAATTAACGAAGTACTTACGGGAAGGTTGGATTGTACAGACTGAGGTCCATTACTGACAAGGATTCAAAGGCCAACTCACAATGCTCGTTCTTACTGATCCAATGACTGACCAAATAACTCCCCTTTGTTTACCATTTCTTTAGTTTATATATCCTGTTTTTGGCTTCTCACCTGTATATAGTTCCTTATTATTATTATTATTATTATTATTATTATTATTATTATTATTATTATTATTATTATTATTATTATTATTATTATTATTATTGACATTTTCACTTTCAATTTTAAATTGCACTTCCTTGAAAGTGCGTCTACGGAACTTCAGCCTGTTTGTTTCTTTTATTTTTAATCTTAAAAGTTTTTAATATACATTGAAGAATTGAAATTATATTACACTGGTGCATCTTTCTTAACGTTTCAATGCAATTTTCAAACATATTCACTCTCAACATAGCCAAAAATTCGCAAAATATCGAAGCACCAACCTTCCCGTGATTCCTCTATATCAGTGGTGTCCAATTATAATGAGCCTGAGGGGCATAACCGTCTTTGCTAGCAAGGTGGAGGGCCGCAGCTAATAATAATAATAATAATAATAATAATAATATACAAAAGAAAAATATAAAAATGTATTTGAAATATTACATTCAATGTGATAAATGAGGGTGACTAGGAGAGTTTACAAGGGCTGGGATATCTACATCCAATCCTGTTGTTGCGAGCCACAGAAGATGTAAAAGAGAAGAATCTCCAAGGCAGCTTCTGAAGCGATTCTTTACAATTTTCATGATTAGTTAGTTTGGTTTGGTTAATTGAAGTAATCGTTCCTTTCAGCAACGATGCCTTGCCTATAGCTACATTACTGACTCCAGTGTTGCCTTGGATGTCCGGGCCTTTTTGTTGTACAGAAGCGCTAAATGGGCCTTATTTCAAAAGAAGATTAGAAACATTAAAAGAATGAACATAAATGAAAATATTATCAGTAATAACAATCGTATGTCGTAAGAGCATTGTGGGCCGCAGAAAATGGTTTGGCGGGCCGCATGCGGCCCGCGGGCCGCCATTTGGACAGCTCTGCTCTATATCTCCGGAACGGTTGAGATCGAGGGCTTTTCCCTCTATCGTTACGTAAAATTGTACACAAAAACACTTGGTTTGCGCATAAACTCGTCCACAATTTCGTGTCACACTTGAATCGGTTTCCTCGTTAGACAATTTTACGTAAGATTTTGAAAGCAATTATTAAAACTGTGCTACTGGAATATCTTAATGTAGAAAGATAATACACATAAGTAGCCAGTTTCTATACAATAGTCATGTAAATTTCTAACGTACAGAATCGCATGTAGGCCTGACATTGATGCTCTATTCCAAATAAACTTAATTATGCTGCAGAAGACATGCGATGTACGCAACATGACGCTCACAACATTATAGCATGATTTATATAATCTATATATATATATATATATATATATATATATATATATATATATATATATATATATATATATATATATATATATATATATAAAGGTTTAGCACATGCAGAAATTGTATCAAGAGAGACCAGAAAAAGCTTTACTGAATTACCAAAAGAGTGAGTTGATACCAACATGAGTTGACAGCCAATCCGATTAAAACTGAGCTAGTCTTTGAATTCTTTAAGAAATGTATTTTTCTATGCATATATCGATCAAAGGAGACAATAGCAAGCATCTTTTCCAAGTAACCACCCTCGCTCAGATTTTTTTTTTTTTTTTTTTTGGTCCTTTTGGTCCTTTTGGTGAACACAAGTTTCAATCATAGTACCAACAACTTTCCTCCTCTCTTTTGCTACAGATAGATAATCCAGATGCGTAGTGGCTACTTGGATAGTGATGCGTCAAAGTTGTATTTGATAGAACTGTCATATATATGGCACTGGTGTGAAAGTTTCAACAGCAGGCAGGCACCCAGACATTTTTATTGGGAGGGGGTCCAAAATTAAAAGATTGGAGGGGATCCGCATCGAGTGAAACTCCGGAGTTCGCCATGGCGCAGAAAAAAATAAGAGTTACGAAGTTGTTGAAGGAGTTTGGATCCTTCCGTCCGTCGATCGCTTTTGTGATAGGGTTATATCAATCTACCATTTGAATATGCGTGTGTGAGGGGGGGGGGGGAGAGGGGTGAAAATACTTTTGGTTCTTTCTACATAATTTTGTCAGATCTTGTTATTCGTTAGTGTGATGTCGTCTGTATCAACAATTAGGATTGGTATGCGTTCACTTCTTGTGCGAGGGGTATCTGGTTTGACCCTTGGCCATATGAGTTTGTGGTGGACAACACTGTGTCTGTGAACTTTCTCAGGGTTCCACGTTCTCATTACCCCCAATTCCTTCATTAGCGTTCACTTTAATTAGTTATCAGTGTTTTTTTTTTTTCCTCTAAAAGATATAGTCGTGGGATATAAAACTAGAATTTCTTTTCATTTATTTTGAAGGGGAAAGACAGGAAGTTACACATTGGGGAAAGAGGACAGGAAAAATAATGGAAATTAGCAGTTTTTTTTTTTTTTTTCAGAGAAGGAAGTTCGTTGCTTTACAATGTAAACTTGTAATTATAAATATGATACTCATGTATTTTAATGCTAAGTAAGTCTGGGGGGCGCGGTGGTTCAGTGGTAGAGCGTTCACCTCCGGTGCTTGGGGTCCTTGGTTCGATTCCAACTCGCACCGTATGGACTTTGTGGTGGACAAACACCGCGCTCGTGGGTTTTCTCGGGGTTCTCCCGTTTCCTCCCAGTTTCTTCATTCCACCATTTCCCTCATCTCTCATCATCACCGTCTCCTTTAGCCCAACCGGCATAACCGTGGGACGTAAAACTTAAAGATTTCGTTTTCATTTGCTAAGTAAGTCTGTCTATTTTGTACACTCAAAGTACGTTAATGAGGGCACGGTGGCTCACTGGTAGAGCGCGTACCTCTGATACGTGGGGTCCCACGTTCTATCCCCGGTCAAGTAAGTTTGTGGTAGATAATATTGTGTCCGTGGGTTTTCTCGGAGTGCTCCCATCTCCTTCCACATTCTCATTCCACCACATCACTGACTTGCCTTAATTGTCGTCTCCCTTGGCGTAAAGGGCATAATCGTGGGACTTTCAGGCCGAAAAATTCATTTCATTTTCAAAATTGTCAAAGTAGAGTACCGCTAATTTTACAGTAATTATGTGATATCAGGGCCGGCGCTAGCAGTTTTGCCGCCCTGGGCGGTACTTTCACATGCCGCCCCTTTAATCCGCAAACTTTATTTGGAGAGATGTTCAAGTGTCACGAAAAAGTACGTAATGGAAAAGTAAACAACAAAAAATTGAACTACTTTTCTCCAATGCTTACATAATATTTAAACAACTCCATACATGACAGTATTCAGTATGCTCAATTTCGCTGTATATCGGTGATATACTGTGCTGCATACACAAAATATTTTTTTTTAAAAAATAAAACAATTAAGAATTGTTGTTTTTAGGTTTATTTTATATCACCAATAGAGTATTCTATTTTTTATTTTTTATATTTTTGGGGGGGGCGCGGTGGCTCAGTGGTAGAGCGTTCACTCTGGTGCTTGGGGTCCCGGGTTCGAGCCCAGCTCCCGCCAAGTGAACTTTGTGGTGGACAAACACCGTGTGTGTGGGTTTTCTCGGGGTTCTCCCGTTTCCTCCCACTTTCTTCATTCCACCACTTCATTCATTTCTCATCATCACCGTCTCCTTTAGCCTAACCGGCATAACTGTGGGACGTAAAACTCAAAAGATTTCATTTCATTTAGATTTCTTTTTTTTTTTTTTTTTAAGTATGGAGCATGAAGATAATATAGAGAATCAGATATAACGGCAAAACTAAGTGATTAGCCTAAACCTTATAATGTACTAGAGCACAATAGACAGACATAAATTTAACACACTTTAATTGAAAGAAACTTTTCTTGCTTTGTTATGAGCAAATTCCTTTATCACATTCGCGTCGTCCAATGTTCCAGCCAATTCATGTACTGCTGATATCATCATTAGCCTACTCAAGCGTGTTTCAGACATGAAAGAACGTATATAGTTTTTAATGAGCTTTAGTTTCGAAAAACTTCTTTCTCCACTTGCCACTATTACCGGTAAGGTTAACAAAATCCAAAGTGCGGCACTGACATTGAAAGCAAGGTCATGTTCCTTAATTTTAAAGTCTCTTTTGGTAAACACTTCTTTCAGTTCGTCTTTCAAATCACTGGGGTTAATATCTTTCAATTCTTCGTATGTTTAATGCTGGCAAGTTTAGTACACTTTTCAGACAAAAGTTCGGGTGGCATATCTTTAAGATTACTTATATCGTAAAGAAAATCGAAATACTCGCTGTGATGTTTAAGTTACTCAAACCTTTCTCTTAAAGCTAACACAATCATGTCTAAAACTTTGTAATAAAA
The DNA here is from genome assembly GCF_964235325.1 of Thermobia domestica. Classification (NCBI taxonomy): domain Eukaryota; kingdom Metazoa; phylum Arthropoda; class Insecta; order Zygentoma; family Lepismatidae; genus Thermobia; species Thermobia domestica. Next base: position 36,281,196 of record NC_137460.1, on the reverse strand, counting down.
ATCGATCGTACATCTTATTTGTGGATCTTCAATAGCTTCATCCTCTGCCTCCTACTGAAACTGTCTCTTCTTTCGACTTCGAGCATGCACTGTATTATATATCAGTGAATCATCCATATCTAATGCTGATACCAACTCTATCGCATCAATTAAGTAAGATTGAAACTTTGCATCATTTCTTCTCCTCTCAAAGTACTCAAATACATTTTCAAGAAATCCGACTGCATCCAATACATGAGAATCAATGCTTTGGAGACTTTTGCTTACTATGTTTATGTGGAGTAAAAAGTCATACCAGTAACGAGTGAGCAAAGTAGCTACGCAGCTGGTTTGCTATATACAGAGCATCGCCGGTGACCATTCTATCTGTTCTATTGTTGTTTCTTATTTGAAATAAGGCATCATAAACTTCCCCTATTTGATATCTAAGTGGAGTCAGAGTATCAATTCGGCTCCCCCACCTTTTGGTGCTTAATGGTTTTAAAGTGAGGCTGCTAATATGTTCCTTTAGTATGGCCCAACGTTGAACTGACGCAGAAAAAAGTCAAACTTTTTTAACTATACAAAAAATGAAACTGCGTACAGAGACGATGTGACTGCATCGTTGAGAAAAGATTTAGTGAATGACAACCGTAAGGAGCATAGAAGGCTTGGGAATTTATTTCCTAAATTTTCTTCTGAATACCTGAATGTTTGCCTTTCATATTATTGAAATCATTGTCGTATTCTCATGTCTCCGATAGAAATGTTCATTTCCTTTAGCTGTTTAATTATTTTGTGAGTCCTAGACTAGTGATGTCTCTTACCGGTACGAAACCAAGAAAATGTTCGCATTTTTTACAAGGGATTCTCCATTACTGTATGTAAATTGTACAAAACGAACGATTATTGTCATTTGCTCAGTAAATTGGTTAAAAACTCGCTGCTAGAACCTAAATGTCTCTAGAAGCTGTAGGCTAGAACGGCCTGCCTCGAGTGGGAGGGTACCTTTTGCATACTTGGAGTGGAGCGTTAGAACATTCTGAATGGAAAAAGATATAAAAAGACGCCTTGAAAATCTTATCTACCCAACCTGAAAATCTTATCTACGCCGCTGCAAGAGAAATATTGAAGGAGATGCCTGTGGCTAGTAGTTTGATAATTGAAAATGAAGGAGAATGCTCCGAATTTCCTGAGTGAGTATTATCTCAAATATGAGTGAAGCAAGTTCAATTACATTCTCAGGTGAACACAATTTTATTTCTCCATGTGCACGTATTACGAAGCACTATATTTTGATAGTATATTTTTCTTTTTCAAATTTTGCCGCCCATTAGACTTGCCGCCCTGGGCGATGACACGGTTCGACCCCCCCTCGCGCCGGCCCTGCTGTGATATCTTCAAATAGATAAAAGATAATTGAAATATGGAACAAGAGCACCCTAGACAATATTTTTTTGCGTGAGGTACCGTTATCATAAGTCACTTAGTGGCTTTCCGTTTTCAGCTGTTTAGAAACGCGAAAATAAATGCCGATTTTCAAAATGGCTCGAAATTGAAAGCAGATAATTGAGTCGTGATAAGGTTTCTTATATAAAATAATATTGTCTAGGGCGCTCTTGTTCCACATTTCGATTATCTTTTATCTATTTGAAGATATCACATAATTACTGTAAAATTAGCCGTATTTTAATTTCGCCGGGATGAAGACTCTTAACTGCTTAGAGGAATTGGCTCCAATGTGTCTTCCAGGTATACTTTCGGAGGGATTTGCTTTCCTCATTCTTAAGAAAAAAATAATTACTATTGTCAATATTTCAAATAGTTTCATAGTGTAGCCCCATCACATTTTGATTCTCCTCCCCTTGTCCCAACTAGAGAAAATTTTCTGGAAGAAAGGCTGCTTGGGTCTCCGATTCTGTACTTGTGCACAAGTTTTTAAATTTTGTGTGGTAGTGATTGCGCAAATGTCAGTTCCTCTCTTATTCGTAAATGCAACCTCATAATAGTTGTTAGTGCATTTTCCTTACAAAACAGGCATAATAAAATTCCCGTTTTTTACAAATGCAGCCTGAGTGTCAATGCACGCAGAGGACTGTGGGTGGCCCTTTTTTATGAACAAGACTGTACTAAGGCATTTACAATCGTGCTGTGGGAACATGATTGGTGTATGCGACACCCGCAGTGGACGAATGACGAAATAAATACTGAACGGAGCCTTGTGGATCGAGGCGCCTATGCAAAATCTGAATATCCTCTTGGCTTTCGTGCAGTGCCTTCGCATTACTCATCAGCACGTTTGACTTCCTGCCTGTAGGCTTCCCTCTCCATCCGCTGCCCCTCCCCCTTGTCCCTCTTGCTTCATCCTGGAATCTACGGAGCCGATGTGATCTGCCATTTTTAAACCGTCGTAGCCGACAGAAGCATCCGCGCGGTGTGTGTGGATGTGTGTAGGCCTAGGATCACGCCCACTACGTATGAACAGAGGAACCTGGTTTACAAACAACGGGACTACTGCACTGTTACCGTGTGACTATTGACCTTTGGCCCATTGTTATGCTCAGTGGGGCTCTCTTGGACCGGCGTGTCATTGTGTGTTATGATTCCGATGATGGTTATCCAATGACATGTAGTGTTGACAGTAACATGCCCTCATTGTGTCATTTCCTGGCTGGAGTGTGAGTTGTTCAAATATCGAAAAGGTTTCGAACTGGGACTTCAACGATCATCCGTTTTCTCCATGCCATCTTCAATGTCATCATGGGCAGATGTGCCTGGTTTGATTGTTGTCGAAGAGATGTAAGTCGATTTTATTTCCGCAACTTTGTTTAATAGCTTGAGGAGAATTAACTAAATATGTAGGTTTATTCTGTTGACCAACGGTGATAAAGCTGCAAAGAGTGATAGACACTTCCTATGCGTACTATTTGCGTTTTTTTTTTTTTTTTTTTTTTTTTTTTTAACCTGTTGATGTCATTATATTTGTTCATTCTTGGGAGTAATAAGATAGACATTTGCCAAGTCCGTATTAAAAATAAATAAATAAAATGTTACGTGACTAGTAAGCGCAATGTCGAATTGTGCGTATGGGAGGAGAGGAAAACAATAATTTCCTCTGCTGTGAAGTTTCACGTTTTTTTATTAACATGTTACTAGGGTTGTCAGACGTCCCGGTTTTCAATGAAAGAACTAACTGTCCCGAAAAGGGCTTTCAGGACTCCTGTTTATCCCGGTTTTCGTTCTTTCTTCAGATTGAAAAAAACAACCTGCAAGAACTAGTATGTGTCATCTAAAAACAGAAGGTTTTCGGAAGATTTGTGTAGCCAATTGGTTTTACTAAACAAACAAGGAGTTTGAAAATGACATCCATTCTTTCGTCCTATGGGTTGTTTAGCTTCCAGATGGGGAGGGGATAGAAAAATATTCAGGGGGGCATATGTTATGGCAAAAATTTAATATCACTCAATAGAAATGAATATATTTTTCCCGGTGACGGGCTATAAACAGCTTTACTTTTTGTCTGTCGTTCTGAGTTTAGCAGATTTTTTTTCTTGGTAAATGATAAATTTGTATTTGTTTTAGAGTAGCATTTTTGATTCAGGTAATGACGGAACTAAGAAAAAAAAAATGCATCTCTTCAATCATAAATGGAAGGGTATGTCATAATTGGCGCAATATTTACACAACAAATCGGAATTCGGAAAGGTATGCCAGGTCTTTTCTTATGTCACCTTTTCACATTCTTTATACATCCCTTGTGGAGCTTCATTTATGTTAAGTGTGTATAGAATGAACTAGAAAATTGTGAGTTGTAACCGGGAAGAGACAGATAACTAACTGATTCTGATCAGATGAGTAGGAACCCTGATCTTATTTATAGCCTGAGATTAGTGTCTCAGTTTTTCGTTTACAAAATCTGGCATTACTATATTACATATTACTATATTTGTGATTAACATATATTAATCTCATACTCAGAAGGCAATCCCTGGCCCCTTAACCCTTAAGTACTCGCGCGGGGTGTTCACAGACTCCCAAACAGGTTAACTTTTGTGTTGCTAGCCAGAAGTCCCGATGAAAAAATAATTTTAAAAATGTCTCAAAACGAATACAAAAACATCTAATTGCAGCAAATACTTTTAAAAACATGTCTCGAGTTATGCTACATTGTCTCAATTATTACAAAAATATATTTTTTTATTGTAAAAAACTAATATCAATGTGGAGGTCTACTGGACCCCCGCGCGAGTACTGGTGTCACAGAAAAGGGCGCGAGTACTTACGGGTTAAATGACACCCGACTTTTTCCTAGTCCGATTAACAACCAAATTATCCTAGTTCTAGACACACCTATCAATTTTAGGAATTTCAGTTTGAGTGTTATTCTTCCTTGAGATGTCAGATTTGTTTTATATACGAAAGAGGAATAAGCATGTTAGTTTAATAGGAGTAAAACTTCAAAATTTGTGGCTGGTTTGGGATTTAGTGTTCCTTTCCGCACCGAAACAATAAGAAACGTTGACCAATACCTTAATGTGGGGCCCAAACATGAGCTTTCACCGTCAATAGAGACTAATATCTTGCTTCAAAGGTCCATATCTTAACCATATAACCACTAGGAGCTCTGCCTAATCACTATTGTCCATGGTATTCCGAATATTAAATTTACAGATTTACCAGATTATATAAATCTCATATTTTCCATGTTGGCGATCTCTTCAATATCTTATTCTTATCATGACGTTATAGAAGGAATTACTTATCTTCTAATATGAACAGTCGAAACCAGTGATGGTCAGTTTATAATGCATGGCGGGCCGGGAAAAAAGAAATCCTTACTTTTGAGCATTGGCACAAATCTGTCTTCAACATTGGTGGGGACAGGTAAGACCGTTCCCATATATATATATATATATATATATATATATATATATATATATATATATATATATATATATATATATAAAAGAAAATATTAAGCAATGATAAAAATATTTATGAATTTGAAAAGCAATGCTGTGGAGGATCAAGTAAGAAGAGTTGTCTTGAACATTGGGAGGCGGGCAGATTTGAGGCTTATTCTGGGGGGAGAGATATGATACTTATATTACGGTAGATGAATCAGATTTCTGAGGTAAACCTGTTGTATATTTGTATATTACACAGCAAGGGACATCAATTTCATCTCACCTTGCTTTGTATCAGTCGGACACAAATCATCACGTTTCTCCCCAAAAACCACATTTCAAATCGAATTATTAGGGGGACAGTCCCCCCAGTTCCAATATTGTTGTCCCCCTCATCCCCGGGATTTGCGCCAGTGTTTTTCAGTCAATGTTCATTTTTCGTTGCCTCCCTGAGGCAACGGTTTGAAGCAAGGGTCATATATTTTCTAACTCTTCGTTCTATTTCGCGTTTGCTGCTGCTTCCATGTGTATAGGTGAATTAGAATCTGAGCTATGAAGATTTCAGAGTAACTCTATGAAATCTGCACCTTTTTTCTAAAAATTGGCTCGTTTCCAACGGTCTTACTTTGTAGAATGGGCTTCGCAACTAAAACGTTACAGGAAATATTTCCACAGTTAAAAGTCATCTTAATTCAAGTATTATGATGGCTAGCTACATTGTTCCTTTTATGCATAAATTTTCGAAAATAAACAAATCATAACAGTTTTTCATTTTTATTCGCGGCCGCTATTTGGCCATCATTGGTCTAAAACAGTGATTCTCAACCTTTTTGCTTCTAGCGCCCACTTGGGTGAAAGCGATTATCTTGAGTATCTCCCGCCATCTTAACCTAATCCATCTATGCAGAAGGCTGTACATAAGACTTGGAGGAAGCAGTCTAAGAAACAGAAGAAGCTTCAATTTTTAAAATCAGCCTTGAAGAATGTCTAACTAAACTAACTAACTCTATGGCCTATGGAACCCGGAGGTTCAATGCCGCGTTCACAAAAGCTCTCCACTGACTTCTATCCTTAGCTAATTGGATCCAGTTTCTACTTTGTATTCCTATCTCTGCGAGATCCATCTTAATATTGTCCTCCCATCTTCGCCTGGGTCTTCCTAATGGTCGTTTTCCGATTGGTCTTCCAGTCAAGACTTTGAAAGCGTTTCTACTTTCTTCCATTCTAGCTACATGACCTGCCTACCTAAGCCTCCTAGACTTGACGACCCTAACAATGTTGGGTAAACCGTATAAATTATGTAGTTCCTCGTTATGAAGTTTCCGCCATTCCCCATTCCCATTCCTCTTGGGCCCGAATATTCTTCTCAGAATCTTGTTCCCGAAGAATGTCTAAATTTCTGATAATTTCTAAAATGCATAAGTCCTTTTGTCCACTAATAAGAAAAAAAAGGCTCAACAAGTTTTGAAATCTCAAACGCACCCTAAATAATATATCGTCCCCTAATCGCCCCCTTTTTTGTTCTATCTTCCCCTCGGAAAGGGGGACGTTAACACCCACGTTGAGAACCACTCGCCTAAGCTACTGTTTTGTATTTTGTAAAGGAAGACCACTAATCTTCAGCTAGACTTCTTTATGACATATTCGGAATTTGATAAGACTTAAAATTTGTGAACGTATAAATTAAAAATTTAATTTTGAAGTGCAAATTTTGTAAACTCTCTTCATATTATTGAACTGTATTTAATTTTGTATCGTATATCGAACACAACTTTTTCAAATTTTTCTTTGCAAAATTCACTTTTCCTTCTCAAAATAAAACTCAGATTTTGTATGACTGTTTTCCCTATATATTAAACATGCAATACGAATGTTAGTTTCGCATCAGATATTTCTAATTCTGTGTGTGTATTCCGTTTTACAAATGTCATCTCCGTTTATTTCGTATCGGTGACTACTATACATTTATATACATAATTCGGTGTCATTTTAAGGAGGGCACGGTGGCTCAGTAGTAGAGCGTTCCCGAGGTCCCTAGTCCCGAGTAGGTCCCTAGTTTGATCCCAGCTCACGTTAAATGCTTTGTGGTGGACAAACACCGTGTTTGTGTGTTTCCTCGGGATTCTCCCTTTTCCTCCCACTATTAGTGATGGAGGTGGAAAATTTTCCATTCTAAACAAATATTAATGATCAAGTAACAATTCCTCAGTAGTCATAAAATTGATTGAATTCATGTATACAAATGTTAAAAAGTAAAAGATCGTTTAAGGAATCTGAAAATTTTCATGGCTCAGAAAATTTCCGGTACTATGTAGGAACAAGTGAAACAATTTTTCATGAATCGAAAAATTTTCTATCGGGTATCGAAAAACTGACGAACTTTTTATAAGTAGGAATATTTCCATCATTTTTGAAGCAAAAAGTAAAACAACTTTTTATGAATCGGAAAGTTTTATTTCTCTGTAGAAACAAGTGAACGGAATTTTCATGGCTTCGAAAATTTTCATTATGATGTAGAAACAAATGGAAAAAGTTTTCATAACTCGTACAATTTTGAATATTATGTATAGTGATGTTAGGTAGAAAATTTTCCACTATATTTAACTGCACATTGAGTTATGAAATTGAATTCCTGTAGAGGAAAGTTAGACAGCAACAAATTATAAATTTCCAGTTAGCTTTCAGGAACCGGAAAATATTCTAATATTTCGAGTTGGCAAGTGAAAACTGACATTGTGTTTCTCTCTGTGTGTGTGTGTATATATGTATATGTGGACCTCTGCGAATCATTTTACACTCCTTCCCTTCTTTACACATTCTGCAAATGCAGAGTCAGTGCAGTGTCTTGTTCTATGTATTTCAGTTTTAATGACTGACAGTGTAGAATGTTAAATTCCGCATAGCTAATATATTGTGTAATTTTTATTATACCAAACTGTACCAAAAAAGTAGTCAAGTATGGGAATTAGATATCGAGAAATTATATGTTGATTTATCTTTAGGTAAAAGAATTCCAAAACAAAAATTGAAGCTTGTAGTATTTGTAATAATTTAACAATATTTGAGACAATGGCAGTGGAATCAGTATGATTTCCAGATCCTATATTGAATTGGGTGACAGCACAACCCAAAATTCTGTGAGCACATTCGCTAAGTGAAAGTTTCTAAATTGTTTCCGTTTCCCGGAAATACAATTCTCAGTATCTTATCTTTTGTCGCTGAATTTTCCCGATATATATTTGATTTCCCGGATTTCCTCATTGCAAGAAGGCACTCCGAAGATTTAGAGAAAGTTGAGGAGGCTTTTATATTCAGTAATGGGGGAAAATGGAAGCTACTCTTCACCCAGATTACTGTATAACAAGGGATAAGAATGTATGTAATAGACTGAAGATTCCTATAGAGAGGATAGAAAACTTGGGACAGCTTCTGGAGTGTGTATATTTCCAAGACACTGTTTATAATTGATAACAATAAAAGCTAATCTGCTATCTTTCTCACCCTCTGAATATGAACGCTCATGTTCATGTCACACTCGATTGTATTAAGTACACAATTTTACTTGTATTTCTGTGTTTTATCTTATTTTCGTTGTGAGCATCAAATAAAGTACACAGTGGTGTACCAAAGATGTCCTGGATCCACTCCGTACCAAGATGAAATGTTTAAATAAATTTCTTAAGCTGAAAATTCCACAGACAATAAAATGCTGTTTTTCTCTCTGTACACATTTATAGTATATCATATATATATATATATATATATATATATATATATATATATATATATATATATATATATATATATTTAAAGGAATGGTAAATTCCTCCTTTCGTTGCAGAATTTAACTCCAATCGACGATAATATACCCCACACCATTAAAATCGAATCTTTTGTACGAAAGTTGTGGGAAGAGTTGTGAAAACTTTTACCATCTCTAATATGCAGGGTGTTTCAAAGCAACACGTTTGGGAGGTGATTTCTGAAAACCAACATTAGCCAAAAAGTATAGATCTACCTGGGTGTACAAATGCTTCCTTTCGGAGTTCTAAGCTGCCGAAAACATGAAAAAATGAGCTTTACAAGTCCATAGCTCCAAAACTATGGGACCTATCGTAGTCGGGTCAAGACTTCACTTAAGAAGTAATATGTGCGCTATCCAAAAATACGTGTTTCAGAATCCTCAAGTATTCATGCAACAATTGTTATAGAGGGAGTTTGGCTACGGCCGTATAATTTGAAGTACTCACGAACTATCTCTATAAAAATTGTTCTGGAAGTATCGCAGGATTCTGAAACATGGATGTTTGGATAGGGCACATACTAGTTCCTAAGTGAACTCTTGACCCGACTACGGTAGGTCCCATAGTATTAGAGTTACAGACCTTTAAAGTTGATTTTTTTCAAATTTTCTTCAGCTCATAACTCCGAAAGGAAGCATTTGTACACCGAAGTTGGTCTATACTTTTTGTCTTATCTTGATGTCAGGAATCACCTCTGAAACGTTGTCGATGTTGTTTTGAAATACCCTGTATAAAGTTGTATGAATTGACTCACTGACATAAAATCACAGATATTTCCGGTTGACGTGGAAAGTTAAATTTGATGTGCTTAAAGCTTTAGGAGAGAAACCAATAGAAAATTGTTAAAAGTATATATTTTACATTTTCAGGGGATAAAATGAAGGATGGGAAAATTCCCAGTGTTGCCTAAACTAGCGTTGTTTGGACAATTAAATCTCAAGTTTTAGGTAATTAGAATTGGAATAAAAAAAACTTGAAATTTGGCATGCTTGTAGCTTTTTGATAGCGTTATCTAAATAAATTACAAAAAATAAGAATTTCCAGCTTAAGCAGGGTTTTGGGGGCACTGAAAAATTTATCTGTACTATTTAAGTGGGACACCTTCAACATCCCATGATTATTATGCACAGTAGCGTAGCCAGGATGTGTGTTTTTTTTTTGGGGGGGGGGGAACCAAGTGCTGTTATAGGTACATATAGAAAAAATACAAACAAAAATATATATATAAACATAAAAATATATAAAAAATACAAACATCAAAGTACCAAAGTACATTGTCGGACCTCTTTGGAGGGGCGGTCCCTCTAGCCCTCCCCTTCCCTACGCCACTGATTAGGCACTATCGGCAGAACTACAGTGAATAAATTTAGCATATTTGTAGGCCCGGAACTAAACCACAGAAAAATGCCAAAAGTAAATATCTTTAGTTTGTAGGTGATCTAAGAGACGGGAGAAAAATTTGCCTTTGTTTATCAAATGAAGTATTTTTCATTGAACAATTTTAAAAGTTTAGGCACTTCAAATTGGAATAGAAATTCAAACTTTGCATGCTCGTAGATTTTTGAAACAGGCAAACAAGAAAATCGTTAAAAATCAAAATTGTTGTGTTTTACAGAGTTCTGTGGGCTTAAAATTCGATACCATGCATTTTTGAAAGATCTGTTAACTTCCTTAATATTGATGTTAGAAAGAAGACGTAAAAATAAAATACGGTTAAACAAGCATGGCATTAAGAAGCTAAAACTGAAATATGAGGTGCGATGTCGTTGTCAGAGGTGTCTGAGAGCTAGTCTATAATGTTACGTTTGTGGACAAATTTTTCAACCATGAGATCTCGGAAACAAGCTCTAAGAACGTATCATCTTCGCTGGTTGATTCCAAATTTTGTGTAGATTTCCCGTTATTTTTCTATTCAATGATTTAAAGGTCATTTTGACCTTTTAAAATGAACATTGTTGCCAGACCGTTGCTACGGTTGACATCCATGTGTTAGGCAACCAGTAGAAGAGCTCGTATAGCGGGTTGACGAACATTGCAGGCGTCATACTTCAATCTGAATAGTAAAACTTTGTTACATGCTGATAACTTCGAAGGCCTGTACAACCGCATTCCAATTCACTGCCTTTGTGAGACCACCGGTCCTTCACTTACGTCTGTAAAGGGATATGAACAGGAATATTAAGGAAGTGGGAAGGAGATTCGTGCTCATATAGTATGATACTATGTAGACATCACAAATTCAGCTATTATTATTTAAAAAGGAAACTTTGAAGGTAAAGGGTCTTCTTTTAACTACGGATGACCAGAACCGGTTCCTGGTGGAACCGGTTTTCGGGTCTGAACGGATCCGGTTCTAGAAGATCCGGTTCCGGAACCGGTTTTTCGGATCCAGGTCGAACCGGTTCTTCGGATCCAGGTCTGGAACCGGTTCCGAAGATCCGGTTCTGGAACCGTGTTTTCGGATCCAGGTCTGGAACCGGATCTTCAAGACCGGTTCCACGCGGAACCGGTTCCGCTGGAACCGAAAATTTGTGACCATCCCTACGCTAAACCAGAGCTACTGGCAGGCTGTGAACAATGTGCTAAATGAAATGGTGGAATCGACAGGCAGGCGCCCAGGCGGCGGCCGCTTATTTGGCTAAATAAACTGGGTAATTGGCAAACTGATTGGCTAACCAGGCAAACTGGCCAACTCATTTGGCTAAACACCCAGTGGTGGACCAAATTTTTTTTCTGGTGGCACAAGCGGGTCTGGGCTGGGAGGGCACAAGCGCATGGTCCTCTTTGCAGTGTTTTGAAGGTGAACTTTGTGCCTTCTTTACGGGTCTTTGGGGGTTTTCGGATCAAGGTCTGGAACCGGTCCCTAAGATCCGGTTCTGGAACCGGGTTTTCAGATTCAGATCTGGAACAGGTTCCTAAGATCCGGTTCTGGAACCGGGCTTTCAGATCCAGATCTGAAACGGTTCCTTAGATCCGGTTCTGGAACCGGGTTTTCAAATCCGGTTCTGGAACCGGTTCCTAAGATCCGGTTCTGGAACCGGGTTTTCGGATCCAGGTCTGGAACCGGAACTTTGTGGCCATCCCTACTTTTGACCCGTTTATCCTTGACTGAGTCCAATCTCAAGTAATGAAAATTATCAGAAATACGTAAAGAAAAAATATATAATAGACTATAGTGTGTCAAAACCAATTATTTTAATTAGATTATACCTATACTGAAAGATTCTTTAGTTGGTTGGTTTGTACTTTAGCGTCCTATTCAGCACCAAGGCTATAATATGAGACGTGGGTCGACAGATTGAGATCCAATCCACCGGGAATCAAACCCGGATCTCCCGCGCCAAAGGCAGTATGCGAAGAATATAGCAAGAAAGGAGTTCTAAAAATTTTTGTACCATATTATCTACTAGTGTCAATTACCCGCTTCGCTTGGTTTAAATAAGAAAAATTAATAATATGTTCCGTTAGCCAGTCACTTTTTACTATTATTAAAGCGCTCTCTGATATGTCATTTTCGACCACTTTATACATATATCCCTCCCCAAGTTGCGGGGCTAAATTTGGATTTAAACGGCATTGGAAGTGTGTCACTGTTCATCTCAGCGACCCCGAAAACTATGGATTCTACACTAATATCGGTCATTTTCGAACATTTTTATATATCACCCTTCCCCGTCCCCAAGTTGTAAGACTGAATTTGGATTTAAACGGCATCGGAAGTATCATTGTTCATCTCAGCGACCCCGGAAACTATGAATTCGACACTAATATCGGTCATTTTCGATCTTTTTTTTTTTTTTTTTTTTTAAATCTCTCTTTCCTTTTCCCTAAGTAGCACCGTCAAAGTGAAATGATGAAAACATTTCCAGGCCCAAACCTCATCTATGTTGAAAATTTGATCGAGATCGGTCGAGTGGATCAACAGGTATGAAGTCACAAACGTAGTGACTTTCAATTTTTTTTATACATATAGATTGGGAACAGGTCCACAAGAAATGTAAAAATGAACATTATTCAGCTACTAAGAAAAGCATAGGAATCTTGCGACTATGAGAGTACATTGTCAGGCAAAATCGGTTCGAGGGCAGTCGCTTCCTCGTTGCGCCTAGGGCAGTCATGGGTTTCATGCAATTCAGTTGAAAGCGGCGATTTAGAATTCTTGAGCTTAACACGCAATACTTTTTCCTCTACGTTTCTGGTGGCTAACAACAAACAGCTGGAAAGATTTTTACGAGTTCCTATGTTTATGTGCACGTACAAACTTGAGAAATGTGATTCCAATTCCAAAATAAGATAATCGGCGTGCACCTGACAAATGTTTGACTGACAAGTATTCTACAGCATATGGCATCAACTTCACCATACTCTTACATTAATTTATGATGCTTTCCATGTGCTTTTTAGCACGTTAAGGCTATTTCGTTTCTGATTGGCTGTAGCCAGGATGAAATGCATGAGATTTAATTATGATAGCTCTTATGTGAAGTGTGGTTGTCTTGTGCGTATGAATTTCAAGTACATGCAGTATGTTGTCCGTATATTTTTATACATTTTATGTTCCCATTCGTTGTAAAGGTTCACGCCGTTTTGAAAGAGAAAATTAAGTTCTAAAATAAGACATTTATTTTCTTGCTTCTTGTACTTTTTGGAGTTACATCTACGAAGGGCTATTGCAAACTATAAGAGGTCCATTTTTCAGTAGTTTCAAGTTTACGAGTGTTTTATTACAAGTCGCCAAGTATCTTGAAAGGGAAATCTAGAAGAAGAGTTAATTTATAAGTACTAGTACTGCCATTTCTGATTTGTCGCGTATAGATGTAATATTATTGCGCATGAAAAGTGATTTTCAATAGATGTTGACTTTTAATAAATGCATACTAATATTACAACACCGCTAGGCCAGATGTTTTCAAACTTTTTGCAGTTAAGGCTTCCCTCAACCACCAAAATCTGAATGCGTCTCCCCTATCAAAAATGAAATGTGTCAGAAACATAAATAAATGTGTCCTTAAAAGAAAGTTTATTATAGTGATAGTCTATCTTTCATTTATTGACCACTAATGGAAATATGTCATTAACACAGATGATCTACATTGTACACACTGACTACACCTTTTCTGGTATTAGCCGGTGTAAATAATTATAAATTGTGGTAATTAAGATATTTATGTTAAAATGAAAATACGAACAGAGATGGAATTTAAATAATAAAACCCGGTCAATGGGAGATAAGACTATTCGTGAATGGCGGTTGTACTTAAGAAAAAAATAAAACTCAAGAATCGTCCCAAAAATAATAATAGAAAATTAAGAGAAAGAAAAATTCAGCTAACATGGCGTCACGCAAAATTCCAAAGACATTTAAGAAGACATAGTATTCTACAGAGAGAAAGCAAAAGATCGTTAGTGGCCATCTAACAAGCATTATACACGTTTAAGCCAAAGATGGAGTCATCCCTGATCGTATGTGGAACAGAGGTGGTACAAAGGCCTAGTCCAGTATGTGTTACTAAAGCAGGGTGCAGACTTAACCATGTCGGTCCCGGTGTCCCGCACAAGGGACATAAAATATTACATCATTATTATTGCTTTACAACTTTAAAATCAGACTGACGACATTGAAAACTGTTTATAAGGGATGATCCATCTATGGTTATCCAATGTAAACAGTTTTCAGTGTTGTCAGCCTGATTTTAAAGTTGTAAAGCAATAATAATGTCATATTTTGTGTCCCTCGTGGGGGACGCCGGGACCGACATGGTTAAGTATGACGTTGCATTATAAATATGTTCCTTTGTAGGATTTTTTTCTAAAGGTACTCGCGCCTCCCCAGGGTACACGCCGCACAGTTTGAAAACCCCTGTGCTAGGCTATCTTTTGTGAAACAGGAATCAAATGGGATTAACTTGACGACGATGTTGCCGTTTTAACTTTCTGAACTCAATGTTAAAACTCACGAACCCGCGTCTCTGATCCAACATGCCTCGATCTCAATAAATGAACGCAAGCACATATGAATACAAGTCATATAAACGAGCCCGAGTTGGAGCGAGTGCGAACACGAGTCTTATTGAGGACAGCGACCCCGAGCCTTTAATAAGCGTAGATCGAGCTAGCCGAGTACAATTGGATAATTAAACATAAATAAATAATTAAGTACAATATCTAGAGTACGTAGAAAAGCTGGAAACAAATCCATACATTAAAAATTTTATTAATTTTTTTCATTTATTTTTGCTCTGGTTACTGCTTGGTTTGGCACGAAGAAAGTTTCTTTTAAAGATTCGTTTCAAATTTGTATGGGCTCTTACTGGATTTTACAACTTTATAAACTACCTCATTGACTTCCTGAAGTAACCTTCCCTATATAAATAACAAGTATTGCGATTTGCGTGCATGCTTATGTTTAAAAAAAAAAAAAAAAAATCGTAAGGTCTTATGCAGAGTCGTTTTGAAGTATGATTAACATCATACTAAAGGTCTGACTACTGCAGGATATCCTACATATGTTAATCGAATTCTTTAGTATGGTACTAATCACGCGTCAGAACGACTCTGCATAAGGCCCATAATGTTTTACGCTTTTAACAATTCATGGTCGACTAGTTGTAAGCCATAGAAGCCATGTTGAAATGAGGGACGATTGTACAGTCAACGACAAAAGTTCTTTCCGTTTGGTAAAATTTATTTTGGGAATAACAGTAGTATGACTGAAACGTACAGAAAGTTACATTTTTTTTTAATTTACTGAAAATTGTACTCAAATTGTCCTTCTATTCTGAAATTATGTACGAAACTAATCTCATCAAACGGAAGGAACTTTCATCGCTGACTGTACAGTGCAGCAATAGTATCTACTTAGTGACCAGGGATAATTGGTACCGGTAGTTATCAGAGTCGCCTTTTTTCGTATGTCCACATTTTTATATTGTCCGTTGTTTATCCGTTATTTTAAAAGTCGTAAAAGAAAGAAAGGAAAACCCACTGCGTATCCACAGATATTTCTTATGTAATATATCCTTATGTTATATGAATAGATTTCGTTCATAGGCGCGGAGTTTCGGGGGGCAGGGCACTTTTGGCCCCCCGAATATTTAAAGGTGGAGTCCTCGCCCCCCACAATATAATCCAGTTGAGGAAGAATTAACAAAGAGGAGCAAGAATTTCTGTCGTAAATTTCGTCTTGCCTTTAATTCAATATTAGGAACAGCCTTCTTATTCGATAGAAAGCGCCGTTTTCAAAATTGTTTAATATAGCGCTGAAGCTTCAACCAACACTATGGCAACACTGATGTGACAAGTGAAGACCAGTATGGTGCAGCGAAGTTCCCAAAATTTGAACTTTAATTTGGTTTAATGCCTTTAGACAAATTTGACTTCGCTCATGAATTTCACAGAGGAGCGGATGCAGCGGACCGAGATCAGGGGGGAAGGGTTCCTTTATCAAGCAGTTGATAGAAAACAACTGAATATGATTATATATTTATTCATTGTTCCCCCCCCCCCAATATTTTCTTCAAGTCGGCGCCTATGATTTTGTTCACACGTAGGCGTTAAGTATAAAGTGCCTAAATTATTTTAGATCCGATGGACCACACTTTAAAGGTAATAGAGGAGACTATAATGATAATGATGATAAGAGGATAACATAATGGCATTGAAATGTGGTAGTTCGGGTAATGTCAGAGATCCACGTGATGATGGGAGATGTGTTCTGAGAACGCACTAGATGGTAGTGTTTTCAGGAGTTAGGCCAGCCCTTGGGGCTTACTTGGGCTGTCGTGCTTCAAAAAGTCATGGCGACCTCTCTGTTGGTCCCTCTAAGTAGCCGGCGGCATTGTGTGTGTCCAAGACCTCACACACCGTTACAACACGGATTTCTCATTACATTTTTCAAAGAAAATGAAACTAGCATTTCACCCTCATCAATGGGAAATAGGCTTTCGTTCCTGTTTTCTCTCTCTCTCTCTCTTTCTCTCTCTCTCTCTCTCTCTCTCTCTCTTAGGTGATCTGTGCACAGCTAGGGATGCGCACGAGACAAGATTTGTGGCTGTCTCGTCTCGAAAATGTGCTGTAAAAGTGATGTCTCGACTCGAAAAATGTATATTTCACTATTGGCAGAGTCGTGTCTCGACTAGAATTTTGTCAGGAAAATCCTGTCTCGACTCGTCTCGTGCGCATTCCTATGCACAGCTACACTGAAATAACCACTAATTTTGAAACGCCTAGAATTTTTGTTTGTTTGTTTGTTATGGACATTTACATTTTGAATAGTGAAATGCTGGGCAACACCGCTTTCTTACTATAATATCTCACCCCGCTGGTCGAGTGGCGTGCGCCTGTGCCTTTAATGTACAGGTTCCGGGTTCGATTCCTGATTGAAATCTGAACGTATTACTCCGCCTTAAACTGTAGGTTCACGTCTTATATAGCCTCACTACTGAAAGGGACGCTGAATTTTATACCGACCAACAAGTCTTAATCTTAGCAGTGCTATTCAACTGGGGGTATGCGTACCCCTAGGGGTACGCAAATATGTTTCTGGGGGTACGTAATGCTGCTTCTAGGAACTGCTGGAAATTTCTGTTGACAGTTCACTGCAAATGAAATTCGATAACATGTCAATTTGTGACTTTTGTATTTATGCTCGAAAAGAGTATAAATGAAATTAGTGACGGTGTTATTTCACACCATCCATTTCCATCAACATATTTGTGTGAACAGATGCATTAATATCAATAAAAACGAAGCACGAAAATTGCTTGAATCCAGAATCAGCTCTGATTGTCGCACTCTCGAAGATTCGACCAAGAATCGAGGAATTGGTATCCCGGAAACAAGCTCAATCATCACATTAATTTCTCAAATTACTTTTTAATTTTTAAATTTTTACATTGTCCTCACAATCAGTGTACGAATTATCAGGGAGGATGAAGGGAAAACCCTTCTCAGTAGAACTGGATGTCTCCTATATATTTTGAAATTTCCTATGTTAATTTTTTCGGATGTGCACTTTATCCCCCTGTAAATAGTCTTTTGATTGACACCCTGATTGTCTTTTGTTGGGTCTTTGTTTGCCTCCCTTTTTAATCAAGAGAACATGTATATTAAGTTAAGGTTGACTTAAAGGGACAAGTTTTGCCGATAGATGGCACTACAGTCTTCGTATCTCGACCATGTATTTTTTTTTTTTTTTTTTTTAATACCATTCATGAAAATTCACGATTTCTCTTACAAATTTCAACCTACAGACTTCAAAGTTTTAGAGAAGGAACTAATCTATCGAAGGTAATAATCCGTGCCGATATTTTATTTAGAATTTTCTTCATTGTCGAAATAACTTGATTGTTGAAATAGATACCCAAACCTTTAACAATGGAACTGTTCCAACAATGAAGAAAATTCTAAATAAAAAAAATAGGCACGGATGGTTCCCTTTAATAGGTTATGAAGTTCCTTCTCTAAAAGTTTGAAGTCTCTAGATTGAAATTTGTAGGAGAAATCGTAAATTTTCGTGAAAGGTAAAAAATACATGGGAGAGATACGAAGACTGTAGTGACATCTATCGACAAAACTTGTCCCTTTACACTAACCTTAAATAAGTTCATTACGATTTAATTTCTTTTAAACAGCTTCAGAGGTACACAATTGGATGGCGAACTGTATCTAGAGGTACGCGAGGGGAAAAAAAAAAGGTTGAAAAGCACTGCTATAAAGAAGTTCTGTATGACTAAGTAAGTGACTGATCAACACCCAGACCAAACTACGTAAGAGACCTAATCACTGCGAAATTAAAATACCGCTAATTTTACACTAATTTTGTGATACCTTCAAATAGATAAAAGATAATCGAAATGTGGAACAAGAGCACCCTAGACAATATTTTGTATGGTGTACCATTATCACGCCTCACCTAGTAACTTTTCATTTGCAGCCATTTAGAAAAGCGAAAATAAATGCCGATTTTCTAAATGGCTGGAGATCGAAAGCAGATAAGTGTCATAATACGTTATCTCATGTAAAATATTGTCTAGCGAGCTCTTGTTTCAGTTTTAGATTATATTGTATCTATTTGAAAGTATTACATAGTTACTGTAAAATTAGCGGTATTTTAATTTTACAGTGATTAGGCCTTTGGACAGTGCATGGAATTTGTGACGTAAGATACTACTAAGAAAGGATATTTGGAAATTGATTTTAAAAAAATGAGAAGGGGAATATGGATTATATTAATCAATTATTATGTTAAAATGTCCATAACTCAGAATCTCTAAATGTTCGAGACATGAAATATGGTATATGGATTCACATTTAAAATCGGCAGAAGTGTTTCAGTGGTTTTTGAAATTTTGCTTAGAAGAGAAGAATGAGAGGGAGAAGGAAAAACGAGATACGAGTTACAATTATTATAATAAAATGCCCATAAATCTGAATTGAATTTATTACAATTTTAGATAGTTCTTTTTTTTATTGTTATTATTATTTGTGCTTTATCTTTCATAACTTGGTTTGTGGTATACTTGATACTGTTTTTAGCTTATTAATTTGTCTGTTTGAGTATTATTGAATTATTAAAACTTTGTGTTTTATTGAGAGTTACATAACTATGAGTATTAAAAGGTTGTATGATATGTGTTGTAATAGAAGTAACACTCAGAACGAAGGTAGTAAGAGAGAGAAGGGGAACTGAATAGAGTTATACATAAACCTATTACTATACAAATTTCTTTTACGAAGTACCATTGCGTTTTACTATTGTTTGTGTATATATAATGTGTGTTAGTTTAAATGAATGTATTGGTTTTTAAAACTGAATAAAGATAAGAGGGGGTCAAAGTGATTCCTAAGATGCTTAAATTTTTACCAGCTTTGGGAATATACCTTTGGGCCTTTATGTTAGAAACATGAAATTCGGTATTTAGACTTCTCATTTAAAATAATTAAATACGTCTTTCAGCGTTTTTTTAAATTTTTGATCTAGAAAAGAAAAAAAAAAAAAAAACAAGGTGGGAAGAAAAAGGTCTGAATTTCCAATTATTATAATAAAAGTCCATAGGTCGGCATTTCTTAAGGTGAAGGACAAAATTTGGTATTTGTGCCATTTCTCATTTCAAATAGTAAGACGTTTGTTTTAGTTTTTTGATGGTTTATCCTAGAAGGGAAGGAAAGTATGTTCAGGATATATGGGGTGAGATTACAATTAGTAAACTAAGATGGTCATATTTTGGAATTGTACGAACGCCACTAGTAATTTGTTGTGAGAATGGACGATGGATGAATCTATCTGACTGTAGAAAAATTCAGATCATTACCTAGAAATGATCCTAAAAAAGACTATGTAACTTTATGCCTCATTGAAAAAAAAAAGTTTCTCGAAAGGTTTTATGGTTGTTGCTGCAGAAAGAATCTCAAAAATGTCGAAGAAGCTGGCTTTGCGCCGATAAATAGCAACTCAATTGACACCCAGTCCATTCCGTTCGAGAACATTTCCGTTAGAAACCTAGATGCTAATCCCATGGTTTACTGAACCTTTAGACTTCTCAAACTGCGTCTTTCATCACGTTGGATTTATACGCTAAATGGCCTGTGGAAAGCCTGCAAGCAGGAATGGGATAATATACCACTGATATAGCTGCAACGAGGCCTTCTGCAATGGAAACTGCGATGTTGTGCAATAGTCGATACCGATGACCATCACATCGAACATATTCGATTCGATCACTATAGATCATCTTAAGTAAGCAACAACGTCAGTTTGTTTGGATCAGCCTTAGTTTCATTGGGTTAAAGTTTGTATATGGAACGTAAGCAGTGAATTTCAAAACCGTGGAACGAGTTTGTCTTTTTCATAGTAGACTCCACATAGAATCTTTTGTGCAGTTATAGTAAAACAATTTTGATATTTTCACAATTCTGCTTAGTATGGAAGTTGTGCAGTTGTCTTATTTAAGGTCG
This sequence comes from Thermobia domestica, assembly GCF_964235325.1. NCBI lineage: Eukaryota > Metazoa > Arthropoda > Insecta > Zygentoma > Lepismatidae > Thermobia > Thermobia domestica. The sequence goes on along the minus strand of NC_137460.1, from coordinate 36,260,552 downwards.
GTTTAAAGGGACAAGTTTTGCCGATAGATGTCACTACACTCTTCGTATCTCTCTCATGTATTTTTTACCTTTCACGAAAATTCACGATTTCTCTTACAAATTTTAACCTAGAGACTTCAAATTTTTGGAGAAGGAACTTCATAACCTATCGAAGGCAACAATCCGTGCTGATTTTCTATTTAGAATTTTCTCAATTGTTTAAATGGCTTGATTTTTGAAATGGATATTCAAATCTTTAACAATATAACTGTTTCAACAATGAAGAAAATTCTAAAAAAAAAATCGGCACGGATTGTTGTCTTCGATAGGTTATGGAGTTTCTTCCCTAAAAATCTGAAGTCTCTAGGTTGATATTTGTAAGAAAAATCGTAAATTTTCGTGAAAGGTAAAAAATACGAAGACTGTAGTGACATCTATCGACAAAACTGGTACCTTTACATCAACCTTAATGGTGGTGTGGACCTGCATTGCGTAAGTCGCTAACGCTCTCTCCTTTGTTGCGAGCGGTCCTGTGCTCGATTCCTGGTGGGAACACTCGGTCAAAAAGTTGTAAAAAAAATTTTCAGGCCAGCCATCCTGCGTGTGGTTTTCCTGGGTTTTCCTCATTTACATCAGGCAAATGGCGAGATGGTATCAAACATAATGGTCCCAGGCTCATTCCTTTCTCCATCTTCAGTTCCCCGGGTGGTGTGATCACCGAGGATGTCATCCCCTTATACATGACAGGCTAACATAGCCATACATCCCGATAACCCAGAAATCTAAGTCCTAACTCAAATTTTAGTTAGTGGTAATATAAACCCTCGTTTTTTTCTTTACAGTTCTCACTGACACGGATAGCATCTTAAATAGACGGAAAGATTTCTTTGACGATTTGCTTAACACGCAACCGAAAACTAGTGTGCGTGGAGAAAAGGAGATACACACCGCAGAACCGTATATTCCAGAACCCAACCGAATAGAAGTAGAAACTGCTATAAAGAAATTAAAGAAACACAAATCTCCGGGTGTAGACGAAATTCCGGCTGAGTAAATTTTAGCTGGAGGCGAAAAATTGTGGAACAAGATACACAAACTCATTCTCCTTATCTGGAACAAGGAAGAATTACCACAAGAGTAAAAAGAATCAATCATTGTTCCAATTCACAAGAAAGGCGACTAAACTGACTGTAATAATTATCGAGGCATTTCTCTTCTGTCAGCATCCTATAAAATCCTTTCAAATATTCTATTAGCAAGACTGACCCCATACGCAGATGAAATTATTGGAGATTATCAGTGCGGATTTAGACGAAATCGATCAACTATCAACCAAATATTTACCATTCGCCAAATACTCGAAAAAAAGTGGGAATACAATACCCCGGTAGATCAACTATTTATTGATTTTAGAAAGGCGTACGACTCGGTTAGGAGAGAAACATTATACGACGTTCTTACAGAACTTGAAATACCGAGAAAGCTAATTAGATTAATTAAGATATGTTTAAATGAATCCCAAAGTAAAGTCCGGGTAAGAAAATTTTTGTCCACGAGCTTTCACGTCGAAAATGGCCTGAAACAAGGAGATGCGTTGTCGCCATTATTATTTAACTTCGTTCTGGAATACGCTATAAGGAAAATCAAAGATAGCAACCAGGGCCTAGAGTTGAACGGCATTCACCAGGTTATAGCATATGCTGATGATGTAAATTTAATAGGTGATGATAGGAGAACAATAGAAAGAAATGCAGAGATCTTATTAAACGCTTGCAGGGACATGGGTTTAGAAGTAAATGCAGATAAAAGTAAATACATGGAAGTGCGTCGGGACCGGAATACAGCAAATTATGAAAAATGAAATGAAATATTTGAGTTTTACGTCCCACGGTTATGCCGGTTAGGCTAAAGGAGACGGTGATTATGAAAAATGAATGAAATGGTGGAATGAAGAAAGTGGGAGGAAACGGGAGAGCCCCGAAAAAACCCACGCACACGGTGTTTGTCCACCACAAAGTTCACTTGGCGGGGGCTGGGATCGAACCCGGGACCCCAAGCACCAGAGGTGAACGCTCTACCACTGAGCCACCGCGGCCCATCACAGCAAATTATGGATGCGTTAAAAAATTAAATAATACTTTTGATAAAGTGGCTAGTTTCAAATATCTAGGATCAATATTAACAGAGGAAAATCATATTCACGAAGAAATTAAATGTCGACTAAAAGCAAGGAATTCGTGTTACTATTCGGTTCAAAATCTCTTGTCGTCGCGAATTCTGTCGAGGAATTTGAAGCTTAAAATATACAAAACGGTAATCATGCCTGTTATTTTGTATGGCTGCGAAACATGGACACTTACTCTGAGGGAAGAGCATAGACTGAAAGTACTTGAGAACAAGATCCTGAGACGAATATTCGGACCCAAGAGGAATGGGAATGGGGAATGGCGGAAACTCCATAACGAGGAACTACATAATTTATATGGTTTACCCAACATTGTCAGGATCGTGAAGTCTAGGAGACTTAGGTGGGCGGATCATGCAGCTAGAATGGAGAAAAGTAGAAACGCTTTCAAAGTCTTGACTGGAAGACCAATCGGAAAATGACCATTAGGAAGACCTAGGCGCAGATGGGAGGACAGTATTAAGATGGATCTCGCAGAGATTGGAATACAAAGTAGAAACTGGATGCAGTTAGCTAAGGATAGAAGTCAGTGGAGAGCTTTTGTGAACGCGGCATTGAACCTCCGGGTTCCATAGGCCATAGAGTTAGTTAGTTAGTGAGTTAGTATATCGAACCGAAATTCCTTGCATGATTTAAAAAAAAATCCTCTTCAAATGATGATACTCGTGCTGTTCAATCATTTTCATCTTATACAATCAAAATTCAGATAGAACGAACAAATGCACTGGTCTGGCAACCTTGATAGATAAAGAAAAAAATGCCCACGTCTACCCTCTTAACATTGCACTTATCTCTTTCGTTCTACGTAAACACTATCTTTTCATTCCATGTTATTTATTGTGTTTGTATTTTTGTTCAAAATAAAGGGTACCGTTTACTGTGCAAATGAATCATAAATTGAAGAATGAAAGCTATGTAGATAATGAAACTAAAAGATGTGGTGGTCGGAATTTGCGTCATATAGCACATCATGTTTCGATATGAAATGCATTCCATTTGTGCTTAAAATTCCATGGGAGTTGGGCATCCATGCTTGTGAATAAGGAAAAGCACGTTCTGCAACCACTGTTTGTCAGCATAGAGGATTCATAGTGTTTCAAGACACTATGTTACAGAATGATGTCAATCAATGGTGCCAATCAAATCTTTTTATATGCAATTCCTAAGTCAGATGTTAATATATTACTATCCCTAAATATGTTGGACATTCGACACATTTCACCTCAAGTTCTTAATACCAATTTTATTGAGCAAAATTATCTTTAACAGTGGTTTGTATATTATATATAAAATTTGACTTTTCTAAATTTTAAGACATAGTGTTGATACATAACCAGTGACATATTGTAGACATGTTTTCCTTGATATCAATTCTTATAAAATATAACACTGTCACCAGCAAAGTTATTCTACTTCTTAGTTTAAGTAGACGTACATCATTCACATAGATTAAGAAAAGTAACAGTTCTAATATGGATCCTTGTGGAACACATTTTCTCTTTTTGCATTATTGCTTTCTTTCTCATTTGCTAAAACATATTGTGACCTATTGGATAGATAGATGCATTTAAACTAAGAAAGAATCCTACCTCTGAATCCTATGTTCCAGGCTTTGGTTCGGGAGACCCGGGTTCGATTCCCGGCGGGAGCTCATGTGGTTCGGATTCCACGTTAATCAGTAGGTCCACATCTCATATAGCCTCGCTGCTGAAAGGGACGTTAAACTCAAAAATCAATCAATCAATCAATCCTATATTCCAGGGTTGGAAAAAAGTTTGTTTTTTAAAAAAAAGTGTTTAAAACATGAAAAAGGTGTTCAAAATGTTTTAAATATGTTTTAAAACACACTCGAAAAAAACATGTTTTAAGCATTTTGAACAGTTTAAAACATGATTTTAAAAAAATTTCAAAATCGTGTAATAACGTATTTCTTAAGACTTTTTTGCACTTGCAACCAATCTTTTCATTTATGTTATTCTAGTTAAGACTACACTGTGTTGGGTACAAAATATTTCAGTATATATTAGTAATTCTCTTCATGTTTCATACCACTACCACCCTTTTATGACACCCTCTTGCCAGTGATTCTCATAAGTTCTTTCTTGGTTGTAATAAGCTTTTTGGGTAAATTTTAATATCACCTACTATAGAGATTTCACACAATCTATCAATATACATGACAAAATAAAAGTCCTCACCATCCTTGTCTGTTGAGAACGGGTTGAGGGAGAATGATGAAACTTGTAAGTGGTCTGACACGTCAGATGGTGCTATCAAGCATCATGGCTGACTTCTTTGCTTGGTATTCGAAATTTCAAATGCAAAGGGAGTCATGTAACATGTTTTAAGGCTAGAATTTTACCACAAATACGGTTGTGCGGTTATTTTAGTCCTAAAGCAAATCATTTCGGAGTTACCGATTCTGCAAGTTTTCTAGTTATGCCTGTAGGGCTAAGCTCGCGTTTCGTGAAGGCGAGTGAGATTTTTGTTGCAAAATTTGATTACTATTTCAGAACACTGATGCTGATAAAATTATTCTAAAATAATAAATTTTCGAAAAGTAATGTTTGAAGTACACTCCATGTTGTGCTAACTTTAAAATATTTTCTGCAAGCCTATGTAATTGGTTGTTTTTTCAGTCAATAATTTATTGAAGAAAGGTAATATTTGAGACGTTCAGAGCACAATAGGTCCAAATCCATTTTCAATAAAGTTCAGTTTTGCTCAGCAAATGAGTGCTATTTGAAAACGTAATATCTTCGCAGAAAAGAGACCAAAACTAATGTAACTAAAACCATGCGAAAGGACGTGATATAGTTTCACATGACAGCCGCTAGACAGGGTCGTCAATGGGGCAGGAGGGCAACCGCTCCCATCCCCTCCCTGAATTTCAGATATTGGGGGCAGTAAGACAGTTTTAGAAATCTTTTGATAAGCAAAATCCAACAGAACAAGCTTGAGGTTCTTACACCGAATAAATACGAAAACATACAGATGATTAAAACTGGAAAGTTGCTTAGGCCCAATTTCCAGAATTTTAAGCAGACCCTCGAAAGTAGAGCCACCTTTGGAATCCTTGGGCCAAAAAAATATACAAGAGAGCAATATAGCCTATAGCTCCGTACAGCCAATGAAAATGGATTCTGACTGATCAAAATCAGCATTTATTCGGTGTAAGGATTTCAAATTTTTATATTGGACTTGGCTCAGCAGAAGGTTTCTAAATCTGCATGTTACTACCCGCAAAATCTGAAATTCAGAGTAAGGGGCCGATGACCTCTAAACGAACGCCAATCTCTAGCGGCAATTATATAAAATTCTAGATTGCATCTTGTCATGTAGTTTTTCTTTCTTTCATCTCAGATTCATGTTTGCAAAAATATGACGTTTTCCCTCGGTGAATTATTTTGGACACACCCTGCTTTTATTTAACGTAATTATGCATCATTGACTGTGGTATTCGGAGCTTGACTTGTTAAATCATTCCCACGTTGCAGTATACCCAATATAATATTAATATCTTAAATTTATGAGTAAGGAGGGGGGAAATTAGCCCTCCTCTGCTATTCCATCAACGCCCTTGTCTAGCGGTTGTTCTATGAAACTCTAGTCCACACCCTTTCACGTGGTTTTGTACCCTTGGCTGCTAAGCAAAAGTGAACCTTTCTGAAAATGGACTTGGATCCCTTGTGCTCTGAACGCCCCATATCTAAAAATATTTTATAAAACTGAGTTGGAGCCAAATTTATCCTGCAACCTGTTTGTTCGAAACGCATAAAATTATTTTGTTTAGTTAGATTGACTACAGTCTTGTATCAGTAGCAAGGCTATATGAGAAAAGACTTTTTGTTTAAAGTGGGATCCGAACCACTAATTTTGAAATTTTACGTCGGATCGCAGTAAAAATCTATACAATCAATTCCAACGTCTCGTGCCTCTACCTTCAAATTTTAATGTTAAAAGACCGAAAATTGCTCCCTGTAGCGTGGTTCATCCATGCAGACAGACGAACAAATTGAGATCGAATTGTCCTAGACACTGACGTTCTGCACTGATGTTACAATAAGTAACATATCACGCCTTAATGGTTAGTTACGCGGGCGACTGCCGTAACTTGCACTTTCTCGCCCGGTTCCTTCATACAAACTATGCCAAGGTGTAAAGTTTTTAAGAAAATTTAGAACTGAGGTGGGAAAATGGGACGACGAAACAAAATTTTCATAATATAATGAAAAAGATATTGTTGATCCAAAATTAATTCTTACCTGAAGTTTCCAGTTGCATCTCACATCACTGACGTTAGAATCATCAGAAGCAAGTTTCGGATCAACGCTTTTACCATTTGTTTGGGTTTCCAGTTTTTTCATACCATTGCATTTTTCATAATGATTTTTCATTCTTTGAACTAGACCAACCATTTCTTTCTTACGTGTTTTGCAACGAGCTCGTATGGCCGTTTTCTTGTCTGAAGGAGTTTGAGTTACTTTAATAAATTTGCAACAAATGATCTTTTTTACTTGGCGTAAAACTCACGTTAAACGATTCCAAGTTGTACGGAGACTGAGAACCAACATGTACTGTATCACTGAATGCCTGAGATATTTTAATTTCAGAACCGCAATTTAGCTGAATACAACACAAAAATCTGTTTCAATGATAATTATTTTATTTATTCTTAATATCAGTTCTACAAGTAGTCCAACCTTCGACTACGACACTTTCTCGCAAGTTAACTGAGAAGCATTTAAACGATACAATATACGTTAAAAATAAGAGGGGGAAAAGAGACAAACTAAATTGTAAATCTCCACATTGACCTGTTGTATCCGCGAGAAATCCAAACATTCACATGGGAAGAAAATAGTCGTCTGAATAGGGAGCACTTTTTGACAATTTTCTTTCTCTGGCAGTATGTTTAAAACAAGTCTTAAAAATACACGAGTTTAAAATGTTTGAAACGTATACAAAATTTGTTTTAAACAAAATGAATTGTTTGAAACAAGTTTTAAACATTTTGTTTTAAACAAACAACCCTGCTATATTCTCCAGCTTTTGTAGCAATATGTTATTCTTGAGTGTATCAAATGCGGTCTTCAAATCAATAAATAGTCCTGCTGGAAGTTTATTGTTATCCAGACATTCGTGAATTTCTACTGCTATATCAGTTCCAATATTTTTTTCCTAAAACCATATTGATATTTATGAAAATAATCCATAGAATTCAAATATGTTATCATTCTATTTTATATATATATATATATATATATATATATATATATATATATATATATAAAATATACTTCTCAATTACTGTAGAAACGCAGTTTAATATAGATATAGGTTGTTTGGATTCAACTAACCTCCACCCTTATAAATTGTAATTACTTTGGAGACTTTTGTATAGCGCGGGAAATTCTCCTAGGATGAATTTACTAATTCGGATATTGCATGACTTATATGTCTTTGTAGTTAATTAACATTCCATTATATTTACATGACAGAACTCCCAATACGTTCACAAAATTTGTTCACTTGTCATAGTGACGTACTAGGACATTCGCACCGGTTTTTGTGCAAGAAGATAGTGCCACTTCATTTGAAGGAAAAGTCCAGTATAAGATACAAAAGAAGAAATCTACAAATGTATATCAAAAAGTAAGGTGAATTTTCGATTTACTGAAAAACATGCAGAGATAAATATCTGAAATTGTATCATGTTTGACAGATGGTATCACAGTAATTTAACATAGGATCCATTGTAGTCCAAAAATGCATTCCAATGTAACACCAAATCATTTATGCCCTTCGCAAAGAAATGTTGCTACCGGTTCCCTAACCAGGTAACTTCACTCTTCTTTCTTCACGTATTATCACATCGATGTCACACACATTCCTGTCGGTGATGGACGTTGCTGGTTTGCCACTTCGCTCATCGTCTGTCATAGTCCTCCTACCATTTACGAATGCGTTGTACCACACGTACACTTATTTGCACAACATAACACTCTCTCTATAGACCTCCATCAATTCTGGATGAATGTCAGATGGTTTCTGTTCTTTGACTCGCAAAAAAAAAAAAAAAAAAAATACCGAATGAAACCACGCACCTCCTCCTTGGAGTAATGTGCAAGTCTATTAATTACTTGCACCATCTTTAAATTGCTCAAGGTACCAGACGGGTTGACGTAGAAGGCTGTAATTGTATGCACCTTGATATCTGCAGCATACATACGTACACACACACACACACATATATATATATATATATATATATATATATATATATATATATATATATATATATATATATATATAATTAGCTACACAAAAACTACGTTTACAGACAAATTTACCTTACTTTTTCACATATCTTTGTACTACTCCTTTCGTTTAAGATAGAGAGGGGCGCGGTGGCTCAGTGGAAGAGCGTTGACCTCCGGTGCTTGGGGTCCCTGGTTCGATCCCAGCTCGCGCCGTGTGGACTTTGTGGTGGACAAACACCTTGCTCGTGGGTTTTCTCGGGGTTCTCCCGTTTTCTCCCACTTTCTTCATTCCACCAATTTCACTCATCTCTCATTATCACCGTCTCCTTTAGCCTAACCGGCATAATCGTGGTTAACTTAAAGATTTCATTTCATTTTTTCGATTAAGTTAGAGAATTGGTTTTCAACCAGTTTTTGATCACGACATAATCTCATCTGTTGAGTCCACGACGGTTTTAAGTGAAAATCCGCTTTAATGCTCGGCGGGATATGTCGCTGACGGTTTTCATCTGATCCATCTTCGCCAGTATAGTTGTTTTGCCTTGAGTTTTGTAGGCTGTCATCACCTTGAACATTGTCCCTCGCTACACACTTAAAACTTTCGTCATGCTCGCAACATATAATCGAGTAACATTTTGACCTGTTTTGAAATCAAAGATGATGTCCATTTTACTCTATCACTGTCTGCTTAGTTCACTGCACACTACCGTTCTGCTGTTCCTCACGTAGTGTGGAGTTTGCTTTTATACACCACTACCAACAGCCCGGTGCTACGGTCGCCGCCTGACTGTTGTCAATCCAGGCATCTGATGTGTTTCAAATTCCAGGTGTTTTCATTAAGTTGATAAGTATCTGTATTTCTCTGCTTCAGATGGAAAGGACAATTGTCCCGAAATGACGTATAGGATGATGTACGGCTGTGTGTGTTTGTGACGAAAAAAGAAAACATTCAATTTAATGTTTCACGTATGCTCTTCAGGGCGAGAGAGAGCCTATGATTAAGGCAAGTGAATGATGATGGAAGAATTGGTAGAATGAGCTTGCGGGAGGAAGCGAAACTACACCAAGAAAATCCACGGACATGATATTGTCCATCACGAAAACGGCCGGGGCTCGAACCAAGGGCCCCACACACCAAAGATAAGCGCTCTACCACTGTGCCGCTGTGCTCCCTACCCGTCTGTGACGAAAGATATGGGTCGTCATCGTTACGAACAAGATTGATTAATAGTTAAGGTGGATCACCACCCGGAAGTCAGTACATATTTTAGCTCATTCCCTTAACTATTGCCCAATGAAATATTACATATTATAAATATTGAACTATAAGATAGAGTATTGTTTCAGCTACAGCACAAGGTACTGATTTATTTGGTTGTGTCTCCTGATATCGAAAAATGTAACAAGTAAAAATGTAACGAGTGTCAGGAATGCACTCACATGAGAGTTCACAGAGTCCACCCTCCCAACCTACAAAACTTTGTAACTTGATATAAATCTATACAATATCTTACTAAACTGTTGAGCAGAGAAATGGCTAATGTGGCCTAAAGATTTTATCTTACACTATATCTACACTCTTTCTTTTCTTATAGACGTGGGAGACCAGGGTTCGATTCCTGGTGGGAGCTTGTGGTTCGGATTCTACAAACTGTAGATCCACGTCTCATATATCCTCGGTGCTGAATAGGACGCTAGAACTCAAAATCAAATCAAATCAGTCTTTCTTTTCTTATAAAAAAAACATATCCTAATTCTAAGACTATGGGCGTAGTATTTAACAATTAGGCTCTCCTTATTGCCTTTTCAGGTGCAGAATAATACAGGTTCAATACTGCATAATAGTTAAGACCTAGTACTAGTGTCTTGTAGTATTGCAGCTCACCCTAAATTACCAATTAAAAAAAAAACTGTGCGCGCCTGGCTAGTATGCAAATCTCAAAACATTTTGAGTTAAGGGTTGCATAAACTCCTAGGCGAAAATATTTAAATATTTTAATACTTATTATAAACTCATGCCCATTCATTCATTCATTCATTCATGCCTCGTGTGATCCTCTGTCATTAGCAGAGTTTATTAGAAACACTTTAAAATGATTAACAGTATTATTTTATTCAATACAAACTTATCTGCAGGATGTTTCTAGCCTACCATATTCTCGTTGAATTAGGATTAGGAATTAGATTTCTGGACTTTCGGCATCTGTACCCAAGTTAGCCCGTCATCTATGAGGGATGACGTCCCTCGGCGATCACACTATCCGAGGAAAGGGAAGGAAGGAAGCGGCCTGCGACCTGTATGTTAGATACCATTCCAGCATTTGTCTGGTGTGAATGAGGAAACCTCAGGAAAACCTGAAAAAGCTTGTACACATTTTCGACCAAGTATCCCCCACCGGAAATCATATTTTTGTTGAGTATGGTCTTAGGTTAAATGGTGAGGAAGGAAAATCCCAGGAAATCATGAAAACTATGTTTTTTCAGCAAAGGCTTTCATGGCTGAAATCGAACCGGCCACCCTTCAAAAACCAGGGTTAAGTGCTCTACCGCTATGCCACCATTATATTTCTCAGGATACCTTATACAGTTAATTTTATGTATTAGCTCAAGATTATTCTTGAATTTAAAAAAAAAAATGTACATTGATCAACTAGAAGAAATGGATCTTGGTTATTGAAAAAAAAAGTTTCAAATTTCCTTAAAATATCAATATTGAGTAAATTGTGAAGAGTTGAGTTTGACATGGAAACTTCGCACGACCCAGCAAAGCATTTTCTTCGGGTCCGCTAGTGGGTCATCGTCCATAGGTTGAAAATCGCTGGTCTAGTACATTATACCTTCTTTGTCCGTATTAACTGCCAAAGCCTTGAAATTAAAAATATCTTTGCTCACCACAAAATAACAGCAAAACTTAAAAAGAAAGTAGTGTACACCACTGTATAGTATATGCTTTCTCTCTCTCTCTCTCTCTCTCTCTCTCTCTTTTTTTTTTTTTTTTTTTTTTTTTTTTGTGCGACAGAAAATGTTCGAGGAGATAATTTTAGCTTGTTTGAGAGATGTCTATTTGATTTATCGTTCCCAGTTGGGCATTATAAAATAAGCTGCTTTTATGTGTGTTGTGTATAAGGAAGGTGCGTGCTATATGTATACCACACAGAGTGGTCCTTATGTCTTTATCCAAGAAGCGGATGCTAATACTAACTTTTAATGGAGACACAGGCAGATGAGCACCCCCTCTTTTTTTAGGTCTTTAACCTGAAAACCTGATGACGTCTTACAAGTTCGTCACAAGAAGCATTATTTTTATATACTTCCTGATGTTTTTTTCAACTGTATCCTGTGTTCGTGGTGGACTATAAATAGCGACAAGAGTCTCTGTACAAAGTTGATGCTAGTAGACGGTTTTCTTTCCTATGCTGCGCTCTGGGTCATATAGGTGTGTGTGTTTGCGTGTCTGTGGTGATGGTGATGATGCTGATGATGATAATGTTCGTGATGTGTGATGTTTATTTGTGTAGATATCATACAAATGTGAAACCACCATATCAGCTGAATTGGTGTTTATGGAAGAACAGGCGAAGAGCGAAAGGTTATTTATAAAAGATTCTGTGTGGCCTTGGTGTGGTGTGAGGCATTAAAAAAGAACTTTGCGCCTTCGACAATAAGAATTGAATGTGTGTGTTTTTACCACTATCTTCACAAACTTGTTGGAAGTGCGGGGAAAAATTGAAGAGGATTGCGCCGAGAACGTATGCAAGTGAATAAAATTATGTGATGTCATTAGGGCTAAAACTACTAATTTGATTTGTAAAAGTTTTTTTTTTCTAATCAACATTAATTAAGTCGAGAAATTTTCCTGATTCATGGTTTTGTTTTATCGAGTGTAGAAATACGACTTTTTAAAAATTATTTTTTCATCAGGTATAATAACTAGACTGAGTACTTTTTCCATCATGATATAATAACTAGACTGAATACTTTTTCCATCATGATATACCAACTAGACTAAATACTTTTTCTATCATGATGTAATAACTAGACTGAATACTTTTTTCATCATGATATACCAACTAAACTGAATACTTTTTCCATTATGATATAACTTGACTAACTACTTTTTCCATCATGATATAATAACTGAACTAAATACTTTTTCCATCATGATATATTAACTACACTGAATACTTTTTCCATCATGAAATAATAACTAGACTGAATACTTTTTCTATCATGATATACCAACTAGACTAAATACTTTTTTTTCATTTTTCCATCATGATGTAATAACTGGACTGAATACTTTTTCCATCATGATATACCAACTAGACTAAATACTTTTTCTATCATGATGTAATAACTAGACTGAATACTTTTTTCATCATGATATACCAACTAAACTGAATACTTTTCCATTATGATATAACTATACTAACTACTTTTTTCATCATGATATAATAACTGAACTAAATACTTTTTGTATCATGATATATTAACTACACTGAATACTTTTCCCGTTATGATATACCAACTAGACTGAATACATTTTCTATCATGATATAATAACTAGACTGAATACTTTTTCCATCTTAATACTTTTTCCATCATGATATACCAACTAGACTGAATTTTTTTTCATCATGATATAATAACGAGACTGAATACATTTTCTATCATGATATAATAACTAGACTGAATATTTTTTCTATCTTGATATAATAACTAAATTGAATACTTTTTCCATCATGATATACCAACTAGACTGAATGCTTTTTTCATCATGATATAATAACTAGATCACCGAAGATCTGCATAGTAGGAATATTTGACATAAGTACTACGGTAGGCAGAAAAAAAAAATCAAAATTTTTTCAAGTCGTAATACGACGAAAAAGTTGCGAACCAGGGAGACTAAAAAAAAAAGACAACAAAAAATATAAATAAAACCGGTATACAGTAGAGCGTCGATTATCCGAAGTAATTGGGAGACATGGGTGTTCGGAAAACTGGTTTGTTCGGATAATCGAACTGTACTGTATTGTATTGTACTGTACTGCACTGTACTGGACTGTACTTCTACAGCCAGTGCCAAACCAACAGAAGTGTGCTGATTGTTGAAACACAGCGACTGGCGGCTTGGCCGGTCAGCAGCGCCTTATGAAGGCCCCATTAGAAGCAATGTTCCGCCAGCGGTGGCTCAGTGCGGCGACTACTGTGGGAAACTTGGTTTGGGAGTGAGGGGGATGATGGACGGTAGGGTGGGAGAGTAACAGGTGCGAGCGAGTACACAGTTCGGTTAAGCGGTCGTTCGGTTGACCGACGTTCGGATAATCGACGCTCTATTGTATATGTTTCGATCGCACGTGTGTTCTAAAAACTACCGAAATTTGGAAAACTTCACATGTTTATAATAGTTTTTAACATTTTTAAATTAGCGTCTTCAGGAATAATAGCTCAAATTCTTATGTTATAGAACCACATAAAATAATGTTTAAATATTATTTAAATCCATCAACATCGTCCAGTCGCGCATTGCGTTTGAAGTTAATGAAATTTTGGAAAATAATTTACAAATAAAGGTAGATCACAGTTCAAGGAAACAAAACTAACAGCTTACATTTTGTTGTTCATTAATACAAATGTAAACGTTTAAAAACAAATTATTTTAGACCATTAGCAGGATTTAAAAATTATCGTAGAAATTTGAATATTTCCAAATTTTGACAAACTTTAGAGCACCTGCGCGACCGGAAGATATAAATACATTTTATTTATTTTTTTAAAAAAAACTTTTATTCTCCCCAATTCGCAACTTTACCGCGGTATTACGACTTGAAAATTTGTTGAATTTTTTAGACCCACCCTGTTAAGATCAGATGAGTTCTTTAGAGTGCGTACGACGAGCATTTCTAGTTGGCATTACCATATTACTCTTTTAAAAAAATAGTATACTTTTAGATTACACAAAAAGATTTGTATTACTCAATAAATCTTTTAATGACATAGTGAGAAAATATAATATTTGCAACTAACCTTTTCACAAAATACCAATTAGGGAAATATTAATGTATGTTTAAGGTGAACATCTGTCTTGTATTTGTAATTAAAATCTATATATATGTAACATTTCTTCAGTTTTCATTTCAACATGCGGGATTTCAATAATACAAAAAAAAAAAAAAAAAAAAAAACTATGTAAATGACGAATCTTAAAGTTCAAGGAGTTGGATGTGCTCCTCTCGTTCCTTCCATCTTTCCTTCTATGGCAGTATGAAGAAGACAATTTCTTCGCAAGATGGGTCTAATTCAATTGGCCTTCTATGAAGGATGCTGGCTAAAAGCGTCCTCTTCTCTCCTATCAGTTTTAAAACATCTTCGTTGTAGGGGTGTTCGATAAGGCTGAAGACCTATCGAACTTCGGGAGTGAAAATTTATCGAGTTGTCATCGGTTACTCGAAACCGTTCGAGTATTTGAAATTATCGAAGTTTCGGGTATTATCGAAATTTCGAGTATTATCGAAGTTTCGGGTATTATCGATATTTTGAGTATTATCGAAGTTTCGCGTATTATCAACATTTCGAGTATTATCGAAGTTTCGGGTATTATCTACATTTCGAGTATTATCGAAGTTTCGAGTATTATCAAAAGTAGTAATGGACAGTTCGGTTCCTTCACCTCTCCAATGATTCCTTCTTGCAGCCAAACTAGTCAAACAACTTTTTCATCTGATAAGTTATTGCAAAGTTGTATTTCTCGAAATCATAAGTAAAATTATTTTTCTGCCTGCCCCGTTATTGGCGCAATCGGCAAAGTGACTATTAGTAGACTAATGTTGTCTTGGATTCCAATTCCATTCGGGTGATGCATGTTTTCTCTTCCTCTTTCTCTCTTCTGACAGACTGCTTAAACCTTGTACAGATCTGTGGGGAAAAAAACTTTTCCTTCACTACATTGCTAAGGAGAGAAGTTTTAAAATGAACACTCTGTATGTATGTAATACATATTATATACAACTATAATAACCTCCAATACATCGTTTCTTTCGAACACTCCCATAATCTCAAGCTTTTCTAAATATTCAAGCTACTCGACAAATGCGATCATATTGATATATTTCTGTATTTTCTGCTTTCAAACAATTCGAGATTCTCCAACAGTTCGAGTGTCTCGAAGTTGTCTAATGTTTCTTACATTTCGAGTGCCTCGAACATTTCGAGAGTCCCGAACATTTCGGGAGTCTCGATCATTTCGAGAGTCTCGAACATTTCGGGAGTCTCGATCATTTCGAGAGTCTCAAACATTTCGGGAGTCTCGAAAATTCGATAATTCGATAAAATTAAAATTCTTTATCGATGAAACGGTTTTGAAATTTTATCGAATTGTCATCGATTACTCGATTATCGGAACAACCCTACTTCGTTGTTGATCTCCGTCCAATTCACCTCCTTCATCTTCCACCAACAGCACATTTCGAACCTCTAAATATTTCTTCTCTAACTTACGTAATGTCCAAGTCTCTGAACCATATAGTCCAATACTCCATGTATAGCACTTGACCAACTTCTTCGTTAGTCCAGTATTAAGCCTGCCGGGTGAAAGAGGACTTCTGTTTGCCGTACGTACACAGTCATTTTCTTATGATTGAGTTTCTAAAAGAAAGAAAGATAGAAACCACTTGAAGGACAAAAACTCTGAGCTTGTTTGCTACCTGATTAAAGCAGACTCTATGGATACGTCGTTTTTTTTTTCTTTTTCAGTTTCTATCACTGATACTGATCACTATTTGGTAGCAGTGACATAGATAAGGGATTTCTTTAGTCCGTATAAAATTGTAATAAGCCATTTGTTTGGAATATTTATCTTGGGTGCAGGCATTTATTACTTAAAAAAATCTATTTTTATTTTCTCTATATAAAGATAGAACATAGAGAAGATCAATAAAAAGAAAAAAGTAAGCAAAATATGAACAGAATATGCCGTACGGTCTGCAACCTTCGTTACAATTATGTATTTTGGGTTATCTAACACTTCAGGGGCTCAATGTCCGCATTGTTCACCATATATATATACGCTATTGTATTGGAGTCTTTCGTAAGCACTAGAATGATAATATGATATATAGCTCAGATTTTGATTAATTTAAATGAATAACGACAAATGCATATAGGGCTTCTTCATCTTACTACTTTGTTAGTTGACCATGTGTACAAGTCGAAAAGCTTTCATCGGAAGCGATATTCACCAGCGTAAGCAGATTTCAATACTTTTTTTTCCTCATCGGAATCTAGTGGGTTATTCACATCATCGGTAACCGTTAATAATATTATAATAAAGTATGCGCAATTATAATATTTGCAGCTGGGAAACATTGTCGAACGTTGAAACAGGGTAGTAAGAATGTTTTGAACCTTGTTTGAGCCATGAAGTCCAAACAGAATAATAACACATCTCGAAGCAGTAAACATGTCATAAAATTTTCTGTACATTCCATTGTGCTGACTCCTAGAATGCTTTTATCTTGAAATTGTAATTTTGTTTCTTTCAAGTTATTTTGAAACATCAATTTTGTTTTAGTATTTTTTTATTTATATCAAATTCGTTATTAACTTTTTATAATGATAAATGCTCAGCGTTAAACAAGGCCACACAAGTTGGGCTTTTATGTGGGTAGCGGTGGCGCAGTAGTAGAATGCTCCCCTCTGGTGTTGGGAACCATTGTTCGATTCCATTTCGCACCAAGTGAAATTTCTGATGGACAAACACCATGTTTTCACAGGATACTTCCTTCTGTCCACCATTATTATTCAGCTTATCATCAGAGTTTTCCTTAGCCTCGGTGCATAATCATGAGACGTTAAGTGTCTTTATCTCGGCGAAATTAAAATACCGCTAATTTTACATTAATTATGTCAGATCTTCAAATAGATAAAAAGGTAATCGAAATGTGGAACAAGAGCGCCCTAGACAATGTCATTTTACATGAGAAACCGTTATCACGACTCACTTATCTGCTTTCGATTTCGAGCCATTTTGAAAATTGGCATTTATTTTCGCGTTTCTAAACAGCTGAAAACATAAAGCCACTACGTGACTTGTGATAACGGTACCTCACGCGAAATAATATTGCCTAGGGTGCTCTTGTTCCATATTTCAATTATCTTTTATCTATTTGAAGATATCACATAATTACTCTAAAATTAGCGGTATTTTAATTTCGCCGGGATGAAGACACTTAAATTAAAGAAAAATAAGACTTTTATCAAATACAGCGTCACGTCTATAGTTTCGCTGTGAATGTCCAAGTTGCTTTTTGCAGTGGGTGACCAATCACAGCAAAAGTGAATGATAATCTGGCAAATATGATCAAGACTGGCGTATAAGCAGTCATGACAACGCAGATAACCCAAACACCGAAAATAAAAAAGTGTTAAATCATTTGGAGAAAGCTTGTTACAAAAAAGATGCTAGATATTTGAGTGCCACAAAAACATTGACTCAATCGCATTTTCTATTTTCGATTCTCTACTGAAACTTAATGAACTCGAGATATTTCTGAAGTTGTTGATCATAAGTGATGAAACGTTGGTAACCTACAACAACAATGTACGAAAATGATAGTGCTCAAGGCGAGAAATAATACACAGTCTGTGGCAAAATCTACAGAGAGTGGTCTTAGCAGTGTTATGCCGTGCGTCTAATGGGATCGGTGCATCACGAGCTGCTGTCACCGGTTAGAACAATAAACTCGGATATGTACTGTTCACAATTACCGTGACTGCACCTAGCAAGTCAAGAGAAATTCCAGAACTGGTCAACAAAAAGGGTGTCGTTTACTGCGGTAATAACGCCAAATCCCACACATCTTTAATGACCTATCAGAAATTGAGAGAACCGCGTTTCGAATACGTTCTTGATTGACATTTTCGTTCAAAACGCGCTGTGCACTGGCTTTCGCCGTCTGTCATCTTTAAGAGGCCCCATCACGGTGAAATTAAAATACCGCTAATTTTACAGTAATTGTGTGATATCTTCAAATAGATAAACGATAATCGAAAAGTGGAACAAGAATTCGGTAGACAATATTATTTTGCATGAGATACAGTTATCACGACTCACTTATCTGCTTTCGATTTCCAGCCATTTAGAAAATCGACATTTCTGTTCGCATTTCTAAATGGCTGCAAATGGAGAGCTACTAGATGACTCGTGGTAACGGTAGGCCTACCTCATGCAAAATAATATTGTCTACCGCGCTGTTCCACATTTCAATTATCTTTTATTTATTTGAAGATATCACATAATTACTACAAAATTAGTGGTATTTTAATTTCACAGTGATTAGGCCTCTTTTGCCATGAGATGATGAAGGAGGGGGAGAGAGAAAGAAAGAAAGAACGAAAGAAAGAATGTCAAAGCACTGCTGCCAGATGGTAATATAAACGCCTATCTTTGAAATGTCCAAACAATTGGCACTATCTGAAACAAATTCCGGTTTTGACGTGAACATTCCTCGTATATTCATCATGCAGGGATGCGCTATGTAATTTTGTAATTGATTAATGGAGACTCACCACAAAAGCCGAATATAGTGCCGGGAAAGTAATACGTAGATATAAATGTAAAAGATTAGCTAACAGTCTTGTTGTTTTATCAACCATTGGACACAGGAATTCAAACTGAATAACTGTCCAAGTACAGAGAAGGCAGGTAAAATTTATCAGTGAGAGATAAATAAATCCTTTTAATTTCTGTTGGTATGAAAAATGTGTTAGTTGTCAACACACTGAAAAAGTGTAATTGAACATCTCGTGTGCCTACGCTTTATGAGGTGGCGAAATGCCGATGTCATGTGCTTAGGTATAAATGAATGAACGAGCGTGTGTTATATGTTACACACACGCACATGTGTGTGTGTGTGTACCCAGTTAGCAGAAGTGATGAATGTGCATATGCAGTTTTCCTTTCACAAGGGCTGCACCGCACAACGCAATAAAACGAGCTATTAAAATTTCTCACGATCTATCCATCTAGCGTAACAGCAAAGCGTTTAGATTAACGAGAATGTGTTTGTTTGGGTGTTCCACAAGAATGAAGTGAATGAGCATTTTACAATTCGTATCGTACAAGCATCTGTCACCGTAGATTATCCACTGTTGAACAGCTGGCATGAACTTAAAGAGAAGGATCATTGTAAAGGAACTTGAACTATGCTGTTTTGTCTGACAATATTAATTAGTTTAGTACTCAAATATAAAAGATCTTACTTTGTATCCGGGAAATCACGGGCGTCTATGGCGAAGGGAACGTGCCCTCCCGAATATCTTGGATTAGACTTTAAAGAGATCAAGAAAAGAAATTGTATATACAATTGTTAATAATATATACATTTGAGTTTAACGTCCCAAAAGAATTGTGGAATGAGAAAGTGGAAGGAAACGGGAGTACTTCGAGGAAACCCACGAGCACGATGTTGTCCACCACAAGCTTACTTGGCCGGGGATCGAACCAAGGACCCCATACACCTGAGGTAAGCACTTTACCACTGGGCTACCGTGCCACTTAAGTAATAATGCATATTGTATTGTGTAGTTACTAGTGATAGCAAAACCGTTTCTATAGAAAACTGGAAACAGGTTTCTACAATCTGAAAACCGGAAAGCCGACATTCCGTTTCCTCCAAAACCAGTTTCAGTCCTAAAACCGAACAGGTTTCTTTGAAAGTTTTAAACAATCAGTTTTTTTTTTTTTTAATAATGAAAAACCGTTTGTTATGCCCACTGCTAGTAAGTGTTCGGAAGCTGATATATTTTCAAGACTAGTAACTATAAAAACACGTCTCCCTAATCTCATAACGCTTTTCCATTTCCTTTCTTCTTTAGGAAAATGATACAAGTATTGTATTATCCAGGGACGTAGCCAGGATTTCGTAATAGGAGGGTACGTGACAAAATACTGTGGTTATCACACCAAGGGTTGGATCATTCTAAACTATTTTACTGATAAAATATTTTAGTTCGTTTAGCCAGGATTTTGTAATGGGGGAGGGGGCGTGACATGAAATGTTGTAATTACCCACAAGAAGCTCGATCAATCGTAAATTATTTTACTGGCAACATACCATATTGGTTTGTTAGGACAATAAAATGAGGATATGTTTGCAAATATTTTAGTAACGAACTATGAAGAAATTTCGAGTAAAAGAAAATTAAAAAAAAAAAACATTGAAAAAGATAGTCTTCCAAGGTCATTCAAAGTTGGTTCTTCTTCTTTTTCTTATCTTTGTTTAATACCGTTAAGGATAGCAACAAGATCTCTTTCGACAGTGAAGACATCCTGCCGCGAAATGGATTAATTACAGCTTCTTTAAAATGCGCAGAAATACACCGATGGTAGAAAGTAGTATCACCGGTGATCTTTTATATGCACTCACTTAGGTAAATGTTTCGCAGAAGGGGTTCAGGGGAACGTAAAAAATACAAAATTTACAGGAGAAATGGACGATGCAAGTACTTAGATCTCACTAACTCTAACCTAATGAAACTAAAGTAACCTAATATTAATAGAAAAAAGCGAAATTCTCTCTTAAAAAAAAAAAAAATAAGCTGGACCCCTATACTAATATAATCTAACATAACATAACCATGACTAACCTAAACTAAACTAATGTGAACAGAAAACACCGAAATTGTAACCTTTCTTAGAAAACATAGCTGGAACCCTTCCGCTAAACATTGTCCCTCACTTATTTTATCCGTAGTAAACACTTATAATGATTTTACACTAGTAAATCTACACTTGTAAACGTAAAATATAGATGTATTACTTTGTATTTAATTCTATTACTTGCAGAAATTTGTTCTTTATAAATATGTTTACATGCAAAGTATTGAATTTCACGTATAAACCTTCTAAAATGTTGTGTGCCAAAAGTACACCAGCACCCTTCTGATTTTTATGCTTTCTAAAGAGGTATCCAATTTAACAATATAGCGCCTGGTATTAATATTAGTAGGATGTGCAGTATAGTTAGCATAGGAATTCATCAATCTTGTACGTTTATTAAATAGAACTATTTCATAATATTGAGAAACGTCATTCGGCCAGACAGGAAAACTCCTCACGTGTATGGCACAAAACGGTAGGATTTCCTACGAGATATGTTGTAACATTTTTCCGAAGATAAATGTAAGATATTTCCTAGGATTTATCTCATAGTGTAGGTATAGCACGCCTAACGGTATCTCGTGCACAAAAGACTATCTCATATTATTATGTCAGCAACACAGATTTTGGGCTTGACTGGTGCAAACCGATACGAAATGGGGCCCCTATTGTTTTTGTTTTGGCACTCACACAGGTGTCGCCACTATTTCAATGAACAGAGCAAATATACAGTGAAAATCGTAAGTATTCATACACCGACTGCAAACTATGAATAAATGCCTGTAGCTCTGATTTCCTTGGGGATAGAGCATAAAACAAACGGCAGTGCATTTTGCATTAAGATCTTTAGTATTTACAAAAGAAACGTTCCTTGAATGTGGAAACATAGATAAATAATAGCAAAAGAAACAAAAGTGGGCATGGTTTTGATGTGTCAAAAATATTCGTACACGTACGAAACGTCCAGAAAGAATATGATTGTGCATGATTCAATACTTGGATGGGAACCCTTTGGCCCTAATTACAGCTAGAAGGAGCTTCGGCATCGATTGCGCCAAATGTCGAGAATTTTCGACTGTTATAGAAACTCATTCCTCTTCAAGTGCAGTTTGTAAAGAACGTTTACTCGTAATGCTGGGATTGCGGAGTTTCTTTCCGAGTCAGTACCATAACACTCAATCGGATTGAGGTCAGGCGATTGATGAGGAGTGGCCAGTTGGTTTGGCACATTGTATAGTAACCAGAGCCTTGTATTGTTTGCTGTATATTTGGAATCATTATCATGTTGAAATATAAAGTGGTTGTGCAGGCCCATTTGATCAGCACTAGGACGTAGATTTTTCTTCAAGATATCAGTATACATATGCTGGTATATAATACCGTCGATAATTGTCAACTTTCACACTCCCAAAGCACGCATGCGCCCCCAAACTAGCACTTCTCCACCTCAATGCTTGACGTTTGCTGCAGATATTTCGAGTTCATCTCTGTATTTGGCTCCCGCCACATTATTTTTCTACCGTCGGAGCCAAACACACTAAATTTACTATCATCTGAGAATATAACTTTTTCCCAGAAAGCTACATCTTTGTTCACATAAGCTTTCGCAAACCAGAGCCGCTTCTTCCTATTCACCTCAGAAGCAAAAAATTTCTTTCAAGCATCGCGCCCATTATAACCTTGTTTGTTTCACGCACGACGCACAGTACTTTCCGAAACTAACATACCTGATTTGGCTGCTTCTGCCAGCATCTGTGGAGCACTGATTCTTGGGTTCTTCTGAATTTCATTCAGCAGTATGTGCTCACATCGTCCAAAGATCTTCCGTGGACGTCCAGTTCGCGGCATGTTTTTGTCTGTGTTTGTTTCGCAGAAGCTATCTATGATTGACTGCACGGTCGAATGTGGTCGTCCGATAACATCTTATATCTCCCGTAAGAACTTGCAGTTAATGGTAGATCGTTATGAAGCCTTATAACTATTTTACTTTCTGTTGTCTCCGTCCCTTTTTGACCCATTACGTCTTCCGTCTTGAATAACTCTTTGAATTTGTATGATATTTCGCTTGCCTGTAGTTGTATTTAGCTTTGCAAACCTCCAGAGGGCGTTCTATGTCAACAACAGCTCGAACAGCTGGACGTTTTTGTCTTTAATTTCAGTGTACGAATACTTTTGACAGATCAAAATCATGTTCATTTTCGTTTCTTCTGCCATTATTTGTCTATGTTTTCGCACTCACGGAACGTTAGTTTTGTAAATAATAAAGAACTTAATGGAGAATGCAGTACCGTTTGTTCCAACGCTCTATCTCCAACAAAATCGGAGCTACAGGCATTTATTCATAGCTTGCAGTCGGTGTACGAATACTTATGACTTTCACTGTATGTTTTAGTTGACGAGAAATTTTATTCTAGTCGGGAAATTACATGGGTTCCAACTTTAGTATATCATTTAGGATCAGGTTTAGCAACAAAATGACCAATTAAGTATTCTAAATCATTTAATCCCTTTCACTTTCTTCTTCTTTTACTCTGTCCTTTCCTGCTTACGCGGGATCGACGATTTTGATAATTCGCTTCCATCTTGGACTGTCACTCACTCGCTGTAAACACCGACTGGGGAATGTAAATAAAAAGAAAAGGACGCCAGTCTCCTGTATGAGTTGACAGTTAAAACAAGAATAATCATGATTGAATACCATTGATATAACAAGCAGCAAGAGCAATGAGTACTTACGGACTTTTTGTCAAGTGTACATTTTGACTTTTCTCACCTGCTGGTAGCGGCAATGAGAAGACAGTGAGTCACAACTAGAGGAAAGAAAGGAGCTTGAGAGCCTTAACTGGACTAATCATTCATCCTACTTTATTTTACTTCACAACAACGAATTTCCAGTTAAATTTGTGAACAAAACACCTCATAGATTATGACACCATTCCTTAATACTTTGACCCCCTGCCGCTCAAAAACACAAAACGCGCTTTCTTGTGTGTTATGGTATACTAAAGAAGTAACTATTCCCAAAATTGCAGATTTTTTAAATCCAGACCCATTAGAGGTGAGATATTGAACAGTAAAATATGCCAAAGTGACATAATTCCCTAACTTTACGATTTTTTTTTAAAGGCCGTTGGGAGCTGCTACAGGTCTGCAAATTTTTGAGTAGAAACTTATAACCCTGGACTACATGCACACACAAATACAGACCTCTACGTCAGTTGCTTCCTCTTCCCAAACACGTCTTCAGTGTCCACAAATGTTGCTACTATAGGCCCTGATTTCACCCTTTTCAAGTGGTTTTAGGCAAAAATGTTAAGAGATCAAAGTTTTAGCTCTGCACAAGTTGGAGACGTCCAACAATTTTAATTTGGTAGGACAAGTACATGCTGAGATATTCAAAACAACGTAAACGCTTAAAATCAAGGAAACGCAAAATGGCGGCAGCTGCTGCGTCGCCATGCGATGTTGAAAAAAAAATAATTAACTGCGGTTTTGAAGTACTCATATCACTCAACATTCCTTTTTTTTTTTTTTTTTTTTTTTTTTGAAAGGGTCGAGCGGCAATTTTCATTTTCTCTCGATCAGTTAGCATGAATTGATCCCAAAGTAATCCCAGACAGCACAATGCACGTACACTAACCGTATAGTATATGTACAGTTACACGGATGCAACATGCGCATCGTCTGTATAAATGCACGCCTGTACATGTGATGCACATAGCGTCACAGGTCCTATTCAACATCTTCACGTGCGCAGTACATGTGCAATGCACACGTCCTACACAAGTGATTTACACCTACCGCATAGTTGATTTACGCGTAGCACGTATTCGATTTACATGTAGTGCATAGGTGATTTACATGTAGGACAGGTGATTTACACGTAGCACATAGGTAATTTACGCGCAGTGCCCAGATGACTTATATGTAGGACACAGTTGATTTCCTCGTAGTACAGAGGGTGATGTAAATGCATATTCGGGATGCAGCGAAAAAAAAAAAAAGTACATATTTGGTGCCTTACGCAGTAACACCATCTTTAACACTAAATACATCACCTTCCAAGTATATCAGAAGTAACTATAACTGTCAGTGAGAATTTTACTTTTGTAGTTTATTATTTGCGATTGAGCAAAGCTTTAGGTAGTATATTTGACATGTTTGCCAACTAACAAATAACGCAACATGTTCTGCTGTAATCAGTCACGAAAATAATTTTATAAAACTGTCTGACTGTATGAACTGTCTGACAGTAGTTACATCAGTACAGTGCTGCCACCTGTTGATCTTATATCCTAGCTCAGCGGACGTTACGGAGTTTTTACAGTCATTCAGCTGTCATTTGTGGAAAAGTCTCTTTAACACCGCCTGGAGGAAAAACGACAACTTTCAATTAAAAATACTATAGCCATATTGCATGTTTTAAATACTAGGAGAATGAAAGTAAAAGTATACCCTTGCACGGTATTATGGATGTGTCATACACATGTGCAGTAGCGTATTTAAATGTGCTTCATCCACGCAAATGCACATGTGCACATGCACGGGTTATATAAATGTGTACTTCATCCATACAAATGCACATGCACGACTTAATCACGGGTTATGTATGTGTGCATCATCCACACAAATGCACATGCACGGCTTATGCATGGATAGTGCACATGTGCCGTACACGTATATGTTGTCTGGGATGCGTCTTTAATACATTCAGATAGCACATCTTAACTAGATTAAATACTTCTGGACTCAAGGAAGATCCATCATGTAATTGATCCTGACAGGTATCCAGTCTGTGGAGACTATGTTGCTTTACTCTTGCCTAGTTTCGTACGTGGGCGAGGCGTACATACTTTTCTGGCATATCTTTAATTCTCAAGCATCTCTAAATCTCTTGACGCAGTACTCTATTATAAGCTTTCTTCAGGTCTGGAAACACTACATGTACTTTCTTCTTTCCTTGGTATTTTCCTTCATTTGTTAATGACAAAAATTGCATCTGTTGTTCGCCAGCCTGGCAGGAATCCGGATTGTTCCTCTCCTATTGGTATCTCCTCGCGAATCCGTCACTGAATAATTCCCAAATCTTCATTGTGCGGAACATCGGCTTAATCCTTTCATAATTATCTCACAATGGGCAAGCGAGGCCCTTGCGCGTCTCTTCCGGAAAGGTCCTAGCATTTTCCGAGGCAAGATTAAACCATACCATCATATTTTGGTTTTAGCAGGCTTTTCTTAAAAAGCCTATGCTCTTCCTGATACTAATCCTCACCATTTATCCAGCCTTGGGACTCAGTGCTGGCGTGGACATAAATGAATAAATAGTGTACAAATATATACTATACTAATACTATTACTAATATTATCAAATTGCTATACTAAATCATAGTATTGGTTGTTAAATGATTTGAATGATATCACTGCTTATAGTTAGAATTAATATCCCGTCATTTACTTTACGGCTAAACGGAGGAAAAAGTCGTGAAAAACTTTAGCAGAACGGCTGTTTTGCCGGATTCGAACTTTGACTCCCTTGATTCCGAGGTTAGAAACGCTAAGCCTTTACCCACGTTTGCTTGGTTTAATTATGTATGTATTAGGATAATTATCATTATTGATTGTCATTGAAGAGAAGTAAACTAATTTTATATAATAAGTCAAATGAATTTTCCCTGATGACTCTCCAAGAAACAATGTATTATTTGTTTTATAAGTTCGAATTATTCTCTGAAGATAAGATTGTTAATCTTTGTTTCGGTTATTTCAGGTGGAATTCAGCGTTGGACTTCCGACAGTGGGTGAATCGGAAGGGGCAGACAATGAGGGTTTCACGCAAGAATGGTTTGATGATGATTTTGGTCTCACCAGCAGAAGACGAGAGGCAGAAGAACTTCGTTTACAGCAACTCCAGATCGAACAAGAGGTAATCATACACAGTAAGATGATGGAAAGTTTCTTCTACAGTCCGTGAGACTTGACTCAGTAAAGCGGTTAATTAGCTTACGATGCAATTCCTTGTACATGTATGAACATGCTAATGCCAGTGGCGGCGAATGTTAGTGTTGCAGCGTTGCGCAACGACGAAAGTATTTCAAGAAAAAAATATTATTAGCAGTAGTAGTAAAGAACAGAAAAAATACTTTCTAATACTCCTATATATACTTTAAATAACATTTTTTTTTTTTTTTACTTCTGTAACTGTTCGTTTCGTTAATCCGTTTGTGACGGATTATTTTTCGCTTTTTAAGAGTCTCTAATTTATATTGTGTTGCAGCGAGCATACGACGACTAGATTCCTTCAGCGCGGGAATTGGAGCGAATGTTAAGTCTCCTTTCCCCTATCTCAGGGTCTGGTCGTTGCAGTGCTTCTGCAACACAGCACGGTTTCCAGTGAATGAGAAGGTTTTTCGCGCTAAATAAGCTTTCTGAATTTTATTTCACTAGCAATTAACAAATGGAATTGGTTTTTATGCATTCATATTTTTAAATTACGGTACTTATACTAAAGCAAATCAATTTAATGACAATTAAAAAAAAAAGTGATAGCAGAATTACAAAATAAGAAAGAAAATATGTAGTAGACCAGAAATCAAATGTAGTAGATCCGCATTTACAAGTTAATTCTTAGCTTATATAGATAATGAAGATTTCTTTTACAGTAATTTGTGAACCAAATATTAATAAGTCAATATGTAGAATCCCCCTCCCCCCTCTGTGGATAGTATTTTTGTATATACATATTTCTTTTATAAAATAAGTATATTTTATACTCTTAATAAAACTGTATGGTGGAGAAAGCCACATTGAATTTGGGACTAGTTAGCAATGCTCAGAGGCGTAGCCACGAGGGGGTTCCACCGGGTCCGGACCTCCCAAAAATTTCGAAACTTGACTAACATTTGTAGCCTTTCCTAACGAACTATACTTATTTAACAGAGAAATGATTGATGTACGCTAAATATTTTATTTTACGCTTCTTCATGTACTCTTTTCTTTTCTTATAGAAATAATCGTTCTATCATTTTTTCTAAAAATATAGGTGACAGTAATTAAGAATTACTTATCTTTTCGGGTACAGTATAAGACAGGTTCGTTATTACGTAGACGCATTGGACCTTCCTCAAATACTTTGGACCCTTCCCAGCTAACATGTTGTTCCTATCTGGCCTCATGTGGAAGTATATTGTGTTCATCGTGCATTGCGTAACAACCAAGTCGGATGATTTGGAATGTAGTTTTTTTTCTTTTACGCACATGTGTGTGTGTTGATATATGAATAGGGTTGCCAACCCTGTAAAATAAAAAAAAAACGGCACTTCCTCAAAATTCTCTATGATATAGGTCTCAGCGTGAAGTATCTCTGTTCGGACCTATCCATGGAAAGGAAATGTACTATCGTGAACAAAAGTGCATTAACACATATATTTTGTATGTCCTTAGAACATTCACTAATAAGCTTAATAGATACATTGTGCTATAAATGAGAAACTGAAATTGATCAATCGGCATTGATCAATTTATTGTATTTACCAGTAACTACCACTTCTTTAAAATTATCGAAACAGATGAACAAAACTATAATAATCTTTACGTGACAATTTTCGATTTGGAAAATGAAATTCACTCGTTATACATATAGTCTCTACTTCAACTATAGGAAATTGCTTTAAGAAATCCTTTTCCACTCTTAATAAATGTATAAATTTCCTTGAAAGTAAATTTCAAATTTTCCCTGATACAGTCCCTGTCATCTCTCTAAAATTTTCTAAACAGGTGAACAAAATATATTAATCGTTGATAGATGGTTAAAGGTAACAGTTTTGAATTTACAGAATGACAGCTACTTTTCAATATCTATACTTCGAACTAGATACAAATTTGAAAGAAAGAAAAGAAAACTGTTATAAAGGGGCTGGTGAGAAGTTTGTACCCGTCACCGGCTTTAATCAAAATAACAGCATTTTTTCCGGCCAGGCCAATGAAAAGCCGGCCAGTTGACAGCCCTATGTATGAATATGTAACATTCGCAATCCATATACCAGTATCTCTTTTGTATCAGCTGTTTTGGTTATTAGTTATTAGATTTAATTTTATTGTATGTGCTTTAATTCTGTACATAACCTACAAATTCTGAAAGAATTGCCTACCATGACGTCTGTAAATAACTTACAAAAAAAATTGCCCAGCTTTCAACCGAGGAAAAACACAGTTAAGGCTTAGACAAAACAAGCAAAGTGCAATTCAGGAGAGTGTTAAAAAAAAAAAAAAAAAAGTTTCAATTTACAGGACATCTTATGGCAGTAATGTTGTATGCACTAGATACATTTCCACAATTTATTTTAAATTTTCCTAAATAAATTGTAAATAAAGCGTGTTCAATGTACATATTTTTTATAACATTAATCTCTGCTACGAACTCTCTTCAGTCTACACTGAAGAGGAATTCGGATCACTGTCAGGGACTGAATTTGTTAGAATGAATTGTTCATAATAATGTAGAAAAAATATTTAGTGAATCTACAAAGCTTCTGAAATTAATATTAACTGTACCTATGGCGTCAGTAAAAGAAAAAAATTTTTTTTTTATTTTACATCAAAAAGAATCGACACTTTCAAGAAATTAAATGTCCCAAGAAAGGTTATCACCATTGGTTATGCTTTCCATCGAAAAAGACCTGACAATAAGAATACTAGAGTTCAACCAGCATGTATTAACTTAGGCAGATTTGTTCCAATCAAAGAGAGAAGAATGAACTTACTAATTAAATAAGGTGATTAATCGGATTAAATGTTGTGCATTTTTTATTTTTTAAAAACAGAATTTTATTTAACATGTTACATAGAATTTGCATCAAAAGTTATGCTGATTAGTCAATGAGTCCACTTTGTCTTCTGTCTCCGATCGTTCGTACTGCAAAACCCGAAACCACAATCCACTGGCTAATGCAATTGGTTTCTGGCTGTTGCCGCCACCTAGATGACTCCAGTTGACAGTTATGGTGATTACCTTATCAGAGTTGTAACGAACAGATAATGTCACTATTCCAGTATATAATGTGGCAACTGTGTATCAGACAGCTCTTTATCTATGCGGCAAATGAGTCAGTCTCACGAACTATAGACAGAGGCTATGTTTCATCCCTATTTAGTTTTTAAAAGAAACGGAAAAAAAGTGTTCTGTTTTCGCTCCTTAAAATAGAACAAATTCGTTGCATAATTCGTACATACGAGAGCCGTCTAATAAGTTATCTACCTAAGACAGGAAGAGAGGTGCGGAACATAATGACGCTTGAGACGCATGTCAAGGCCACTATGGGAAACCTCGCTGCGCAATTTGAGGTCAGTCGGAGCAACGCAGTGGCTGTGAGTTGAGTGTATGACGCTGTGAACAATCGACTTGGAACACCGCTTGGTCATCAAGTTTCTCACTAAATAAGAAGTGAAGGAACCAAAGGAGATCCACGAGCGACCGGTAAAAGTGTACCGCGATGCAGCACCAGTGTTTTTCGTCGGACAGCGAGGTTGAACAGGATGTTTCCCAGTGATTTGCAGGCCATGAAAAAGACTATTTTTTCTCTGGGATTTCTTCGCTGCTTACAAACTAGCGATAGTGCTTAGACCTCCATCATCGAAAAACAGTGATGACCAGGTGAGCCTATCTGCATTCCTTCCGTTTAAATAAATAACTTATTAGACGTCCCTCGTAAGTTTAAAATATTTCTTGTGGAAAATTATTTGCCAGACAACATTCTTGGAAACGCCACATGATTTTCTTAAATTGCAACTTTTTAATAAGATATACTTTCCATTGTAAATTACCACAGCACAATACCTAACTTTCAGGGTAGTATAACCTTCAGTTCCTCCCAATTTTCATTTAAGTGAAGAATCAAATACTACTACTACTACTACTACTACTACTACTACTACTACTACTACTACTACTACTACTACTACTACTACTACTACTACTACTACTACTACTACTACTACTACTACTACTACTACTACTACTACTACTACTACTACTACTACTACTACTACTACTACTACTACTACTACTACTACTACTACTACTACTACTACTACTACTACTACTACTACTACTACTACTACTACTACTACTACTACTACTACTACTACTACTACTACTACTACTAATAATAATAATAATAATAATAATAATAATAATTCAATTTAACTGTATAATTTTGTAGTATCAAGTCGTCTAAAAAGTATTGAGTTTTATGCGCACAAAATGACGTCAGTGTCCCAAATCTCAGGGTATATAAAATGAAATGAAATGATATCTTTGAGTTTTACGTCCCACGATTATGCCGGATAGGCTAAAGGAGACGGCGATGAATAATGAATGAAAGGGTGGAATGAAGAAAGTGGGAGGAAAGGGAGAACCCCGAGGAAACCCACACACACGGTGTTTGTCCAGCACAAAGTTCACTTGGCAGGGGCTGGGATCGAACCCGGGACCCCAAGCACCAGAGGTGAACGCTCTACCACTGAGTCACCGACTTTTTGAGACATATGGCACTATCGGCTGCCATCTTCAAATATCGGGAACTTTTTAAATGGGAACCCTTTCGTGTGATAGGACTTTTTTTTTTTTTCAGGAATCTAGTGATGGAATGTTTTTGACTCTACGACCAACCGTTGCAAAGTTTTAACCGATTTTCCGCACCTACTTAAAGATAACACTGCGGGCAATGTGTGACCCACTGACCAATGTTACAGCAATTGTTCAATGTGCCATCCCTTCTGAGCAATCGTTAAATTTATCCGCTGCTGCCAGTCATCCATTACTCTACCAAGTATATTCTCAGGAATGCTGGCATATGCGTCAATAATCCTGCTTTGAAGGTGGTTAATGTCCCTGATCTTGGTAACATACACAACATATTTCATATAGCCCCACAAAAATCAATGGACTGAGGTCTGGGGAACGCGGTGACCATTCTGCAGGTTCTCGCCGACCTATCCATCTCTGTGGGAATTGCTCATCGAGATACTCACGAGCACATAACCTGAAATGCGGCGGTGCCCAGTCATGTTGATAGAACGAAGGGAAGGAGGCATCCTCTAATGCGACGGACGGCAGGACCTCGTCCTGAAGCATGTCACGGTAGGCACTTGCATTTAAATTGTCCTCGATGAAGAATGGGCCCACCACACGAGTACCTTATACACCGCACCACAACATCACTTTGTCAGAGCCAACGACCCGAGAATCGTCGTACCAGTGTGGATTGTTGATACACCAATATCGGTGATTTTGCTTGTTCACCTCGCCCGACACAAAAAAATTCTCGTCCGAGAACAGCACGTCATATGCAAATTGAGGATTCTGTCTGATTTGTTCCGCGTCCTACTCAGAGAATTCGACTCGGTGGTCTGGGATCATCCTCGGTTAGATGTTGGAATAGCTGTATCTTGTATGGATGCCACTTATGCACAGATACGATTCCCAGGATAGACGTACAGAATACACATTCTAGGCGACAGGTACTGCGGATGGGATTTCTCGTGAATAATGCTAACACAGCAGTGGATGTTGCTTCGTCCGTCGCTGTGCGAGGCCTGCCTGATTTTGGTTTGTTTTCCTTCGACCCGGTTTCCTTAAATTTCGCTATAACTTTCCACACTGCACTATGGGAAATGGGCTTCCGTTCTGGGTAAAGAGCGTCGAAATCGTCTACGATCTCTGTCTGTTGCTGCGCTCTTCTGAGATCAGCACGATAACTATCCGCTCATCCCTTGTTAGTGCCATTCCGTGTTGCGCGACACCTGAAACAAAAGAAAATCGTTTAAAATTTTGCAACGGTTGGTTGGAGAGCCAAAAATATCTCACCTCTGGATTCCTGGAAAAATGTCAGTCCTATTTGATGTATCACACGATAGGATTTCCATTTAGGAAAGTTCCCGCCAATTCAAAATGGCAGCCGATGGTGCCATATGTCTCAAAAGATTTTCCACCTCGTCTGTTATCATCACTTTTTTCCCCAATTCTGAGCAGTTTGGATTTAATTTGGGTGTTTCCACACTTTTGGACCACCCTGTATATATACCGCCCTTCATGCTTTCCACGCTTTCCACGCACATATCTCGAAAACGGTTGAACGTAAATGAACAAAACAAAAACACAAATAGGAACTGCCATGGGGCATATCAAATGGTGTTGTTGCGGTGCCTCCCAGGGCCGCCCTTCATGCTCTTCATGAGAGCCCAACTTTAATATTTTAATTGGAAATATGGGTCTAGTGATACCTCGTTCGATAGATCTCCAAATACTATTCGGTGTTGTGGCAAGAGATTGTTCATATAGGTCATCGTTTCGAAAATGGCCGCCAAGACATAGTACCTGTATCAGATAAAACGTCAAGTACCACTAATATGAAAACGGTTGGAGATAAATTAACAGAATAAAACTCGTATTGGAAATCATACGGGGTAATTTATCATTCCACGGCTCGAGAATTAACTGAAATGCGAAACAAAGGTTCGTATAATACATTTGTGGAACCTTGCAAACCTTTTGCCTGCCTCCTTCGCCCCTAAGAATTTAATGCAATGCGCGCAAGATGTTCGGGAAGCATCTGCATCAGTATGTACTGTTTCGTTACTGACAAACACAATTGAAATTACCGCTGAACGTAATCATTACGTACCGCTGTACTGTGGACATCTCAGTGAACCTCATATTTTATCTCCTAAATTTCCCTTGCAGATCATATTAGGTAGATTGGAAATAGGCATGCATCCTGCTCCGCCCATTATAACTAAGATTGTCCTTGTCGTTCTTTTCCACTAAGGAAATATCGGGATGGTACCTTCTGTACTGCCACAGCCGTTGACTTTCTACATCTTTGCCCACTAATCCGCGATCTGTGCATTAGACAACGGCACATCATTATATAAAGCCATGTCATGTCAATTCTCGTTGAATCTTCGTGAGGCGAGGGAACTCACGAAGAAAAAACACCCCGGACCCGGACGTGAGGAGACTAGAGACCTGCACGGGCCGGGCCTGGCCCGAAGCCCGGCCCGGCCCGCGGGGCGGGCTTAGGCGGGCCGACTCTGTTATTTCTTTGGGCCGGGCCGGGGTTGGGACACTGATTTCTCTTCAGGTCGGGCCGCGCTGGGGCCGATTAATTGCAATTCTTTAATAATTATTGACATTCGTTAAACGATAATTAGAATAAAGGCAAACGTTGAAGAGGTGTGCCCGTAAAAGATGTTACAAAATGAACCTTCGAAAATTTATCGGGCCTGGGCCGGGCTTGGGCCAAGCATTTTTTAAAAAAACTTATCGGGCCGGGCCGGGCTCGGGCCGAAAATCTCCAAAACTTTTCGGGCCCGGGCTGGGCCGGGCCTACGTACATTCGGGCTGGATTGGGCTCGGGCCGAAAAATTCGGCCCGTGCAGGTCTCTAGAGGAGACTCACAAAGAAAAAGCCCTTGACATGACATGCAGGAAGACATAGAAGGAAAAGAATCGAACCAATACCCTACAGACGACGATTGATCAACGTTTGTACACATTGTTCTAAAAACTGCATTGTTGGACAATTTTGTTTCGAAATTTAGTTGATTCATTTTTGCATCAAATCATTGCCTGCAATAAAAATTGGAGGTATCATTTAACACGAATTTTACCTACTTTTTCTTATTCTATCTCTTATAAAAACATACTTCAGTTAACTTTGTTACGTAGATTCAATTTGCAAAATCTAAGGTTTTCATTTGAAACTTTACCGTTCCTTTCTGCTTCACCCATTTTCGGAGGGAGGTTACAGCGATAATATTCTAGGAATTAGATTTCCTCCTTTGCATTATGGCACTTTTACTCTAATCATCTTTTCCTCTCATTCTCGAGCCGTGGAACAATAAATACTCTTTGTAATTTCCTATTCGAATTTTTGTTCTATTCATTTTAATTTAACCGTTTTCATTCTATGGGCACTGGACGTTTTATCTGATACAGGTACCATGTCTGGTGGTCATTTTGAAAACAGTGACCCATATGAACAATCTCTTACCACAGCGCTCTTTAGTTTTTAAAGATCTATCGAACGAGGTATCACTCGTCCCATGTTTCCATTTAAATTTTTGAAGTTGGGTCCTGGGCGACCAGGAACGGCGACCCTGGGGATCACCGCGACATCATTCGACGTGCCCCATGTCATTTTCAACTTTCACTGTTTGTTCTGTTCATTTATGTCCAACTATTTTCATATTACTGGTACTGGACGTTTTATCTGATACAGGCATCATGTCTGAGCGGCCATTTTGAATACGATGATCGATATGAAAAATATTTTGCCACAGCTCTGTTTAGTGTTTGAAGATCTATCGAACAAGGTATCACTCGACCCATGTTTTCATTTAAAATTTTAAAGTTGCGCCCTTATGAAGGGCGGCCCTGGGGGGCACCGCGGCAATATCACTCGATGTGCCCCATGGCATTTCTTATGTATGGTTCATTTATGTATAACTGTACGCACCTTTGGCGTCGGAGGCACGGGTTCGATTCCCTGCGGGAGCTCATGTGGTTTGGATTCCACGTTAATCAGTAGGTCCACGTCTCATATAGCCTCGCTGCGGAAAAGGGACGTTAAAATCAACTCAACTCATTTATGTTTAACCGTTTTCGAGATATTTCCGTGGGAAAATTAAAATGGACCACCCTGTAGACAGTTTAACAAAACAAACTAATTTATTTCATAAAATATCCCTATCAAACAGCCGGGTAAGGCAAAAAGAGAGATTGATCCTGAAAAGATGTTTCGAGAATATGTCTATTCGAGTCTTTGGTCTGGGTACCTACTGTGCACATATGTTTCGGAAATTCAGCTACTTCTCACAATGCTGTAGACTAATCCCTGTTAACTCCTCTGCAGATGAGATCAAGTTCTTACGAACCATAACCTATAGTGTTACCTCTGTTATGGATTTCCATGATAGGAAGATGTTTTGCCACCTACACAAAACGCCTATTGCTTTTCTATCGTACATTCTTCCAGCACTACAGCGATTTTCCGACTATCCTGCCATGCACTCAATGCTTGAAAATATTGCTCAGTGTCTCAGTACAACGTAGGATTGCGCACCACTTGTAGAAAAAAAAAATTGAAAACATAGTATTTCATGTTTTTCACAGCAGTTCGTATCTCTTCTTTTCCTTGTACCGTACGAAACCAATCTACCCAGGATTGTTGAAAAATTCTTCCGAAGATTCATCTTAGTATAATCTTCCTATAGTGTAGTTTATCTGGAAGTCTCCGTACTGTATAGGTTTCCAAGTGGAATTCTGTACATGATACTACTTGCATCTTTTTCGATGGGAGTGATGTATTCTGCCCATCTTAAGAGATTTGAGTCTTATTTATATTGTATATTTGTACTAACTTCACAAAAATTATAGAAGTGAATGGGTAATAGGGATAGTTTTTCTCTTGGTAATCCATGTCTTAATATTACATACATGTGTACTACTACATGGCCAAAGTTCGAAGGAAATTATAGGGTAGCCAGTCAATTTTCATCAACTACGGAATTTGGAAAATATATTAAAAATATACAGTCCTTTAGTCCAAATATTGACGTAATATTGAACAATAATAATTTCAGGGTTTGTGAAATGAAGTTTTTGTTTAATATGTTTATTTGGTTTTTGTCTCTTGCTTTTTAAAATCAACTATTCATAGTAATTAACTTATACAGGGTGTTCAGAAACAACACCAACAACAATGTTTGGGGAGTGATTTCTGACACCAAGATAAGACAAAAAGTATAGACCAACACGGTTGTCCAAATGCTTCCTTTTAGAGTTATGGGCTGCCGAAAAAATGAACTTTAAAGGTCCATAGCTCCCATACTGTGGGACCTACCGTATTCGGTTCAAGACTTCACTTAGGAACTAGTATGTGACCTATCCAAATATCCATGCTCCACAATCCTGTGGAACTAACCCAACAATTTTTATAGAGTTAGTTGATGAGTATTTCAAATTATGTGGTCGTAGCTAAAGTTCCTGTATAAAAATTGTTGCAGAAGTACAACAGGATTCTGGAACATGGATATTTGAATACAGCACATACTAGTTCCTAAGTGAAGTCTTGACCCTACTATGGTAGGTCCCGTAGTTTTGGAGCTATGGACCTTTAAAGTTCATGTTTTCGGCAGCCTATAACTCCGAAAGGAAGCATTTCTGCACCCAAATTGGTCTATACTTTTTATCTCGGTGTCAGGAATCACCTCCCAAACGTTGTCGGTGCTATTTTGAAACAGCCTGTATATTGCATACAATACTTATTTGCTTTAAAAATGTTAATATCAGTAATATTTTTTAAAGTACTTGTTTTACGATTTCTATTTCAGATTCAGCAATTGCAGCAAGCACAAGAGCAATATCCTTACTACATTGTCCGGGAAATTCCCAATAAGCCACCGCCTCCCTACACACCACCTGGTCAGGCCACCCGAGCGCCGCAAACTACAGTTCCTCCAGGAGTACTGAGAATTCCTTTGAGCAAAGTAGATATCAACAGAATCTCAAGTGAAGTGTTCCGTGCTGTACCCAAAGAGCAATCTGAAATCCTTGCGTTAGTGCACTCAGCTCTCGATTATTTGTACTCAGCGAAGGTTAATGGCCAAGACATTGAAACGTTGAAAGCCCCTGCAGAGTACTATATAGATAGTGAACATGAGGAGGACCTTCAAGGTAGAAGCAAACGCATTTTTAAGCATTTCCTTTTCGATCTGACGAAACAATTAGTGGAAGAGGCGTACAGTTTTGAGAAAGAAAGTTCTCATCCGTCGTGGATGAAACCACCTTCCCTGAAACGGAAACCATTCATGTATCCGAAAACAAAAGACAATCTACGAAATATTGTTGAGAAACAAGTTTTAGTGTATTTCGGTTTTGTTCCCAAAGCCCAGAAGGAGAACTTAATTATTCGGTGGAGTCGGAAGAAGCGAGACCAAGTGGACGAACTCTTAGTGCGTGAACTTCAAGAGGAGGAGAAAGAATGGACAAATTATGATGAAGACGAAGTTGCCGTAAAGAAACAAGTGGCCAGTGGAATTGTAGATAGCCTTGTTGCAGACACTGCTCGTGTAGTGAGTGAGATATTTAAAAAGCGACAAGCAATGGAAATAGTAGAAAGATAGTAAAACACTTTGAAAAATGGATACAGTGTTTTTAGTGCTGCTGTTGGTAGCGTGTGTTATGCGTTGGTTTTCAGTGCTGTGCAAGCTCGGTCAGTCTAGTCATTTTTTAAACTTTTTTTTTCGGTAATTTTCATGAAGGTTGTGAGTTCAACATTTATGCTTCGGTTTTCTGTATTGCACGAAAAAGAAATGAATTACCGTATAGTCCTGCAAGTGCCTTGTATGAAGTATTTATTTCGATAATGAATCCGCAAGTGCCAGCAAGTAAAAGTATATCATTGTTAATATTAGCGCAATGAATTTAATGCAATACGTTGTTGTTGTACAAAACAATGTCCAGTTACAGATTCCCACCTTATCCCACTTTCACGTATACAGAACACTTCAATCTGTGAAAGACTGACTTAGTATTTTATTTGTAGATAAGTGAAGCAATTTTCAACGAAAGATCAACAGCATGAAAACTGAAGAACTTAACAAACGGTATTTTATTAAGTAGTATTTCTTTTTTAAGTATTCAGGTTCATTCCACGCAGTGCATAAGGTTTACTCTACAATTCAAATCAATGTTTTAAACATGTACAAATGCATTTCATGATTATTTTTTATCAGTAAGGTACAATATCAGTATTCTCTCAGTGCTCAGTCATATTTTTTCTTTTCTTTTTTGTATTACAATTCAGGATTACAATTACATTTACCTCATTGTGAATTTTATATTGTGTTTCATTTGTCTAATGTCACTAGGTACACTTTAGTGGTCATCTTGCTTTTTGGCTTTTGTAACCACTTTAAACAACCTGGCTTACTTTGACGAAGATATCAAGGGTGTTTTATGCGAGGGAGGATTTAAGTGTAATCCACGACAGTTTACTTGTAGAAGAAAATGTAATAAGTAATACTTCAAGAATACATCGTCGCTGCGCCTCGAAAAACCGCTATGTGCGAAACTGGCTACTTTCCAGGAGAAACAAACAATACGTTCTCATCTATTACATCATTAACAAATGTCTGTGTCTTTTATTACAACAAAACTATTAAGAATTCAAATATAGAAACGCAAATATAGGAAATCAAAGGAAGATGCAACGCAACTTTCTGCTCATAACTTAGTGTAATATATAACTCACTTTAGATAAAAATGTCACTTAGCAGCTTTTCCGAGGCGCAGCGCCGATATACAACTAAAGACTCATATTAAAGGTACTTTTCACTATACCTGCTAAATCTCTCACTACATTCTTCCATCGTGGCACAAGTTTCAAAATACCATGTTCACATAAATCTGTCTTTTAAAGGTATCTGCTAACAATCGAATTAACTTCGTTACTGCAATTGATAGGTTGGATAGCCAAGAAATTCCTCTATCGGTCCATAAAGATGATGGTGCCAGATCAGAACTGTACGGCGCATTCGTGATCGAGTACTTCCCATCCAAGCTTCTAGAGTTTCTCACGGATAGAACTAACAACATGGGGCATGCATTATCATAGAGTATAGCTTTAATGTTAGGGCGTTCGTCGCAAAGCGCGATGTAACTTCGCTAATGTTGTTTTCATACGATGCATAATTCACAGTGGCTCTACGTTAGAAAATCCACCAGTAGAACCCCCAGCATATCCCAGAATACAATCACTAGCATGTTTTTCGCAAATTGAGACACCTTGAATGTCTTCCGTGGTAGGAAATTGACTTGTAACGATACCTTCCAGAAAAATCATACCCTTCTTTAGCGTACTGTGCCAGGTGGTCCAGGTTTGTCATCATTCGTGCCTCTCATGGACGTCTGTAAGGTTCTTTGGTACCCACAAAGCACTCACTTTACGAAATTTGTTTGCTATGAGTCACATCATACACTGTACCGTACGAAATCTTGAATATGTTCGACAGTGTTCGAAGATGGATTTGCCAGCTTTAATGAATTACCTCTTCAATTGCCTTCGTTGTGTTCGATGGATGCTGTTATTGAACCCGTCTCGCAAATCCGTAAGGTTCACACGGACCTCTTCAAAGAATTTGCACCACCTGAAGATGTTCCTATGGCCTGTATAGTCTTTCCCATACATGCACACCATTTCTCTCTAAATTTAACTCAGATTCAATCCTCTTTCTAACACCGAACTAATCTGTCTGCTCTTCATACACACACACACACACACATATATATATATATATATATATATATATATATATATATATATATATACTGTATTGTCTTAAAAGTCCCCTGACATCAGAGTTACAACAAAATATAAGAGGATATTCCGTCTCCAAATATGTTGTTTTCAATCTAAAGTGAGGAATTTTTTTTAAATCGGACGAGCTGTTTGGGCTGTACACTCTTTATGCGCCCAATGTTAAATGAAAATGCAACGTTGCAATTTACCTGGACCCACAACATAAGTAAATGAAGTTATTTGAAATGGGGGCTAGCCATAAACATGTTAGCGTAAAAGAAAATAACTCCCACAGTGGAGGGGATTGAAATTATGACATGTAAAAATAATTGAGAATTACTGATATTATTATCAAATCCATAATTTTCGGGGTCGCTGAAATGAGTAGTGACACTGCCAATGCCGTTTAAGTCTAAATTTATCCCATTTTACAGAAGATAGAGTGAGGGAGGTGAAAAATGAAATGTCAAAAATAACTGAAATTTATGTCGAATTCGTAGTTTCCGGGTCCGGAAAACGTCTGACCCGTTGAAATGACTTTTGGAAGATGGATAATTCCCACTTCAAGGATGGAAGGGCTAAACAAGCGAGTCCAAAAACACCAGATCAAAATAGAAACGTAGAATGTTGGCACCTTGACAGGCAGAAGCTACGAATTATCGCAGACGCTGGCAAGAAGAGGAGTAAGCGTAGCATGTATCCAGGAGACTAAATGGAAGGTTTCAGGATCAAAGAAAATAGGAAATGGATACACGCATAAATATATACGAGGAACAACAACAGGAATAATGACGTTGGGATTGTTTTGGATAAGAATATGAAGAAGAAATTGATGAACGTGAAGAGAATAAGCTACACAATTATTATAGTCAAGCTCGTAGTCAGCGCCTATGTCTCACAAGTTGAGTGTAATGAAGGGACAAAGCAAGAATTTTCGATGGAACTAGGTAGTACTCTGCAGAATTGTTCATTACGTGAGAAGCTTGTAGCAGATATAGATGAGCATGTAGGACGATCAAGATCAGGTTATAAAAGAATACATGGAAGAAAACAGAAATAAGGAAGGCGACAACATACTACAAATGACAGAATCATTCGATCTGGCTATCCTGAATACCTTGTACAGGAAGAAAGAACACCTTATTGCATATAAGAATGGCACCTCAAGGTCTCAGATAGACTTCATCTTATAGCGGAGACAAAACATACATAATGCAAAGGACTGCAAAATAATACCAGGTGAGATTCTAACGGAGCAAGACCGCCTCGTAGTAGCCATCAAAGAAAAAGTAGGAAGACGACGACAACATATTCCTGTTCGAACGAAGTAGTGGAAACTAGATGGGACAATAGCTGAAAAGACTCGAAAAGAATTTACCAAGTACTGCAAATAAAGGAATGAGTTGCTCGTGGAAGAGGAGTGGACCAGAGTATCATTAGTATTTACAAGTAAACCTTACGTTTGGGTGAATCGAGTTGCTGACTGAGACACATGAGAAAGTAGTACTAAATGTGGTCAGTATTTCAGTGAAGTTGTAGGTGCGAAGCTCCAGGGGTTTAGGAGATACAGCTACCAGAACATCACATGGAAGTACAGAATAGTCTTCATACAGTTGGAGGTAAAAGCCCTGTAAGACCTCTTGTAACGACAAAAGGTGAATAACAAATATATGAGTACATATTAAGTCATATAGTAAGGGTATACCTGACGGCGGCCATCTTGAAATCCGCCATTTTGAATTAAGGTTAAGTTTTTAAAATAGGAATAGGGTCATGTGATACATGATTTAAGGTGGAAATTTAATCAGAAGAACAATGGTGACGTTAATTTTGATTTACGCGCAATTGGTAAAAAGTTACAGGGAAATTAAATACTGTTGCAGCGAGAAATAGATGTGAACAGGATACAAGAAAAACAACGAAATGACATGCAAGTACAGCATCAAACAACTAACATTGTAACGCCACCATTGTATTTCTGATTAACTTCCAGCCCGAAGTCATCTATTGCATTAGTCTATTCCCATTTAATTTTGTGCTGGTTAATGATAAAGCAAAAATGGTTATATCATTGGATTTATGGTAAAATTTGCTATTAATAAGGTGTTATGTGTTTTGTTTAAAACTTTTGTCTGATTCAAAATGGCGGATTCGAACATGGCCGCCATCAAGGCAACTCTTACCAGAGACCTAATATTTATCCACCTGCTTTTTATTTAATTATTATCACTAACACAAAATTTACAAGGTGGGATAAAGGACTAATACATATGCTGCAACAATATTTAATTTCCCTGTAACATTTTACCAATTGCGCGTAAATCAAAATTAACGTCATTATTGTTCTTCTGATTAAATTTGCGCCTTAAATCATGTATCACATGACCCTATTCCTATTTTAAAAACTTAACCTTAATTCAAAATGGCGGATTTCAAGATGGCCGCCGTCAGGTACCCTTATACCCTTATATACCCTTACTATATGACTTCCCCTAGTCCTAATATGTACCCATATACTTGTTATTCACCTTTCGTCGTTACAAGAGGTCTTACAGAGCTTTTACCTCCAACTGTATGAAGACTATTCTGTACTTCCATGTGATGTTATGGTAGCTGTATCTCCTAAACCCCTGGAGCTTCGCACCTACAACTTCACTGAAATACTGACCACATTTAGTACTACTTTCTCATATGTAACTCAGTCAGCAACTCGATTCACCCAAACGTAAGGTTTACTTGTTAGAAAAACAGCAAGAAAAGTTGCGGGAGAAACAAAAGGAAGATGCCTCATTGATAAACAACATGGTGATGGAATAAAGAAGTTCGAGCAGCTATGAAGGAGAAGGAACGATATAAAAAATGACAGAACTCTGGCTATCAACTAGATCTGATGGATTACAAGGAAGCGAAGAACGCCAAGAAGGCAATTAATGTAGCAAAATGCAAGGTTTATGATGAGTTGGAAACAAAACAGGGAGAAAGGATGATACACAAGCTTTCAAATGTAAGTAAGAAGCAGAAGAAAGATATTTCGCATGTATGCTGCATCAAGGACGAAAATAACAAGGTTCTGACAAGTGAGAAGATGATAAAGAAGAGGTAGAAGAAGTATTTCCAGGAACATCTCAATGAAGAAAACTCGAAGGAAACGTGAAAATCTATCCACGAATCAGGGACTGGTTCGGCCTGTGACCATGGTAAAGGTAGAAAATGTCATGGAAGAAAAATGAGAAGTGCTAAAGCTCCAGAGCCGGATAATCTTCCTATCGAAGTACGGAAAAGTTTAGGTAAAAATGGAGTGCAGTGATTTACTCGACTTTTTAATAGGATATTGGAAACGGGAAATATGCCAAAAGAATAGAAACGCAGCTACATTGTACAATCCGCAGAAAAAACTTGCAACATGAGCATTTAAGTTTATTGTGAAACGACGAAGTCTTTTGCTCCAAAATAAGTGTGCAGAGGAGGACGACGAGATTTCTACTGGGGTGATTCGTGCCACTTAGACATTATGTTGATTCCCTGCGCTGTTAGTAGTAGTTTCACAATAAACTTACATGCTCATGTTGCAAGCTTTTTGCTGCGGACTGTACCAGTTTTTAAAAACAAAGGAGATGTTCAAGAATGTGACAATTACAGAAGAATAAATCTTATGAGCCTTGGGAGGAAGCTCTGGGAGAGAGTGATAGAGGCAAGATTGAGGAAAGAGACCGAAATAACAGAACCAATGTAGTTTCATGCCAGGACGATGGACACAGACGCAATATTTGC
Organism: Thermobia domestica; assembly: GCF_964235325.1. Classification (NCBI taxonomy): domain Eukaryota; kingdom Metazoa; phylum Arthropoda; class Insecta; order Zygentoma; family Lepismatidae; genus Thermobia; species Thermobia domestica. Next base: position 36,216,333 of record NC_137460.1, on the reverse strand, counting down.
ACTTAGGATGCTAATGGTAAAACACAGAGAATACCAGAAGGTCCTTCATATAGTATTCATTGACCTAGAGAAAGCATATGATAAGAATGCCACAGGATCTTATTTAGTGGACACTGAAGAAGAAGTATGTTCCAAACACACACATCTGTATAATTCAAGATATGTATAATCAATGTAGGACAGGAGTTAAGAGCGTATACGGAATAACAAAAGAATTCACAGTTAAAGTGGGACTTCACCACAATTGCAAAAAGGTATAGGCTAAGATCAGGGACGTACGGAAGGGGGGGGACACGGGGGTCCGGACCCCCCCCCCGAAATTTCGACTTTTTAAAAATTTTGCCTAATTTTAGGGGCAATTTTAGCAATTTTAATATAAAATAGCTTCATATTTAGTTTGAACCCCCCCCCCCCCGAAATAAATTCCTGGGTACGCTACTGGCTAAGATTACAAAAGATATCCCTCTTTTTCTTCATGCTTCTACGAAAAATCAGTCACTAAAAAAAAAAAAAAAAAAAAAAAAAAAAAAAAAAAAAACTGCGTCTCTCAATAATAATTATCACTGTTATGGTCACAAATAATAGTAATAACGTTACCTATAACTTGGGAAAACTGTGCGCATGCTTTACTCTATTTTTGTTTCCAAACAAGTCACTGTTCTGCGAAAGAAAGAAAAATAAGTACAACACATGAAGTATACTTTAAGTGCTATGTATTCGTACACGATACGTAAAATTTTTTATACATAAATGATAGGGGTAATTCTTGAAACCTAGTACAATAATATCTAGCATCAATAATAGAGATAAAATATTCGAACAAATGATATGCTTTTCGTTCCAATATTTGAGAGACAAAATTGCTTTTTTGTGCTACGTACATTTTTACGCTATATATGGTGGATTTTCAGTTTTATAAAATTTGTCTTTGTTTTTAAAAATAGGATACAATGGACACACATGTTATACCAATCAAATTTGAATTCTGAAACTTTTCTTACAGTATATGGCTCATGGCTTTGTGACAATTAGAATAGGAATAGGGGCGGAGCAAACGAACGCCAAATTGTTGCGTGAGACGTGAGATTTCAAAATTTTAAAATCCATCAAAGCTTACTGAATATTTCATTTTTTTTTACATTGTAATGCCGCTCTTTCTAACTTCTAATACGATAGGCATGAATGTATAGCTGGGCGAGGTTTTGTTGCTGCAGTGCTGCCACCTTTTGACAAATTCTAGATTTACCAATTTTTAAATATTCTTTTTAGTTTCTTCTTTCTCTTCTTCCAATAGAGAACAATTGAGACAAATATTACACCATAGAAATCTATATTCCATCACCTTTTCGACAATGTATGTTCTTCTAACAATTAGAAAGCGAGCAGGGACGAACGAAAAATAGCAGTTCGCAAAACGTAAAGTTAATGGCTGGCTTCTAAAAGTTACATTGTAACAGAAGAAAATTGTGGGTGCCAAAAAATTTCTACACGGTTTCCAGATATCGGGGGCGGGAACATAATCACAATCAGCCATTCTCCAAACTTCTACCAAATTTGTGTTGGCTATAATAATGATGAGAATAAGGTGTTTAAAAATAATAATGATAACAAGCAATCATGTTAATATGAGGTATAACAAAGTAAATGGTAAGACGATTGATTGACTACATTGTAAATGCAGTGTACTTATGGTTTACTATAACAAGTAGCAGTGGGACGTGTACACCACGTGAAGGAGGTTTGGTTAGAATATTGAACGTAACTGAATGGTATGCAAGCAACAAGAAGTTTAGGTACAGCTGGATTGCATACAACTAAGGGGCAATTCGTCTATGGGAATACATCGGGAGCCATATATTCGGATCGACTGAATAGATCACCTCTATTAACAAACTCTATTCTTAACTTCTGACCCTCTACATCCTGGTCAACATTGATGGTGATTCACCAAGTAGTGCTTGAGATGTTTGTGGGACCCAGATGGCGGATAGACGGGGTAAATATATTGTAATATCGTGCTTAGTTGTGTTTACAAATACCCAACATGTGCTTCTATTTACTCACATCAACCTTTTGCATCTTACTATGGATTAACTATGGCTGCAGATGACAGAGACAACAGCGACACCTCTGGCCACATAACGAGGGAACAGTAGTGCCAATGCCTCACCTGGAGCACCTACATAACCAAGAGAATTCCAAGGAAAGACATTAGTCTGCAACTGGTCATTCCACCTCTAGCTTGCTTTGGAGCTCTGGGAGATACATACCCCAAAGCCTCTAGTTTCTTTCGGCTTCCCATCTACCTTCTTATATTGCTCGGAGCTTTGTTGGGCAGTCTAACCTCAGTCACCATGCTTGCTTCGATGCTCTGTGCAGATCCTGTCCTGCGCTACTCGGGCCTTGGGTAATCTCTCTTTACCCAGTATACGAGACTTTACATTAAAGTGATATTTGTAATATACTGTTTATAGTGGATTTTGTATTAAAAACCGGTACCAGACTATAATTTGCTCCACCTACACCTGCACAACAAGCAGAACTTTACAATTTAATGAAGTTTTGGAAACGAAACTCCTTCAAAACCAATGAAGGACAAATGTTTTTCGCACTAAGGAAATTTAATAAGTAAAAAAAAGAAAATATCAAACTATCTTCAAATCCATGGTACTCAACAGATTAAATGATCAAGGAAATAATAATACTTGTTCGCTACAATTCAATACTATTTATTACATTATGTACAGAATACATTTTGCTACAGAATGCACCAAAACGTGCTTTAATTCAGTCAAAATATGAACGTATTTATCAGCCCATCACTTGGTTTTCAAATGACATGTTGACATTTACCCAACCGGTAATTGGCACATTTATTTGATACCTGAGTATACATGAGTGTGGTAGTTTAAGCAATAATTTCTTCACATGCACAGCATGTAATTTAATTATTTTACACATGAATAAATCACGTTCATTTTACAAACGTAATTCATTAAGCCTGTAGGAAAAAATATTATACAACATTGAGAAAAATAATATAGTTCATAGTTATCACTTTGATATTCACAATAACGCCATTCTTCATACACAGTTTGTCCGATGTTGCATCACCTAAGAAAGAAAGGAAGAATACATAAAGCTAATTTTTAACATTCGTATTGTACAATCGAAGTACTGAACTTTTCTCTACACAGTAGATTATGAACAGACATCGGACTTTTATGCAAATGCATATTTTGTTTGGTTATATGCATCTCTGTTAAATGTGGTAGGGATTTATAATAATAATAATAATACAGCTCGAATTTGAAGTTTTATAGTGCATTTTCATATTTCAAAGGTTGAAGCATATATTAATACTTAAAAGCATATTCCATTTATGATTATAGCGTGGAATAAATCCAGTTTTAGTATGTATTTTCAATATATTTACATGTTTGTACAACAGAACGGCTTTTTGCATGGGAGGATGGAAGAATGCCTAGTTTATGGAGGACCAATAATGTTAGCAATCGATCAGCACAGTGAAGACGCTTACAATTGCCAAGCCTTTAAGAAAAATATGATAAAGACATTGGATCGTGTTATCATATAATAAGTGATAAATAAAAATGAGCACTTGCTTCTGAGCATTTGCTCATGAGCAAGCTGAGTATCGAGCACCTGCTCTTTGTTTTGGTATAAATAAAACTTTCCTCTACTCGTTCAGCAAATGCTCACTGACAAATAGTAAGTGCTCAATGAACTTACTGTCTTGTCTACTTTGTACGATAGAGGGAAGAAGAGTTTTTAATTTCAAACATTTAAAAATATTTACAAATAAAGCCATTTTTGAGATACAAATTCCAAAATATTTACCAATATATATACGGCATTTATGCATAAAACTATTTTTTAAAGATATTTAAAAACTTGAATGAAAAATCGATACTACATTGCTAAATCTTAGGAATAGTTTCAAACATACATAGCTTATATACGGTCGAAAACAAAAACGTCATTTTTGATTAAAAGTCCTTTTAAATATGATTGAAGAAAGTCACTATTTTCAGAAGCGATTCGTGGAATTGTCTGCAAATAAAGAAATCCTAATTAAAGTTCACAAAATAAACAGAGAAAAAAAGTTGCAGTCGCTAATATAAAAAGTCAACTGCCAGAGGAATAAAATGCTATTTACAGAGAGTCAGATTTTCAAAAAAGATTTAACAATATGAAAATGAGATTGAAGCAGAAATGTGATGTCAAACGCATTGGAAACACACCAATTATGTTAAAGGAATGGGATTATATATTTACTTCCGGCTATTCAGAATTGTATACCGCTGGGATTATTCATTCTTAGCTTCCTGAAGAGCAGCAGTTGTTGTAGGAAAGTGTATCCATAATTTTGCTTTCTGCTTAATTTCCTGTGCAACCTCTCAGAAGACAGTTGACACGCTACGCTGAGTAACGCCAGCATCATCTGTAACATCCACCTGAAAACCGGGATCTCCTACATACCTTAAAAAATTTTCATCTTTTCATAATTCGTCAGAGCACCACTTCGTCTTTTAGTCGATTCGGAAAGAAAATACTGTGCAAGCCATTTAACATTTTCCTTCTTAAATGTGTACAATTCTTTACAGTTAAGAACATCAAAGTTCCTTCGCAATTTATACTCTTTACGTCTTCTTTCGGGAATCCCTAAAAACTCGGCAATTTCGCTTTTAACAACTTTTGTTGAGAAAGTTGGGCAAGGTACTGAGGAATCTCAAAAAATCTTAAGCACTTGCTCCAGAAAAATAAAGACACTGCTGAACAAGACTGCACTTATTTAATATAAAAACACATTTACACGTGACGTTTCGATCTCCTAGCCAAAATCCTCATCAGATGTAACGTGTACGTTTGATGAAGATCTTGGCTAGAAGATCGAAACGTCACGTGTAAATGTGTTTTTGTATCAGCAGTGCAGTGCATTATATTAACTAAGTGCAGTCTTGTTCAGCAGTGTGTTTATTTTCCTGATTTTATTCACAAGACGTATGACTATGATTGTGTGTCACTTGCTCTAAAAAATGAGCATTCGCCCGGTTTTATTTATACCAAATCTAGAGCAGTTGCTCACCAGCCAAGGGCAATGAGCATTTGCTTACGAGTAGCTTGAGTAGAATTATTTTTAATTATACGAAACCGAGCATTTGCTTCGAATTTGTGAGTTTTAAGCACTTGCTCACTTTTATTTATACGGCCCATTGTAATATCGTGTAGACCACTTCAGAAACAAGATATTTAGGAATGCTGCTCAGAGAATGCTTAGCTCTAGTTGATGAAGTTCAGAAGAGCTCCAGTCACTTCCTGGTAAATTCGGGCGCTCTGTGGAAAAGAAATTGACGGGCGTTATTGCCAGAAGCTTCCGACTACAAAACAATTGAAACTATGGAGAAAATAACTTCAAGGATTAAATTTCAACTTGCCAGAAAATATAGATACTAAACTGGCTCCTCTCTATAAATATTGTCCAGTAACATCTATTAATGATGACAGGTCATTTACTGGTTACAAATGTTATAATCTGACACCAAAAAATGAAGAGAAGCACCTTTTATATACTGATAGGTAATTACAGGAAAGAGTAAATCCTTAAAAATGAAAACATTTTTTTTTTCTACAGTGAAAACATGTAGAAAAGAAGCTCGTATCATTTCACATAAAGTAAATCCACTCTACTACACAAATGTGAAGAAAAACTAAAGATCGTGTTCTCATATAACTTTAAAAAAAAAGAAATCTTATAATTTGTATGCGTTTTAAAAAACTGGGAGTATATACATTATAACTGTCATAAAAAACAAATTCTGAAGAGAAGTTCCTGATGTTATATTTCACCTGCAAAACTTTGTCACAACTTGCTGCATGTTTGAAATGCTCTTTTTTATTCTATTGTTAATGCATATTTTATCACATTTAAGAGCATAGTTGTACACATTTTTCATAAATTTTAAGTGCATGAAAATCCGATGTCCAGTTATCAATAACTTCAGAGCGAATGTACTTTTTTTTTAACTATAATACTTTGATTACGTTAACTTTCGTCCGTCATTTGATTTTTTTTTTTTTTTTTTTTTTTTACGTATCGTACAAATTCAACCATATTCATCTAATCTGGATCAAACTTGGCATACTGGTACGCTGGGGGAAATTATAAAAGTACTTATCTACTGAAAAACATTAATTGCTACTGCCAACACTGCATTTTCATTACTTCCCTCCCCTCCCCCTTATTTTCATAACAACAAGTACAATGTTACAAACGGATAGGTTTGCATGATAAACAGGGTCACTGATCTAGAAAATAAATGTTGTTTCAGCGTTAAATTAGTACATATTACAACCGGTCTTAATTTATAGTTGGCCATTTAGGTACAAAAGTTAAGAGAATCTATAAATCGGAAAACTGGCATATCGAGCGGAAAAGTTATAAACTATATCTTTTTCCACTGCAATTTAAAAAAAGTTTACTAACCAAACGTATGGAATGCATTAAACAATATTGTACTGACTTTATATTCCTATGTGGACTCAATGTAGTTTTCAATATTTTGGATACTTTCAACAAGTTTCTATTTTCAAAGATCAAAAGCAGCTCAAATCGTAACAAAGAGATCACGTGCTCTCTTCACGTGCTTTACGCATCAACATTAGTGGAACTTTTAAATTTCTTCCAACAACTTTTTGCTTACTATGATTTGACCTGCTTTTGATTGAAAATGGATATTTGGTTTAAAAAAAAATCTGAAATATCGGAAACTACACAAATTCATATAGGAATATAAACAGATCAGGGTAATTTTGTATCTTTAAGATCATCTTGAAAAACAAACAGGGTTTACTAATAAATATAATTACATGCTATCACAGAGGAGATTAATAATGGTTACGCTCCGAGTTGACACGCACAGCTTAATCAGTCTTTTGGGGAAAACCTTAATATAAGACCCAGTCCTATTTTTGTGGAAACACTGTATTATTTTCTTTTTCTAATTTTTTCTCTGAAAATATACTTTTGAAACTTATAAATTTGCTTGACTTTATGATTAGTAGGGACGAATCACTGGAAAGAAGAAGAAAAATCAGGTAAATGCTTTCCCTCCTTATCCGGTTATGGTCTTTACAAGCAAAGACTAAGGAAAGTATTGCTCGCTTTAGATTAGTGCTATTCAACCGGGGGTACCCGAAGATGTTTCTAGGGTACGTAATCCTAAAATAAGCATATTTCCAATATTTATTAAATGATCATAGTTGAAGAATTTTTTTTCTTTCCAATGGATGATTGTCGAGATGACGTCAAGCCCGTCTAATATATCCAAGTAATCGGTAACATTTATTGCATACAGTCTCAGATTTTTTCCCACAAGTATGGATCCATTTTTACACCTCTGTAAATCATCCCACCAAGTTCATTCGATTTATTTATTTTTTTTTTAAACAGCTTCAGGGGTACACAACTGGATGGTGTACTATATCTAGGGGTACGCGACAAAAAAAGGTTGAATAGCACTGCTTTACAGTTCGCGCGGAAAGTATTGACGCCTAAAAGTTTAGCGTCAATATTTTTCGTGCTTTTACACATCACACTTGTATTTCCTTAATGACGCCGCGTATACTCTTGTTACTAACTGGCAAGAAACACTCACTTGTTATGTTGCTTACTGTGGAGTAATAAGTTTCAACTTGCTTTGGTTGGTCGACAGGATTACTTGGCGTGTGCACGTACTCTTGGGATTTCGTGTAATTTTGTTGCTACTCTGCGTGTTTTGTTATCTAATTACTTTGTGACAAAATGCCTTACTACGTGCTGAAGCCTGGTGAAACTGAGGCGGTGATTACCCTGTTGACAGCTGGTAAAAAATCCAAAGATATCTCTATGCAAACGGGTCTGAAGCTGAGAACAGTACAACGTTTGGTGAAACAATTTAAGGACGAAGAAGAAATCAAAATGCCCCGTCCGAGACCAACGTCTGGTAGGCTTACCTAGGAAAGTGTCTCAAAGGACACTAAAGATAATGAAAAGGCAGCTCCAGAACCAACCTTCTTTATCAGCTAGGGCATTAAAAGAAAACAATCCTGTATTGCTTGCTAATGTGTCCCTTCGGACGGTGCAGGAGAAAATTCATGACGACTTAGGGCTACGAAGTTACAGAGCTCGCCGGAAACCCCTTCTTACAGAGAATCATCGTTATATATATATATAAAACTGGCTTTTTGAAAAAAAAAAAAAAAAAAAATGGTACCTGGATTGTTAATGAATAGGAAAATTGTTGTGGACTGATGAAGCCACGTTTTTCGTCAGTGGCAATGGTTGCCAGAGTATGTACCGTCCTCCTGGTGCTGATCCCATCCTTCCTCAGTACACCTGTCCAACTGTAAAACACCCTGCTAGCATCATGGTCTGGGGTTCCTTTAGATATGGTGGTGTAGGGGAGTTAGTTATTCTCCCTAGAAACCAGACCATGAATCAGTTTGTCTATTTCGAGCTATTAAACGATGTATTGGAATCGTCATTTGCATTTTTTTTTTTTTTTTTTTTTTTTTTTAAATGCAAGATGGAGCTCCTTGTCATACAGCCAAAAGTGTGGTATCTTGGCTTAAAGATGCTTCTGTCCCATTTTTTGAAGATTGGCCAGGGCAAAGTCAAGACTTAAACCTATAGAAAACCTATGGTATATCATGAGAGAGAGGGTAGGGACATCTCTACATTGCCTCTGCTGAAAGCTGCCATCAGGCAGATTTGGGACAACTTGCCACTCGTTACCCTCCAAAATCTCGCCTTGAGTGTTCCACAACGACTAAAAGTATGCAAGAAGAGGAAAGGAGGTTCAACAAAATACTGACTATTCGGTGAATATTCTAACTTTTATATTTTGTAGTATGTTCGGTGTCTTTTTATTTGCGGTTGTAGCTTCCACTTGTGTCGCGTCAATACTTTCCGCGCGAACTGTAGATTACAGAAATATTCTTTGATGAATTACATACCGTATCGCTTTGCTTTAATTTCTCTGTGTTGGATGGAAGGTCTTCAACTAGAAGGTTCCACGGTTGATCCCAGCCCATTGTGTATCTGTGAGTTTCCTTTGTATCATCATCTTCTTCCATTAGGATCAGAGTGCACACAAGAGACGTTTAATTCAGTCTTATAATAGTATTATTATTATTGATGGACTGAGCATGCCACTAAACAGAAACTGATACGTTTTCATAAGAGCAGCGCACCGCAAAATCCTAAACTTTCACCACTGAGGCAGTAGTGTGTGTTTGTTAATACAGTAATCGTGTTGTGCAAAGACTACTGGCGCTTAAAGTGAATAATTCTGGAAAGGCTACAGTTTAGGAAATTTCGGTGCTCATTTCAGTTGTTCCAGCCAAAATATGCTATGCGACCGCCTAAACTAAATCCAAAACAGACCCCACTGAAGCTGACACCTCCGATATTATACGTAATTAAGACATTGACAGAATCCTCCGATAAGGAGTGCTATGACCTTCATGTGTCCTAACCAGCTATTCACAAAAAACTACGTCTCAAAATGTTCCGTGAGGCAAATGTTCATTCCAGCCATATCGTGGTATGGAAAACGAACAACTGCAGAAAGCTGTACGAACACTATCTGATGGTCGATTAGCGGAAGTTTGTAGTTATTGTAGACAAGCCGTGGACATATCTGACAAATTCTGGAAAGGATCAACCAATTATGTAAGTGTAGATTAAAAGGGACGAAACAATTTCGGTCGGCAGTGCACCGAAAGTTATCTACGCGGTTTCAACATGGTTGTGGCTGGATTTTGTTACAGAAGAAAATTAAAGCTAAATCGCGTTGCCAACAATGTGAAAATCAATGCTCACCATTAATTAGGAACATGTTTTCCCAAATATTTACAACAACGAAATCCCACCCTGTACGGAGCGGAAACAAAGAGGTTGAACTGTATTAGAACAAGACTCCAGTTACACAGTTATATCATCGATAGCATTCTACAGATGGATGGATGGAAGCTAGGATCGAGATTCGTGCTATTCTCTTTACTGACATCCCAGTAAGAGTCCTGTTGGTCTACTATCCCTTTGGACTTCAGAAATAACTTTCTTCTCTCAGTTACAGGCTTCTGGAAAGCGTCCCAACACGAAAAAAAAAATCGTTGAGTTTTACGTCCCACGGCTATGCCGGTTAGGCTAAAGGAGACGGTGATGATGAGTAATGAATGAAATGTGAAATGAAGAAAGTGAGAGGAAACGGGAGAACCCCAAAGAAACTCACGCACACGGTGTTGGTCCACCACAAAGTTCACTTGGCGGGGGCTGGGATCTAACTCCGGACCCCAAGCATCAGAGGTGAACGCTCTACCACTGAGCCACTGCGGCCCCCGTCCCAACACGAGTGAAGTAAAATACCCCTTTGTAAGCCTGCAAAGAAGTCTTTTCCAGTGGAAAGTGTACTGTCGGGCAACTGTCAATAGTATTTGTCGTCACATAGAACACAACCGGTGATGGAAGGATGGGCTGTCATAGCTGAGTAAACAATTCAAAGTTGTCTATATGGAAGTCTTATCAGCCTCTGTAGTATAAGTATACAAGAAACTTATATAAGTATCTGTACATCATCATAACAATAAATATCTGTCTTACCGTACACCTATTTCAGCGTTCTCCATTTATTTTCTGTTTATCTTCATGGGCAATAAATTCCCGGTATTTTGGTCGATCATTTCGCTAATCCCATACAGTTGGTAAGCTCCACTAACTGGCTCTCCTTTCGACGTCACAATGTTTCTGGAGGAAACGGGAACCTCTGCTGCAGGATGATGAGAAAACGAAACGGGTACTGTGCTGTAGCCACCACTGGCAGGAGTACATACAGTGATGCTCATTTCGTCGCTATTGGCATTTATTATATTCTGTCCATAAGGGATTGCAGAAGCACCTGTAAGAAAATATATTTAATAAATATTGCCTTTGGACCCTGTAAATAATAATTATACAGGGTGTGTCTAAAGCCTTCATCCAATTTCAAAGTAGGTTCATTGCTTGAAAGCGGCTAATCGTATCTGAATGTACCACCTATAGTTCGAAAGAACGAATGTTCAAGTTCATACACATATCCAATTTCAAAGTGCTCTACCTGGCTACCCCATAGCAGAACATGCCGCGATCTGCGATGTGATCGCAGAAAATGTTCCGCACCTGTGCAGAATAATTGGCATGTAACGCTGTAATAATAATATGATAGTATCGTCTTGATTTTTTATTTTGGAATTCCTGCAGAAAATTTTTGACTCAGAAAAGTTTATCGCAAAAAGATAAAGAAAGTTCTGCCATTGGGCCTGGCTATAAATCGTTATAAAACAGAAAATAATTGTAATTATATCGGGTTTTCAGTTCACACATATTCAATGTGGCCTCATCCTGCCGCACGGCAAACATCAAGTGACAGTCGAACTCTTGCATAGGCGTTTCATTCAAATACGATTAGTCGTTTTCGAGTTATAACATTTCAAATATGGACAATGACACACTGTATAATACGTATCTTTTGTTTTGATATTCGTATGTCCATGCTGGGACTTTGCACAAACCATATACTGTATATACAATCAAAATAAAATGGTACTTGTTATAATATACACACCGAAAGCATCACACACAGAACTTAATTTTCAAACTTCAAATGGTTAATTGATAAAGTACAACGATACTAAAAAACGGGAGACTTCAATCGTGAATTACTGTCAGCCATGTTAGATGTAATGATAAATAAATGCCAATGCTGGATTAGAGCTCCAACACAAGTAAGTTTTATTCCGTGATAAAGGCGGATATTAAACCTTTCTTGTGGCGATAAATCCGTATTACAAATAAATAAATGAAGTCAAATCTAGTGCGTAATAGGTTAAAGTTACTTTAACCCTGGTGGAATAAAAACCTTGCTTTTCATTTTGTGCTGAAGTCACCCGCGCGCTGAATGTGCACATTGTATATGTACACTTATGTCCAAAATTATTGTCGCATGTCTAATATATTGTTGTAGGAATATAATTTGATAACGAATTCGCCCGGTATTTCTTATAATGTTAGTATGTGTATAATCGGCAAAGACATGTATGTGGTAAATTTCATGTCAAAAGAGCAGTAAATAAGAAGAACAAACCGAAAATAAAACTTTCTTGTATATTTTGTTTCACTCATTCTAATTTTCGTGTTTATAATTATTTTCCTATGAAATTTACCACAAATTTGCATTTCCCGATATCAGTGTTAAAGGTACCTTGCAAAATCATCATCAAATTATATTCTTACAAGAAGACAGTAATAGATATGCGACAATTATTTTGGACATGAGTGAACCTAAGTACATTGATAACACTGGTGGACAGTGAATTATTATTATTATTTTACTTCTATTATTATTATTGATAAAACAAGGTATTCCTTATAATTTTTGAGCTGCTGAAAACAAATCTGACCTTAATATTTAAGAAATTTAATAAATCGAGATAGGTTTGCATCACATATAGTGAAGCTACGCAAACATAAGCTCAGTTTCACACAGCTTATGTTTTCAGATATAATATCTTAAAATATCACAAAGATAGCTTGAATATAAGGTGAATATTTTGAAAAACCAAAAAGCCATTTCCAGAATTTCACATGTATTTTTTCATATATATTGCAGAAATTTTTCCAGCAGCCCTCGTATGTGTTACTTTAATAATCAATTTCTACAAATTAATAACTTTCTAATATATATATAAAACTGAATTACCTTGTGACACAGAAACTGACTGCGAAGAAGCTGTTTCAATGGTGGCCTCAGGAAGAATAACAAATTTGCTAAATGAAGCTTGGTTTGCTGGTAGTCCTACGCTGATATTGGTTATGGGTTCAAATTCCCCTGACGCCATCACTGAAATAGTTTGAGACTGGGCAGCATCCGACACACTGGTTATCACTACACGGATAGCATGAAAGAAATAAGAAAATAATGCTTTCAATAACAACCATTTCGAACATTTTAAAAGCACATAGTTTCTATGTATTGAAATTTCATTTCTTATCGATAGTATGAAACGTTGTAAATTTCTATAACTGTTCTCCAAGTGTACGAGGTATGTTAGAAAAGTAATGTGACTGATTTTGTACTAACTAAAGTTTTTATGTTTTTCAAACAACAATGTTATCCCCTTCAATGTAGCTATATACTGGCGGAGTCGTTGTTCCCACTCTTGGTAGCAGCGCTGGAAATCTTCAACTGGTAGGCTTTTAACTGGTCGGTCACAGTCTTTTGAATGTTCTCCAGAGTTCCAAAATGACGTCCTTTTAGGATATGTTTCAATTTCAGGAAAATATAGAAGTCACAAGGACTCAAATCAGGTGAATAGGGGAGTTGAGGAACAACAGTAATGCGTTTTGAGATCAAAAATTCACTGATGGAAATGGCCGTGTGACACGGGACATTGCCATGATGAAGCATCCACTTGTCTGCAATGTCTGGTCTCACACGAATTACTCTTTTCCTGAGCCTTTCAAGAACACTTTTATAAAACACTTGATTGACAGTTTGTCATGGTGGAACAAATTCTTTGTGCACGATACCCTTACTGTCAAAAAACAAATCAGCATCGTCTTGATCTTTGATTTGCTCATTCGACATTTATTTGGCCGAGAAGATGACGGAGTGTGCCACTCTTCGCTTTGCTGCTTTGTTTCAGGATCGTACTCAAATATCCAGGATTCATCACCTGTGATCACATAATTGAAGAATTCTTGGTCATTGGCAATCCTCTCAAGATGATCAACGCACACGTTTTTTCGATTGTCCTTCTGTACAGTTATGAGGTTTTTCGGCATCATTTTGGCACAAATCTTTCGCATGTTCAAATCTGTCAAAATTTGACGTAGGTGAGTGTTTAAATTTAACTGTTCACTTATCATTCTTATTGTTAAACGACAGTCTGATCTCACAAGAGCCCTCACACGTTCAACGTTTTCGTCAGTTTTTGAAGTTGAAGGTCTCCCTGAGTGAGGTTCATCTTCAACGTGTTCTCGGCCTTCTAAAAATTATTTATGACAGCAGAAAACTTGTGCTCTTGATAAGCAATGTTCTCCATAGGCTTGTTTCAAGTTTTCAAAAGTCACACTCGCGGATTCACCAAGTTTAACACAACGTTGCTCTAAATTCCGATGCTCCATTACTGTAACACACAACAAAAATACAATTTCACTGATGACGCTGTCAAAAATAATGTGTTAGCTATACGCAGTTGTAACTCGGACTGAGCAAGTGGAAGGGATAAACAAAGTCTAGCACAGGCCGGTAGACACAACGTTGCCAGATCGCCCGTTGCCAGTCTCATTACTTTTCTCACACACCTTGTATTTCTATACAATCAAAGGTAGTTTTGTCAAGTTTAACAAAAAGCTCAAAATAAACCTCTTGAAAACAGCTCTTACACATAATGATCGCTTTTGATTGTTGCAATGATCTGTCCAAGCAATTTGATAAAAATTCAGCGTTCAGCGTAGCATAACAACAAAAGCTGCTTCTATTAAATGAAAAAAAAAGGAAAAGCTTAGTAAGGTGTGTATAGGGGGCGCCGAAATCTAGCTACGGCTCTCATCACCACTTACTACTTCCTTGAACACTTTTTATTATACTTCTTCACTGTACCCGAGCACCTACACACTATCCTTCAACCTACGCAAACATACCTAACGTAATGTCGCTTTACTAGTATAAATCACAATTTCCAAGTGAATATATCAAAACTTTATTCCTACATCGGGTCAATACAAAATCCAACTATCTCCACAGAATATGTGTTAACCCCTTATTGCAGAGTAAGTGCCTACTTCACACAACAATTAATCCCAGCAAATAACTACTATGCCCAACAGTTAGGTTTTCACTGAAGAATTCTTGATAAAAGAAATGTTCTTGGCTTCAGAAAATAGACTTGAAGCAGATCATTTATTCGTGTTTTTCGCTATATACTACGCGTGCCATTTTTTAAAAATAGACAGTCATTTCTGAATAGTAGGAGGCATATCACGTACGAATAGTAGATAAACTTACAGGAATACTCTCTACCTTAGAAAACAGACGTAAATATATTACATAAGAAAATTATCAGCATAAACTTTTAAAGAATGAAAAATGAAAAGAAAAAAAAAATACCTACCTGAAGAACCCGATGATTCAGGAGTAGGTATTTCTAATATGTGAAGCAGCTGTTGGGTCCCGATGTTCGCTGTGCTCTCTGTTGTTGAAACCGGTGTTAAAACTGTTACTGTTCCATCTTCTTTTCCATGAATCACTGATGGTGTAGAGAAACTGGACGAAGATTGGGACGTGTTCGTTTGTACAGCTGGAGTTGCAGTCACCACAGTCTGACTTCGCACTTGATGATCCATCTTTGATGAATTCATTTGAGAAACAGGCTTTCCAACATTCATGTTCACCTCACTTAATTCTGCTGCCTACGAAATGAAACAAGTTAAATGTTTAAAACATAATTAAAAATCGTTCAAAGCTATATTCTAGACCAACATCCCAGTAAGTCTCAGTTGAATAGTGTGCCTTTGGACTTCAGAAACACTACCTTTCTTCTCAAAGTTACCGGTACATTTAACTAGTAGTGCTAAGGTAAAGTTAGTGATGTTACTTTTGAAATGTGTCTGTAATTCCTTTTTCGTTATAATGGTCACTCTTACAATCAATAAAGATTTCAAGCTTAAATTGAGATCATACTTTTGGGCTATTTTATTTCATTTGCATCATAAGCAAACTAAAGTGAAAGAAATCCCTTTTGTGTCCTTATCCTTAGCCAGCTTTTTAACCTCTAAATTAAAGGTAACTGGGCAGCTAAATACCAGTTCTTCAATGTACCACTATCATACCCATTATTATAACTTAACTGATAGCTTTATTTAGGTGTTCTATAGATAAAATCAAGCTGTAAACACTTAGGAAAAAAATCCTTCCAATTTCGATTTTTATTAAAATTAAAATAAGCCAAGTTTTATAGACATACGTAATTATTATAAAGGGTGGCCCAAAAGTATGTACACAGTACGTACTGATCAGCTCATTGCATTTCATATAATTTCTTATTGTCATCCATCAGGCAGATTGTTTTTAATGTGTTTTTACTTATATCTTAAGCTCAGAAGAGCCGAAGCAAATAAACCAATAAACTAGAATGCTATACTTTATCAATGCAGGGGTGTAAACCTACTTTTGGGCCACCCTGAAATAATTAGAACGTCGTAAACTTATCGAAAATATTTTATAAATCTAATTCTTTTTTTTTTTTTTTTTTTTTCTGTAAAAGTATTGACTCAGAGTAGGTCTTGGTTACTTGCTAACATAGAGGAACATGAGCTACCCATTATCTAATATTCCTTCTGTCATTGGAATGTAATATTCCTTCTAAGTCATTGGAATATGTTTACTGCGTACAACTCCTCTTGTGTACGATTGTCGATCTTATCTATAAAGAAATAACAGTCGATCTTGCTCTTCAAATTCAAAGTATTGTGTTTGAAAAAACGATACATGAAAACCTATTAGAAATACGAATAACTTACAGGATAAAGCTTTTTCTCATTCACGAGATTATAAATGGAGTCTCCGCCCCTCGAAAACAATATATATATCAATCGTTTAAACAGTATTCTTCCCCCGCAATTGGTACTACAGACTACAAATAGACCGAACATAACTACTATTACGGAGCACACCCGTCGAAATTATTATGAACGTAACCAAAGAAAGCAAAAAGTACTAAAAGCCCACTCAGGAATAATAATAAAGTTAAGGTTCTTTCTGTATGAAATACAATTGAGGGATAAATTTGGATAAGGGCGTAACTAGCAATTCTTCAATTCTTCAGGACAGCAGAAAAACAAACGCCCTTACTCATTTAACCAACGTATTCACACACCATTTTTGGAGACAGGCGATCCCTACGGAGCAAAGATATTACCTTACCACCTAGACACATGCGGACATACTCAAACTTGCAGAAAATATGTATATCTCATTTTACCGGAAATAGATCGATACGCCCTTATCCAAATTACTCCTTCAATAATAATAATAATAATAATAATAATAATAATAATAATAATAATAATAATAATAATAATAATAATAATAATAATAATAATAATAATAATAGTAGTAGTAGTAGTAGTAGTAGTAGTAGTAGTAGTAGTAGTAGTAGTAGTAGTAGTTGTTGTTGTTGTTGTTGTTGTTGTTGTTGTTGTTGTTGTTGTTGTTGTTGTTGTTGTTGTTGTTGTTGTTGTTGTTGTTGTTGTTGTTGTTGTTGTTGTTGTTGTTGTTGTTGTTGTTGTTGTTGTTGTTGTTGTTGTTGTTGTTGTTGTTGTTGTTGTTGTTGTTGTTGTTGTTGTTGTTGTTGTTGTTGTTGTTGTTGTTGTTGTTGTTGTTGTTGTTGTTGTTTCTGCTGAGGGAATTTCTATTTCTATAAAAAAAAATTACCTTGTGGCGTACAGCTTTTTTCCACTGGTCCTCAAATTCAAATTCTTTCATGAAGCAACTTTGATGATCGAATTATTCTCGACTGGCCTTACGCATTGAATGTTGTGTGATTTGTAACGACTCCATTCTTTTTCTTTTCTTCTAGGAAGCATAAAGAACTGCCTGAATACAATTAACAAAATACAAAGGGACAATCACACAATCTATTAACTACAAAACTTTTACTGATATTTGAAAATATGTGAGGAAAAGCTATTCTGAGAAGCTTCATTTTCATAAAATAACGTATCCTATAATAACCATTATGTAAATGTTGTATTTTGTGTATCCTCCACTTAAGAATTTCCATACCTGAAGCAAATGATGTATGGTCTGTTGAAGCTGTTGAAGCTGGTTGTTACTAGTAGAATTATTTGATGGTTGCTGTAAGATATGTTGTTCTATTATTTGCTGTTGCTGTGAGATCTGCATTTGCTGTTTTGATAATAGCTTCTGTAGTTGAATTAATTGCTGCCTTTGCACCTGCAACTGAAACAATAATTAATTTATTAATTACAAACTTTTTCATCAGATTCAAAGTATAAAAATTAGTTTTTTAAATTTTTTCTTTGTTTTTAATTAGATATTTTCAGAAAGTATACACTCACAGTCCAAAGAAATGTAAATAATATTAAAAAATAACGTCTGCAGGTAGAATTTTATATTTACATTGCACTTAACAACTTAATTTTGAACAAAAGGGGCCGCGGTAGCTCAGTAATAGAGCATTCACCTCTGGTGCTTGGGGTCCCGGGTTCGATCCCAGCCCCCACCAAGTGAACTTTGTGGTGGACAAACACCGTGTGCGTGGGTTTTCTCGGGGTTCTTCCGTTTCCTCCCACTTTCTTCATTCCACCATTTCATTCATTACTCATCATTACCGTCTCCTTTAGCCTCAGCGGCATAACCATGGGACGTAAAACTCAAAGATTTCATTTCATATCATTTTTTAATTTTGAACAAACATTAAGTTAGCGTTTACAAATCAATAAAATATTACTTTAAATATTCTATATGCATGGAGGGAGGGGGGGAGCACCGTGGCCCAGTGGTAGAGCGCTTACCTCTAGTGCGTAGGGTTCCTGATTCGACCCCTGACCAAGTCAGATTTTGATGGACATCATCATGTCCGTGGTGTTTTCTTGAAGTATTCCTGTTTCCTCCCACAACCTCATTCCACCAATTAATTCATCATCATTCACTTGCGTTAATCCGTCTCTCTTAGGTTAAAAGGCATAATCGTGGGATGATAAACTGAAAAATTTCATTTCACTTTCTTCCAATGTGCAAACTTATTTCTAATACAAAATACACGAATAAATTACAGAAAAGAAGGTATCTTGGCTTAATCGTAACATACCAGAGACGACTTATAACAGACTCTTGTAAAATATGCCCACCAAATCAAATTAAAAGAAAACTCAAAGCCTATAAAGTTTACCTTTTTCTACATTATGAAAATAATTGAACATTTTAGTCGAAATTTAATATTATACTTCGAATTATATATTATCTTGTTCGGGGAACACATTAAATCGTTTGGGTTGCTTATTTCATCAGTTAGAAACAATGGCCGTACATGTTTCTCTTCGTACACCAATTAATAGTAAAAGAAGTGTATTTTTTATCAGAATACAAACAGCACTACAATATTCGTACACAATAAGAACCACAGAAATTCAAGTCAATGAGAGAATATTCAAGCAGATAAAACCATAACACACCTCTCCGCTGCAATGGAAAACCAATTTATCATCGATCGACCGAGGCAAATGAGAGAGCTCACGAAATGTAACTAGAAATTTGTTTCTCCTTAGTACGAGGGTGGATCAAATATAAACGGAATTTTTAAAAATTTAAATTCATTTATTGAATACTACAAGGCACTTACAATATATTTTTCCACATAGTTTCCTCCTTTGGAAATGCATTTGTCCCAGCGTATGGGCAGCTTTTTGATGCCCTGATCGTAAAAAGAACGGGGTCGTGTCACCAGCCAGTTGCGCACCAACTTCCACACTCTCGTCATCTTCAAATCGTTGCCCTCCTAGCTTTTTTAAGCGGTCCGAACAAATGGAAATCGCAGGGCGATAAGTCCGGGCTGTAAGGAGGATGTTCAAGTGTAGTTCACTGCATTTCCTGTAGCTTCGAGACAGTTCAAGCTGTAGTATGAGGTCGCGCATTGTTGTGCAGGAGGATCTGTCGAATCGATTGGTCTCGTCTTTTGCGGCGATATGCAACTCTTGCCTTGTTCAACAGCGCGCAGTAGTATTCAGCATTTATTGTGCGTCGCTCATGTAAAAAGTTACTCGTCGACCGTCGTCAATAATGCCTTTAACCGCACGAATATTTTCGTTCGTAATGCTGGTCCGAGGACGGCGATCGTGTTGCTGATTCCACACGTTCTCGTCCTTCCTTGAACTTTTTATGTCAGGCATACACACGCCTTGACAATGTTTGATACCCGAACTATGCCGTCAATCTCTGGCAAATTTCTGCCGCTGTAACTGTGCGCAGTGGAGGGGTGCACCTGTTGCTCCAACATCATGAGCGGTACTGACGAATTGGCGGGAAATATGTAACAGCACGCTCTCTCCACTCCCAGCGGTCCCGCCTAAACATAGCAGAATCGCGCGGCCAGTCCTACCAATTGTTGATGTTCAGTAACAAAAATCCCGTTTATATTTGATCCTCCCTCGTAGCAGAGGTGAACGGTAGATTCTTAGTTTTTACAATGTGCTCTCCATCCGAAATACGATATAACAAAGGCAATACTGTAATTTACCTGAATAGCTGCTTCTTCCGGGGTGAGAGTCTGCAGTTCCTCTTGTGATGGAATATGAATAATATCCACTTCAGAACCACTAATCTCATTACTTTGAGTCGAATTCTCCTTCTCCGATGGCTCGTCGTTATCATCTGTATCACCTATTAACAACAAAAGACACAAATCACTAATATAAGAGTGAAAGAAACAAAGAAGGAAAGAAAACAGAAATAAACGTCAGTGATCGTTTTGAAGCCAGGATTTACCCATCAGAGGCAAGTACACTTTACTAGATATCCATCTTAGTTATTTTGAATGTCACGGAATGCCCAACAATACGATTGGATGATTTAAGTTGTACGTTCTTATTGAGCAGACTCTGGCCACGAGACGTGGGCCTACTGTCTTGAAACCTGAATCAATGCTACTTTTACCGAGAATCGAACCAGACTTACCCCAAAGGCGAGAATACTAATACTTAACCATGACGAACCATCTCTATCGGTTTAAACACCAAACTGAAATGTAAGCAAAAAATAGTTCCAACATTTAAACAGAAAAATTATGATGTATCTAACTGGTCTTTTGTTTTACACATCTCTTTATCTTTAAAATAGCCATCTATCGCAACATATCAATTTTTATTATATAACAAAAGGTATAACTATTAAAAATGCGCCTAAGGGAATAAGTAGTGTGAAGTGATGCATATGTAGTACTGTAGCGAACTATGTCACAACCTGACATTGTGCCTATTTCGGATTCTCCATGCACGCAATCTTCATGTATTGAATCATCATTATGTATATGTAATCAAAATAAGAACACAAGATATTTCCTATTTTTCCATCTTTCCCAAACTGTTAATATATATTCCTAGTTTCTGTCTACTTCCTGAAAACAAGCTCAACCATGGTTATTTCAGCATAACTCTTTATTTCCTACTTTTCAATTCTTACTATTTTGTGTGGAGGTGGACAACACAGAAGAAACAGGAAAGAAACAAAGAAGAAAACTACTAGACTGGGACCACGAGGGACTCTTTATCACGTTAAAAAATCAAAAAGGCAACAAAAGTAATTCCTGAGCAACCACCTTCATCCAAGACGTGAGGCTATCCATAGCCTCATACCACTCATATGACAAGTACTGAGTAGGGGCCATCACCATTCTGAAGGAACATAGCTCTTTCATGATCTCATGAAGGAGGGAGAGAAATCGACGTCCATACTAGAGGTCCGCATTCAAGTACCTGTTAACTGGATACCAGAAAACACTTGAAGCTATAGACGCTGTTGCAGGACTGTGTTTCACACCTTCCCAGCTAATATAAGGATCCTATAACTGCACTATGGCTGAGGTACAGTAAATCCTTTCATTTGCCTTACTTGCATTTCTTGGATCTTTTCCATTCATGAATTTAACGTGTCTCATTTATTGTTATTCCCAATTTTGTTCATAATTGCAGTACTAATTCGACCCCAGATTAATTTCCCTCGCAATGCTCAGCACTATCTCCACATTCTCTTAGAGGTTTCCTCCTAAATTCAGTGCTGCTAAAGTATAACTGGTCAACTCTGAATAAAGGTGAAAAATAAGTTTTAGAATATGTTTTCATAATATAGGAAATTTATGATTACTCAACAGCCTATTATTTTATATTCACCAATTAATTTTTTTACACATGTTTCAGAAGCAGTGACAACAGTTACATATATGCCATTCAGGATTAAAGTAGTGTTGAATGATGTAAGGCTTTTGTATATACATTTACACGTCGGCGTTCATTCACTTCAAACTGGATACAAGTAATGAGAAGATTACATAGGTTATAAAGCAAGTAAACTCAAGACCACTGCTTTACGAACCTATAACTATTATTTCTACATGACGATCTAGCAAGTCGTACTTTAGGTACTGGTAAGTACACTATTTATTTCCAAGTATTTTTTTCTCAATCCTAAGTAAATAATTACCATTTTTCTTCTTGTTTTTGTCAGACTTCCGCTTCCGAGGATGTTCTCTCCACCATTTTTTAAGGCCATGCTCGGGTGGCTCACGAACTCCACGTGTTTTTCTCATATATTCATTCACAGAACAAATGGTTGTGTAGCTGCAACCTAAAAGATAAGAAACAGATAATTTAGAAAATTACATAAAGATTGTGTAAAAAAGCACACGTGGCGTGGTTGAAAAGTGTTGAGAAAGGAGCAATCATTAGTGACACTGGATGAGTTATCCTTTTGCCTGTATTTAGTGGAGCTTCACACCCTCCTGACTAAGAACGTGTGACTACCTCTTTGCGATTGCGTGTGATTGTGATAACGGAGGAAAAATTGGAACAGTGTGCGTGCTTTAAATTCTGCTTTAAAAAACAGGCAATATCAACCTAGGATACTTACCAACTGTTAATAACAGCTTTTTTATTTTGACAAAGGCACAAATGCTGGGCAGGGCCGTGAAAAAAGAGTGCGGCTAAGTTTAGCCCCAATTTAATCTCCCCATGAATTTGCCCGAACGTGATTGCAATCGATAGCTACCGATGCGTAGAACATGCCTGTAAAGGAACCAAAGTGGTCAGATGCACCGTTCCTGAGATATCGCGTTCCAAAGGTACGGGATGCCACGAGATGGCGCCAGCATCGAGGTTAAGATCGACGTAGCACTTTAGTTTATGAAACGCAATCAGAAACATCCGTTTTCGCGTTTTGCATCCAATACAATTGTTCCCCTCAAATAAGCGCAATAAAGCAGTGAAAACGAGTGCAATATAATCGTCTTCTTTTGCAGTAACTATAAGCACTAAACACGAATACAATCAGTTGAGAGCAGAAAAGATAGAAATAACGGGCTTGATCAATGACTTTAAAACAATACGGAGTTATGTATGTGACCACTATAACGTGTTAGCTTTACACTTTATACAAACACCCTCGGGGCGTGAAGAGGCGATCTCGCAGCTGTGCCTCGATACTGGCGCCATCTCGTGGCATCTCACATCTTTAGAACGTGATATCGCAGGAACGGTGCATCTGACGACTCTGGTTCCTTCACTGGCGTGTTCTATGCATCGGAAGCCATCGCTTATATTCAAGTTCGGCCAAATTCATGGGGAGATGAAATTGGGGTTCCAGGCTAGTGCTTTATTGGCCGCACGCTTTGTGCTGTTTATAAGCAAGATACGTTATCAAAAGCAACACTCCGAAAGAGAGTTGATTCGCTTTCTTTCTGAAAATTTTGATGTCCAAGATGCTCCTCGCAGTGAACGACCAACCACAGCAAAAGAGGATGATATTCTCGCAAAAGTAAAACAAGATAGGCAAGTAAGCAGTCATGACATCGCCAATCGACCTAAACATCCATCACAATGTTAAACCACTTGGAAAAAGCTAGCTACAAAAGGAAGCTTGATGTTTGAGTGTCCCATGATATGACTCAAAAACATTTACTCGATCGAATTTCTATCTGTAAATCTCTACTGAAACGCAAAAATTTCCAGCCATTTCTAAAGTTGCTGATCACGAGTGGTGATAAGTAAATAACCTACAATATGAGAAAAAATACAATATAAAACCTCACAGAACGATAAACTCAGCCTGCTACTCGCGACGATGAGCGCGGTTGCATCTAGCAATTCAAAAGAAACGGCTGGAACTGATCAACAGAAAGGGGGTCATACACCACTTTGACAACGCCAGACTGCATACATTTTTAACGACCTGTCAGAAATCGAGAGATCTTGGCTGAGAGGTTTTAATGCATTCACTGTATAGCCCCGTCTAACTATCATTTGTTTTAGTCCCCGAAGAACTTCTTGAATTGTCTTAAGCCAGTTTCAAAAGAGACATTTGAAAACCACGTGTCACTTAAAAAAAAAATGTAAGTTTTACACAGACGGGATTATGACATTGCCGGGAAAATGGCAGATTATCAAACAAAATAGTGAATACGTGGTTTCATTATATTATTTTCAAATCAGAATAATTACATGGTTTTGTTTCAAAAGTCCCTTACCACTCCTTTTAAAATCCGTATGTATGTATTTATATTGAACTTATGTAGGAAATATACAATAGGGCTTGGGTTAAACCTTTTGGATGGTGGTTAAAGGACGGCTGCCATCTTGAATGCCGCCATTTTGAACTTCAAGTTTTTATTTCAAACGATAGGTGGGTCATGTGATACATGACCTTAGGCTAGAATTTGCTCAGAGTGTCAAATCTGAAATCAGATTTCATGTATCTTTATTTAGTGAGAAGTTATGGACAACTCAATGTGATTATTCCTCTTTTTACAGGTGGTGAACAATGATAAATGCCGTTAACAACTGAGGAACGCATCCAGATCGTCAAACTGTGGGGTGAGAGAAGTGCCCGTGCAGCAGCAGCCGATTTCAATCAGCGTCATCCACAACGTCATACTGTGTCACATGTTACAGTGGCACAGTTATTTACCAAAATTTGAGGAGACAGGCACGGTCGCGATAGATCACGTAGTGGACGACCGTGGACAGCAACGGACGACCGCAACAGGTACGGCAGTGCTGGCCTCCTTCTCGATGTCACCACAGCGGAACACACGTCGTCTCTCCATGCAATGTGATATGTTAGTCCCAGTTCAGTGTACAGGGTGCTACAGAGGCACAGCAACAGCCGTATAAAGTGCAAATATTGCAACACCTATCCGAGGACGATCCAAATCGCCGCGTACAGTTTTGCGGGTGGGTAATCGAGCAATTACGGTTAAATACAAACTTTGTGATGGAGATACTCCATTCCGATGAAGTCTATTTCTTCGTAAATGCGGAGGTGAATAGGCAGAACATGCGCTATTGGTCGCCTGAGAACTCCGCATGGACAGATCTCTACAAAATGATCGGTGCAGAGAAGGTTATGGTGCAGGCGGGTATATGGGGAACACGAATTATCAGTCCTTTTTTCATTCACGAAACTTTAACTGCGGAATGATACCTGGAGATGTTACAGGATCAGATACTGCCAGGTCTGCTGTCGGAAGATGGTACATTTTCCAGTTTTTTTTTTTTTTTTTTTTTTTTTTTTTTTTTTTTTTCAACAAAACGGTGCGCCCCTCCGCTTTGGCATCCGGGTGCGTCAGTACCTGGATGAACAATTTCCTGAGGCATGGATTGGTCGCCGTGGGTCAGTTGAATGGCCTGCCCGATCACCAGAATTCACTCCAATGGACTTCTACCTTTGGGGACACATTAAGGATATGGTGTGAAAATTCGTAATTTTTGTCATCTTGAGGAACGTATCACTGCCTGTGAGCAAATTTCCCCAGCATGGAGCACGTTGTGTAACAGGTAAATATCAATTGTGGTTGTCCATAAATCGCTTATTAATATTCGTAACCACTGTCATCTATGGAAAGTTGGAACATTGTTATGTTATTAAAGTAAGGAATTACGAAGAGTATATTTTTTATGGCTTCTAATGAAGCTAAAATGATGATACTTCACCTGGATCTTTGGTACAGAGTATCATTTTCGCCTAATCAGATACTGTTCCTCTTGCGACAGTGTTTCCACTCAAGAACAGTGCAAAATTGTTTAAAAAGGGAATTTTATAGGGAAATTCGAAAAATATTCCCTCCGTTACTTCCCTCTTGTATGCAGTACTGAGGCAATCTATACCATCTGCAATCCTATTTCATTAATTTTCAAACGAGGTATAATATGCAACATAACCCCTACAGGGTGTGCTAGAATGTTTTAAACAAAAATCGGCAAATGCAAGAGGCAATAAAGTTACCCCCACCCCTATCTCCGGAACGAGGGGGAATAGACCCTATGTTCACATAAGCAATTTTGCTTAGAATAAAAATCTTTGATTTCGTGTTAGGATTTATCAAAATAATTAATAGTTGTGCGTATAGAATACCATCATAGTATTGTATTGTATATTACATTGTATTGTATATTCCATTATATTGTATATTTCTGTCCTAGTTTCTATATACATAAAAGGTGGATTTTTCCTATGACACTAAAAAACTCGTACGTATAATAATTCTACTACATTAATATTTACCCTTCTATGTAATCCTACAAGAAGTTATTTTTACGTTGATGCAATGAAAAATATATTTTTCACATCTCTCACTAAAAGCCTTGATTTGCTTATGAAAGAATGAGAACTACTTTTCCAAATATTTGAAGACTATTAAATTAAATATTTATATATTACAAGGATCTTTCTTTTTTTCAGTTTAACGTCCCACAATTATGCCCTTTACGTTAAGAGAATATTGATTGATTGATTGGGGTTCAATGGGGACGTCAGCAACGAAGCTATTTATCCCCGTCACGATTAAAACATATGCCATAAATAAAAGTTTAAAATCCAACATATCGCAATATAACAAAATATTGCTGTAAAAGAGATGTAAAAATCTAAGAGATAACATAAATAATAAATATATGAGAATAAAAAATATATAAAAAATGACAATAAAACATAATATTAATAATGAACAATATATAACAATAACAATATAAAAAACAATAGATCATAAATCAACGTTTCAGGCGAACCTTTCCACGTGCGTCATCTACCGTCTACTCAGTATCCATTAGGTTGTCTTCCACCATATCAAGTTTCAAAGAAACTGAAAGTGGTTTACGAACAGGTGGAGATTTTGTTGTTTTTGGAGAAATTACTGTATCATTCAGATGGCGTGTATGTTGGCTAAATTTTAGGCTGGCCATATAGAGCAGCGAAGAGGTGGATTTCGCCGAAGACAACCTGAAAGAACACTAACGGAAACACTGTTAGGTGGGGTGTTGGGAGGTTCGCTAGTCGATGCATCTGGTGTTTGAATTTCTGGACTTTTGTCGGAAACAAGATCAGTTTGGGTGGAAACGTCGAACGTCTGAGAAGCCACAGATTTACAGCAGGTAGCTGCAACTTAAGTGAGACGATAATTAAAGCAAATGAATAATGATGGAAGAATTGGTCAAATGAGAAAGTGGGAGGAAACAGGAATACCCCGAGATATTGTCCACCACGAACTTACTTGGCCGGGGATCGAACCAGGGACTTCACGCACCAGAGGTAAGCGCTCTACCACTGAACCACCACGTTTCCCCCGCTACAAGGTCATGCACGTAAGTAAAGTTAATTTAGATTTATCTAAATTTATCTAATCATTTGAAACTATTCACTAATTTCTTTGTTCACTCTGATGTGTGTAAAGTGCTGTAAAACTAGACTGCTAGGTATACTGATAATATGCTACAAATTATTTATTTATTAAATGCAAATTGAAATTATTTCATGCCTTTAATATATATATATATACAAACAATTATCAGGGTCTTTCTAACAGATTTTGTATTTCAGTGAATGTTTATGTTCATTATTTCGATGCCTGCTTCTCAATTATAAGTGTCTATTTGCTTGCCTAATTTTCATGCTTTTACTGCCTAAACATCTCTAATAATAATAATGATAATAATAAATGAAACAAAGCATTTACATACCTGTTACCATCTGTATAAACTTATAACAATTCGCTTTTGTTCCTCCTGATGGAGTGAGCATTTCAGCAAGAACACATCGAGCTGCCCTCTGCCCTAAGCTGGCTTGTTTCCGCCACGTTTCCAACAACATGGGATGCGTTAAGGACAGACTGACACATTTATCACCACAACAATTCTCCTGATGAAGCTCCGAGATGGGCTTTAGAAGCCCTCGTGCTGCTTTACTGTTCCGTTTTTCCAGTCTTCGTTCTCTGAAATCACAAACTCCTCTATATGTACAAGGTATTTCAAAAAAAATACATAGTAAACATAGGAAATAAATGTCTTGGCATGTTGAAGAAAACCAAATTATCAACTGGGTCCAAAATTCCTCAATTATCGAGCTATTACAATAAATTATTTATAGCTATTGTAGATTTTGTCAAATGCTTAAAGAACATAAAGTAAACCTTTAAAAAATATTCCAGTTGGCTTATGTGCTGAGGAAGGCGGCAGATGGGCCAAATCTGTCATAGGAGTTACTAGTAGAGGATATGAAAATTCCAAATATCCACATTATATATTATAGGTGTTTCTATATAAAAAGTAATAATAATAAAAATAACGTGAAACTAAGCAACATTGACGAAGCTGCACGTGCGTGCAAGCATCCTCTAGTATTCTGTGCCTGCAACAGAGGTATAATTTATCAGTATGGAATTGAGTACCTCAGAATAGAAGTAAGGCGAAATGAAAAGATTTCTGCCATAAGAAGTCCCGCTAAATGTGAGGTCAGGTCTGTGATGAGTGTCTCAACGTAAAAGGACAGAATGCAGCTGATATCACAGCAGGTGTATACTGCCAAACAAATCAATCTGCGACGTGCCATCCAAAATCAGCAACGAGGAGTGTTACGGTCTGGATTCATGACAATGCCCGTCCACACACAACTTCCCGTGCTATTGAGACAATTCAAAAACTTTGACTGTAACTTTTTAATCCCTCCTCATACAGTCCTGACTTTGCCGTGCTGAGACTGATTTTTTCGTTCTTTCACTTGGAAAGGTTGCTTGCTTCCCTACATCCCAATGACAGTGAAGTTCACGACTGGCTGAAGTCTCACGCCAGATTTCCACACAGAGGATCTATGAGAGCTTGTGCCACTCTACCAAAAATGCTTGGAGTTTCAAAGTGACTATGAAGAAATAGCCAAGGTATGTACTTGTATCGAACCAAGAATAAAATGCTTCTTTTATAATAAGCAATCAGCCTTTTTCTTTTTCTCTTCCTTGACATGTGCCTCGCAATTTCGCGCTCATGCTTATTTCCCGTTAATAAATATGAAATATTTAATTTACTGGCCTACGGTTATGTTCTTTAGGCTAAGGAGACGATTATTAATAGAAGTAAATTATGAACGAATTGCTAGAATAAGAATATCAGAGTTAAACAGAAAATCCCCAGGGACAGGGACCACAAACTCATATGGCTTGGGATAGAACACGGGGTCATTCACATCTACGCTGACATATGACGTAAAGTGATATTAACAAAGTGAATAAGGATACTGTGATGTCCCACGTGCTTGTGTTTACAAACACCCAACACGTACTCTTATTTATGCATAACCACCACGTGCACATTACTGTGGAGTACTACAGCTGCAAACGACGTAGATGACGGCGACACTAATGATCACATGACGAAGGGAACAGCAGCGCCTCTGCCTCACCTGAAGCACTTATATGACCGAGAGGATTTCAACGACAGCTATCAGTCTCGACTGGTCAACCTCTCCTCTAGCTTGCTTTGGAGCTCTAGAAGATACGTAACCCAAAGCCTCTAGTTTGCCTTGGATCTCTAGGCTTTCTTTCTTCCCGCTCAGCTTGCTTTGGAGTTCTGTGACTTTCAAACCCCTTCTTTGTTTGTGTGGAGCATTGGGGATTCCTAACCCAGTCCACCTAGCTTGCTTCGGAGCTATGTTAAGATTCTGCTCCAGACTGCTCGGGCTTTGGTTTACCTTTCTCTACTTTATATTAGAGAAGTTACATCATTGTAATTATTTCTGTAAAATACTGTTTATAGAGTATTTTACAAGAAAAACTGGTAATGGGAAACGATTCTGGACTGAAATTTGCTCTATCTATGCTCTACCTACTCTTGCACAAATAGAACTTTAATATCGTCGATCCAATGCCAAAACCGCGAATGTGCTGAATTTGATTCTGAGTTATAAGAATTTTAATATTCAACTTACTCCGAAAAATCAGTATATAGACTTAGGTACATGTTTTAGGAATTGACGATAATTTCTAATATACTCATATTTCACAAATGGAACTTTGATATTGGAATCTGTGTGCCCCAAATAACATAAAACTGAGCTTAGGTGAAAATAGCAACATTTGCACCTTCGCGGTTTTGGCATTGGACCGACGATATATTAAATTAATTATTTAATTCCCATTCTTGCAACAGATTCTTCAATAATACTTCATAATATAAAAGTGAAATAATTACAAAAATAGAAGAAGCATTTCAGAAATAAAATTGCATACCTGTTTGGAGAGGCTTTAAGTTTCTTATGTAAAAAATTATTTGAATACATAAGAATTCTTTGGCATGCTCTTTCACATAATCTAAGTTCTTCTCTTAAGTATTTTCTATTTGTTAAAACAAAATCTTCAAATATTTTACTTCTTCTTCTTACAAATCCACGAGGCACCTGAGGTTTGCTTTTACAATCCTTCTCCACGTTTACTTTCTCTTCTGCTCTCTTCTCGCCCTGCAAATACAAGGAATAATAATAATAATAATAATAATAATAATAATAATAATAATAATAATAATAATAATAATAATAATAATAATAATAAACTGGCGTTTCAAGCTTTGCTGGAACTTAGCTTGAGGTGCAATAAGGAATGTGTAGACTTGTTGAAAAGAATTTGGTCACCAATCTCTCCTTAGAAGCCGGCCATATTATCTCAACCGCTTCCTTGAAATGAAGATATCAATTGGCCGCAGCATTCGTTTGGTTTAATTCTATCTAAGAAATGTATTTCCCCTTCGAAGAGAGCTAGGTGATCAAGTTTCTTTAGAACGAAACTGTACATAGGAGGATAAGAATAACCACAGGCGAAATTATTCTTTATTCTAACTTAAGTGAAAAACTCTTTGAAATGTAATACAATAATAACACGTAAGATGAACTCGAGAGCTCAGAAGTTATGTGTCTCTCGCATACTACCTGCCATATTGTTTCTTCTTATCGAGTGTTCGTACAGTTATTTATATGCGATATCATAAGTAAAAGGACAACAATTAATATTGTTACTGTTTATTAAAAATCAAAACTTGTTCACTTTTATCGAACGTCGCGGCATTTCAGAAGGGGTTGACCTTACTAATCTACTCATTCCTGACTTTTAGTGCTGAAGATACCTTTTTCCTGCATACCAGAAGAAAAACAAATATCAAATGAGCAAGCATTAATTCAAGAAATATACCCAGAGTAGTAAAATACTTCGGGATGAATGAAATCAAGAAATATGGCAAGTTCTTTTTAGACATCAAGACCCACTGCAAAGGTAAACAAATTTTGATTTTTAACAAAAAAAAAAAAAAAGTATGTTGAAGTGCATATTTAACCCTTTCTGACCGTGTGATTCCATTTGAAATCACAAGCTTCCTTGGCTTTCGTAGCACATGTATCGTGCCGAATGATTCCAAGTTGTCTCATACGTTGTAGTTATAGCGCCCTGGCAATATATAATTTTGAGGGAAAAAAATTGTTTTCTTACTTCCTTAGACTTAAATATATAATTCATCGAAGTAAAAAATTCCTTCATTTCCAAAACATAATTCAGATCAGAAAGGGTTAATACATTAGTATTATACTCAGATTGAATTTAAATTTTGTCAAAATAATCACATATCTAAAGCAAATAAATAAATAAATATTAACTATATGAGAAAATGCGATCGGTAGATCAATCAAAATAAAAACTATTTACAAATTCTTTGAAATGAAGAAAAAATTTTACAAATATTTTCGAGTACATCACAGATATAAAGTTCCGTCAAAAATTACATAATAATTCCAACGCAACGCACATTGGTTACGGTTTTGATTTGTGTTTAATGAATTTTACTACATATAATAAGAAATCTTTCAAAGATGCATCACATTTGCGATTTTGCGCGATGAAGTAACTTATCGTTTTCCTTTCAGTTGTTTTGACAGGTCTGCAAGAGAGTGCTATACTCTACCATTTAAGAGGTTTGCTTTGTGGTACCAACATAATTATGTTTGCAGTTGTACAGTTCGCAGCAAAAAACCTGCAACATGAGCATGTAAGTTTATTGTGAAACTACGCCTAACAGCCAAGGAAATCAACATTTGGTCTGAGTAGCACGAATCACACTAGGAGAAACCTCGTCGTCCTCCCGTGTACACTTATTTTGGAGCAAAAGACTTCGTCCTTTCGCAATAAACTTATATGCTCATGTTGCAGATTTTTTGCTGCGGACTGTACACAAACTCCTCGAAATTACTGAAAGTAAGTTTCTTCTTACTCTACAGAATTTGTAAGAACTTAAGTTCTTTTGCTACCGCATGTATTACCAAAATAAACAAATAAATGAAAAATTAAACAATATCTAGATGAAATAACAGAAAAATCTGGTCATTGGATGGAACTAAAAGAATTATCTGGTTGGTAATTAGGTTAACAAATTAACTGCTCAGCAAACAAATATAAGCGGCGAGTTCCAGTCAGTCCAACAGCCTCATTTTCCTCTATTATGTCACATTGTTTTCTGTCTAGTGGTAATTATAGTGTATGCCAAACAACTGAAATAAGCAGTACCTCCTTTCGATCCAAGAGAAAGCTCTTCTGTTGACTTAGTTTCTTAGCATCTTTTAAGAACTGCAAGAGAAGGCGAGCTCTTTCCCTGTAGCCTTCGGGATCACCTTCAAAGTAAAAGATAAAGAAAAGATTCAGATATTGTTTACTTTTAGAACAAAAAGAATATTCGTATGAAAATCCTTACATCTACATTTGAACTTTGATAAGTAATTACTAGGGTCCGGATTTTTTAAAAATGCATATGCGAATGTCCAAATGCATATTTTGAAAGTTAGTGCATATTCTACGGGTAAAAGCATATTTTTGCATATATATCTTCAAGGTTTACGTCCCTCGGTTACGCCGGCTAGGCTTAAGGAGGCGGTTATGATGAGAAATGAATGGCGCAATGAAGAAAGTGGGAGGAAACGGGAGAACCCTGAGAAAACTCACGCACACGGTGTTTTATCTACCACAAAGCTCACTTGGCGCGAGTTGGTATAGAACCAAGAACCCCATAAACCAGAGGTGAACACTCTACCACTAAGGCACCGCCGCCCCCATTTTTTTTTATTATTATTATTTTTAGATATAATGAAGTTACGAATCATTTTTCACATTTTTAACGCCCTGAATCGGTAGTTTCGTGTGAACTGGACACTCCTTAAGAAAGTATTTTTGCTATCCTCTGAACGGGAATAATAATTTCTGTCACTGTCTTTCAAAAAAACTCTTTACGATCACAATTAATGGGATACTCTATCCTAGCATATTTTTCAAACCAAAATGAAATGAAATCTTTAAGTTTTACGTCCCGCGGTTATGCCGGTTAGGCTAAAGGAGACGGTGATGATGAGGAATGAATGAAATGGTGGAATGATGAAAATGGGAGGAAACGGGAGAACCCCGAGAAAACCCACGCACACGGTGTTTGTATTTTTCAAACCAAGTAAACCTCAGGACGATGACTATTAGGAGATATCTGTGAGGCTAATGACAACTTTCATCAATTACCAAACAACACATAAATCAAATTTATCCAAAATCTATCCCTTATTCAGTTTAGCAAGTGCTTATGTGCACCAGTTTGTGTTTCATATATTCCTGAATTTGTGCTGTAAAATTACTACTATAAACTCATTCTACTATAAACTACTATTACTACTATAAACGTGAATATTCATTCTGCGCATGGTATACAAGAAAGAGAATCTAAAATCAACAAGCTTTTTCTTAAGTTCATATTACAGGATGTTTAAAAAAGAAAGACCTGATTTTAAAAATCCGTATGTACTGATAAAAACACACTACGAAAATGGGATGAACTGCAAAATACTCACAAATCTTCAAGTTTTAGCTATGCTATTACAAATGCTCTACGTGTCCACCACCAGCAGCACGAACAACATCTACATCCAACAACATCTAGCATTTCATCAGAAATGCGAGGCCGACCTTTGCACAATCCTGTCTCTTCAAATTGGCGACACCAACGACGAATGTTTTTGGGCGCAGGCTGATCAACGCTAAAACGCCGACGAAAAACACGCTGGACCGAAATCACTGACTCAGTCTTTGCAAACTGCAGCACGCAAAATGCCTTCTGTTGAGCGGAAGCAATCCTACTTATGACTGACTGCAAACTGAGAAGACGCAGTGATATCTAACGGCGATTTTCTGAAACTCTAAGCCACACCCATTCAAACAACACTCATTTCCTTGCCGGCACGTCCCATGTGCCATAATTATTACCGTCCAAAATTAGTCATTCTTTTTGAAACACGGTGTATTTTATTTATACTGTATATCTTCTACCTTTCTAGTATATATTTTCAGATTTTTTACTGCATTCAAATCCGAGCTCTAGTAATTTCTTACAGAAACGAAGTTAAGGGTCTTCGTTGCGCTCAGCAACACTTTTTGAATCTTAGTAATTAATTTAAAGAACTAACAATTGTTTTCAAGACCTCTAATATGCGGAAAATTTTATTTCTTGAAAACTATGACATAATAAATTGTGCACCCTGATTTCTGACCCATGTGAAAAGGTCTGGAAACAGTTTATTTCATAGCATTTTGGAAGTATTGTATGGCCCATTTTCTAAACTTTTCGTGTGCTTTATTGTCTAGAAGTTCTTAATTAACATTCACAAATTGGGGAAGCTAAACAAGAGAATACACTAGAATACTGAATTATTACTATTTCATCAACAGCTCATACTGTCTTATCTTTTTATTACCCACCACCAATTACAGGGTGTAACGAATCTAGGTGTTGGAATCTTTCCTTCCAACGTTCATATCTTCTTAGATGGACAGGCTGCCTTTAGCACCATGAGGAGGAATAACAGGTCTGTGATGCCTTAGACGTTCTGGACCGCACGCGCGCCACACTGAAGGAATCAACGTGTCTTCCCTGACTGAAAAGTCCGGATAACCCACTGGAACCTCCTTTGTGCTAGGGATTGGGGCTTGCACTCATGTCCCACAAACGAGCGGTACATGGAATAATGGAATAGCACCTCGGTTCTATTTTGTTGGTTTACGAAAAAAAAAAAAATGAAATGAAATCTTTGAGTTTTACGTCCCACGGTTATGCCGGCTAGGCTAAAGGAGACGGTGATAATGAGTAATGAATGAAATGGTGGAATGAAGAAAGTGGGAGGAAACGGGAGAACCCCGAGGAAACCCACGCACACGGTGTTTGTCCACCACAAAGTTCACTTGGCGGGGGCTGGGATTGAACCCGGGACCCCAAACACCAGAGGTGAACGCTCTACCACTGAGCGACCGCGGCCCCCTTGGTTTACGGAACTCGAGATAATGCTTCATAGGGATAGACGGGAGCATTAGTACTGCGACATTAGGGGATGAAATTGTGAGATTTTTAAATCGTGTTATTTGCTGATAATTCAAGTTTTTGAAATAAAACCTAAAACAACAGACTGAGAAAAATTAGATCCTGATTTACGTCCTGTATATCTTTATTTTTGGCGTATTTTTTGATAATTTAAATATTTGTTTGTACCTTTTTAATAAAATACTGAGGTTTGGAATATAAGCTCGAGAACTAACCATTAAAATCAGGGGAAATAGCTCCCAACTACACTGCTCCCATTCGCATGTTTAAGTTTAATTTTAGACAGAAGATTTGTGCTTTACATTTCTTAATCCTTTTAACCGGTTTTTTTAACCTTTCCACATTCTCCTTCATGTTTTTAAATCCTCTTTGAATTTTAAGTAAGCTGATGATGGAGGAAGGTTCTTGCGAAAGCGCATCTTACATGAAGAAAACTTTGCTGTTTTTGTGGTGAGTATTAGCCTTCTCGTTTGTTTATTAAATATTATCACCACTCGCAATATTGTGATATTGAACAGACATAGTTCGAACTGTTAAGTGTTAAATACTATTTAGTGTTTTATGGACACTTGGAGTGTTTCGTTAGTACAGGATTAAAATCTTTATAATATCTCAGTGATTTCTTCCAGTTTGCAATAGGAGTGTTCGCGTTCATGGCCCCAGCGAGGGCTGAAATATCAAATATTACGTTTTAACAAGGATACAATAGCACCGGATGCAAAATATGTTCTTTCTCTGTGTTAAATATGCAACCTAGAGCATCTACAAGTTATTTATTAATGGCAATTATATGTTTACACTCAGAAATACAAATATTTCGTTGCTCAACAGAATACACATTTTAAATGTTCCTTTTTCTTCTTTAGTGGTTGCTGGCCGGTGATAGCAAAGATATCAATGACATTATTTCAACTTCTGTCCAGAATGTACATGTCCAAATTTAATTTTAGTCCCCTCGTTCGAATGCAAACTATCATGTATGCCTGGATGTCCTGTGTTTCTACGAATGATTATTTTTTGATCAATTTCATTTTATCAATGTTATACACTGAGTCTTTCAGATATTTTAAATGACTTGATAGTGGGGAGAAGTTTCCAGGATGCATAATTGGGAAGCATTAGTGCCCCCCCCCCCCCTAAAAAAAACATCGAGAAAAATTCAACAGGTTTATAAAAGTTTCTTCACCAATCCGCTTGAGTTCACATGTTCTATGAAATGCCATGTACACTCATGTCCAAAATGATTGTCGCATATCTATAACTGTCTTCATGTAAGAATATAATTTGCTAATGATTTTGCAGGGTACTTTTAATACTGATATTATGTGTACAATCGGGAAATGTATATTTGTGGTAAATTTCATAGGAAAAGAATCATAAATACGAAAATTAAAATGAGTAAAATAAAAAGTTGCTAAATGAACAAGAAAATTTTATTTTCGTTTTATTAGTTCTTATTTACTGCTGTTTTGACATGAAATTTGCCACATACATGTTTTTGCCGATTATACACATACTAACATTATAAGAAATACCGGTCGAATTCGTTATCAAATTATATTCCTACAACAACATATTTATAGACATGCGACAATAACTTTGGACATGAGTGTATATGCCAAAAGAACTTATGATAAAGAGGAACACACTCACTAGGATGAAAGAACACATCCGGTATACCAAATACAACGATGCCCCAACATCGGGCCTTTTGAAACATCGGCAAGACTTCATAATATTGATAAAGTGAATTTGATAAAAAGACCATCGTTAGTAGAAAGATGGGTACATGCAACAATTTGCACTCAACAATATCATCACTGACACTACCGTCGCAACCAACAGCTGACGACGAAGAACAACGAAGATTTACGGGAAGCATTTTGTGGAGCGAAGAAATGCTTTTATTTATAAGTGTAAACATGTGCTATTTCCATACTGCCTATCCCTATCAAAATACTGTTCCTTATTGAAGTGTTGAAAATGCTGTCAGCTAAAATTAGATGTTTAATATATATATATATATATATATATATATATATATATATATATAGGGTGGATATATATATGTAACTCCACCGACAAACTTTGGGAGGTGACTCCTTATATGAAATGAAAGAAAAAAGTTCTGATAAACATAGGTCGAAAAACGTCTCCTTTAAGAGTTATGAGCCGCCGAAAATTCGAAATATTATGTTTCGAAACGCCCTACCTTAGAAACTATAGGACCTATCCCAAGCGGTTTAAGGAATTACACAGGAACTAGTGTGCGATTTATCTAAATATCCATGTTTTAACATCCTCCGTTATCGGCGAAACGAACGCGCCATTAGTACTTAAAGGAGTATCACTATACCTCAACTTTCTTTTTACAGTTCGTTTCGCCGATAACGGACCACGGTAGAACATGGATATTTAGATAGAGCGCATACTAGTTACTTTGTAATTCCTTAAACCGCTTGGGATCGGTCCTGTAGTTTCTAAGGCAGAGCGTTTCGAAACGTGAATTTTCGGCAGCTCATAACTCTAAAAGGAGACGTTTTTCGTCCCATGTTTATTAGCACTTTTTTCATTCATTTCAAATAAGGAATCACCTCCCAAAGTTTGTCGGTGGAGTTACCTACCACCCTGTATATATATATTTAACGATCTACAAAAATTTGGTGAAGTGAAAGTGAGTACACTGAAGTTTATTTGATAAAATTGCTCTTCAAGCATTCATATTACAGTAGATTAATATTGCAAAATTTGTTATTCATTGATTTATAAAACATGAATTTCCTTTTGGGGATTAGCATAATATGGGGTATAGCTTACGTATTATTTATACTCACCATTTCCAATGATATATCTCTGTAAGCAACTGCATGCTTTAATCTTGAACGCAGGGCAATATAATCTCTCAGCATCTGGATCATGTAAAGCTTTAGCCAACGACACGGCAAAGGAACAAGCTTCTGACAGATATTTTCTTTTATCCTCTTCAGATGGTATCACCTAAAAATTAATAAATAAAAAAAAATCATGTAAGATTCCGGAGATAGAAATTCACAAAAGTAGAATATTTTACACTTTTAAAGTATGACGTGATTGATGCCGAAATTAGGTACAGTAATAGTGATACTTCCAAAGAAGGTGTACGTTCAGTATTTTTATTTAACTGATTTCCATCGCAGCAAAGGTATATACTAATCATTTCCAACTGGATTATGTAATGTAACAGTTTGCTCCTCTTTTTAGTAAACTACACGGAGAGAACCAGGAGTAGACAGCCAGGCTGGCGTTCAAAATGGCAGTATTGGTGACAGTCTGTACATAGACTACTTGTGGATTAGTGACTACTTGTAGAATTCTTTATACTTTCCATCCTTTGCTCCATCTGTTCTACTGTTCCTTCGATTGTAATTACGTGATCCTCCATCATACTTCGGTCAGTTGAAACTGATTTCTGTGTACTCATACTATACATATTCTTTCTATATTATCTTCGCAACGATTCAACTAAACATGTTAACCATGGTCGGCTCTACCATATGTGCCACACATACATTTGCACCGAGCGGCAAAATGTCATAACTATATTATTTAAAATAAATAGTTCTTGTCGGAAACAGACTTCATGATGATGGTAGTTAAATTTACTAAGCTGACCTTCTATTTGAATACTAAATTCATAAATCATGTTTAGGATGCATTCATTAGTTTAAGGTCACATAGACAGTGCTACAGCAAATGGTCAAACAAATCCCAACATGAAGTGCTTCACTAACAGCTGGTGTATTGTTAGTTATCACAGTTTTGATATGAAAACTAGTCTCGTCTTGTCACAAACAAGTTCCTTATCATTGAAGGTGGAAACAAGTTTTTTTTTTTTTTTTTTTTTTTTAAATACATGTAGAAGGAAAATCAAGAAATAAAGATAAAAGAACTAGATGCACTGGAAATGCAAACTGATATATTGACACTAGAGCTTAATATTGACTCTAGAAGAAGAATTACCATATTTCCTCTGCAAATATGTTTGCTTTATCTTTCACTAACATGATAGATTATCATTTCGTCGCATGAGAACCAGAGGAACGTAACTCCAAAAATGCAGTTTACGTTTTCTTCATGTTTGAACACAATTTTGAAAGCCCCACTTGGTGTAAATGGAACGTAACGCCATCTGTTCTCCTTGTCGGTCATCTGTTGTAATGTAGCTCAATTACCATCTTAATAAAAACATATCTTTCTAAGAAAATAATACTTTTGTCCTCTCGCCTGTAAATCTACGAAAATGGAGTTACATTCGTCTGGTTCTCATGCGACGATTTGCAGAAAGAAAGAAAAAAAACACAGACGAGACTGTACTTGTAGTGTTTAGGCCTTTCTGAGTGCGACAGCTCTTTCCCTCCCCTTCATTGTTCATAATGGAGTAGCATACTTAATTCGTGGCTTTTAAGATTTGTTCTATCTAGAGAAAGATGGGAGAGTGGAGGAATGATGCCATTGCACGGGGTGGCAAATTGCCTAGCAAAGTGCCTCTGATATTAACACGTTCAGAAATTCTTACAATTATTTTAGTTACAGATAACTGTAATTCCTGAAAGCACCTTGCATTATCTAGCTTTCGGCTCTCCCCTGAAGCCTTGATCACGAAGTTTAAGAACAGAAGAATGAATAATAAAAACAGTAGGAAAGTAAAAGGGGCGGACTCACCAAGATCGAGCAGCACGAAAAAGTGTCTTGTCCAAACTTCTGATTACTTATCTAATGGTGAAACAGCATATTACAACATGGCGGGTTCAATTTGTCAGCTGCCAACTTATATTAGTGTTTTTATTTCTATGCCAATGTTATTTGTATTTCTCAATTATCACCTCTTATCCCTTACTCAACCATCCCTCATCTAACTTAAACAAATAAATAAGTCTCTCGAAAACGAGTCCCTCAATTTTCCTTTTAGCCCCGAATGAAATTCTTGAATCGTCAATATTGTTGTGTTTCTTTCAAATGTTTCGACAGTCCTGAAACCGGGTGTTCTGCTTTGGTATTTCTAAGATGTTCTTTAATCCGTATTTTGAAGTTTCTCTTTGTCATATCTAAATACTCCTCTTTGGTAACTGCATTTTCTTTCATAAACACCTCATTTTTCGCTGCGATCAGTGAAGTAGCTCTTAAACTGAGTAAAATTTCTTTCCAAATGTTTAACGAGGGAGGGGGGGGGGGGTAAAGCGGGTACGGAAGCCATATTGTGTAAAGATCATATTTAATGCAGCTGTCAACCTGGGAAACAGAGGTAGACCAACCCACTTCATGTCTGTGGTTTCGGTTTCAGGACTATTGGAAGTGCGGAACACAAAACTCTTTTAATTTGATCATACGAATTTGATACAATGGACTTTGGATACCTATTCATACTACCTCGCTTCAGCAAGTAGTCAATCTTCTTTTGTAATTCGGACTCCAATGAACAAGTCGTATGCCATACAGAAAAAAGTTCTTCCTAGTGTTTGCATTGGTAACTGGCAAATGTGCAGATCTATAATGAATATGTTGTGTTCTGTCGCATAATTTTTATCCATATTTATCGCACTTAAATTGAATTTAGACTTTCTTGTCCTGATATAATGATTCATATAACGTCCCTTCTATTAAAGACATTGTTTGGTAGATAATCTCGACATTCTTAATCCTGTCGTTAGACATCCCTCAATGTTTCGACAACCAAGAATGCCGAACCCTGATTCTTAGAATGTCTTATGTATTCCTTAACTCTGGTATTAATGTTCGTTTCAGT
Source organism: Thermobia domestica (assembly GCF_964235325.1). Taxonomy (NCBI): domain Eukaryota; kingdom Metazoa; phylum Arthropoda; class Insecta; order Zygentoma; family Lepismatidae; genus Thermobia; species Thermobia domestica. The sequence goes on along the minus strand of NC_137460.1, from coordinate 36,175,018 downwards.
TTTAACAGTGCATAACTACCATATTGATAGGTGCTTCATAACTATAGTTCTGCATGGGCAGATTTATTGACCAAATTTACTTCTAAAATTCAGTAGGTTAATCTTCAGTATTAAGTACTAATTTATATAGTTAGCTAACATTGAAGCCATATTATTAGCTACATACTTCAAAACAAATGACACCTTTGGATAAAAAAGTTTTTCAATGTATTACTCGATAAATATGTATAGGCATAATCAGATTAGTTTTATTATTAAGTACTTTTCTTTACATAATATTTTATTTCTTGTAAGGATCCGAGTCACGAACAGTGGTGTCATTCAACCAGTTCGCACGAACCAGTTGTAAATATTCCATAGGTTTCCGGAGATGGTTGTTAAAGTTATTGGTATGTTTTTAAGAAAATATTTACTAGTGACGGCAAAAATTTATAATTGAAACGTTTGATACTATTTTAGCATTATGATTATCATGTGGGAAACCTAAATATTTCAATAAGGTTTCACTTCGTAAATTTACAGAGTTACACACTCACAACGTAGCATTGGACAGTTTTATGAGACGCATAGAAACTAGTAAGTAAATGGGTATTTTCAAACTACTGGCCACATTCTAACTTACTGTTTATGCTTAAAATAGAACAAACCTTTTTCGGTCTTTGTTTTTGTGGCCGATCCATTGCTAATCCGCAAGCATTGCATAGTATTAGCAGCTTATTTGTAATAGGATCCACTCTTTTACGCGGCAGTGGCTTTTTCCATTTCTTACTCTGTGGTTTTCGCACTTTCCCAGGATTGATGATGTACGGCGATTTACACTTGTCACAGCAAAAACTTTCTCCATTTGGACCAACATCGGCAGAAACACTGTCCTTAGATGACCCTGAAATAAGAAGACTATTATAAAACTAAATGCTTGGACTAAAGACTAAACGGTATTATAAAACCGTTGAAAACGACGTGCGTAATTGGATGTGACACTTATCTAAACATCTTTTTTTTCTTTTTTTTAATAAAGTTCTTTGAAAAATTTTCAATCCCTTGGTAACTTTGTTTCTAATTGTTCGAAATATGACCTAGTACTCGACATTTGGGTATTTCGAATACGCATTACCATGACCATCTCGCTTGCATTATTACTATTGTTCAACCCTCCCAAATTTGGTTGACTTTTGATGTTTGTGACACTGTGGCGTCTTTAGTTTGCAACACTGAATAATAAATGTGGTATTGTAAGTTTTATTTTATATGTAGATTTGAAGTATGTAATACGAGGAGCAGTCAAAAACTTCCTGGAATTCTGTTGTAGCTCTTTATAAAAGCAGACATTTACTTAAATGCCTTCAAAGAAGGCATCTTCGGAACACACACACATTGCTGGAAACACCGACGGAAGTCCTATTTTGGTGTATTTTGAAGTTTAGCCGTTGCGTTGGTTTTCTCTCTTCTACTGTAGCGAAGTGGGTACTTTTAAAGTCATGTTTAGCTTTGAGAAGAGCTCAAAAATCCGATAGTGCTAAACTATTTTTTAAGTTTTCAAAGACTCTGAACAAGATTTCCCCAGTCTGCACATGAACTTGATATTTGTGCGTTGCTCGAATTGCGACATTGCGCCAACTGACCACTACATACTACTCGTGCCTATTATGGCCTGTTCAATTCGAATTCAAACTTAAACAGCCTACAGACTGTACTGTCAGGGTGTCTACTAAAATTCCAAAATGAAGTTTTGTGAGTTTTTCGTGACCTTTCCTTTACCAAGCCATAAAATTTCGTAACATTCTCAAGATCAAATTTGGGTGCGAATTAGGCCGAATTTTCATGCAACAGAAGCGTGCCTTTTTTGACTTGGTAGCATCTAAAGCCGACCACAGACATTTTTGGTGGTGTATTTTGACGTTTTAAAGAACAAAATTTTCCAATTTGTACTTATATTTGTACAGATAAAAAAAAATCGTGACCCAAAAGTTAAATTTCGTGACTTTTTCTTGACTTTCATGACCGTTTTCTGATTTCGTGACCGATAGACATCCTGACTGTACCAGATTCATTGTGATTACATCACAAATGACAAAACTACAACAACATTCCGGAAACGTTTTGACTGCCCGTCGAAACCTGACGTTGTGCTATTTGCAAAATACAAATTTATGTTGGACTGGGAACACTGTTATCCTTGTGGTATCACAGGATATACTATTCAACATACCCCTGCCGATATTTGCATGGCATAAAATTTCAGCGTTTTTTATTCTTTAGTTTAAAAACGATATTTAAATACATAATGCTCACAGATACGGATAACAACTATATTTATTCTTAATAAAAAATGCATTTTACATTTAATTTGCCATACCTTTCTGAAAACTTGTAGAATAATTCATCTTCCTAGTCATAGAATACGTCTACGTCTAGGTTAAGTTTATTACTAAATCTTTACGTTACTTTTGTCAAATGGTAATTATACCTATTAAACAACAATTATATTATAGAGCACCACATACAATCTTACTATATCTAAGTATATTATTCTTCACAATAAATAAATAAATAAATAAACAGACATCGCTATAACATCACACATTTCAAACTAGGAGGGTATTTCCAAAATTTTCCGGCAAAACAAAATATTGCGCCATTGGTAATAAGCCGTTCATGGCACATAGTGATATCTATGAGAGAAATAATGTATCAGATTCAACTGTCTAGCTGCGTCCTTTCGTTGGAGACAATAATTTGAATCTGTCAATGCAGGTTGAACTAGCATACTGAATGAAAATGCTCGAAGTTCTAAGAAATTCAGGCCCTTGCTGTAAGAACTGATAGCCATTGCACGACCGGAATACTTTGACCAATTTAAACAATTCTTTTTTTCTAGATCATTATCGGTTTGAGTAAGATTCGACTACCTATTCATTTAAATATTGGCAAGTTAAATAAGATTAAAAAGTATCGCAGTAATGTGAATTCTTCCAAATTCGGTAAATTTTAGAGCACATGCACGACTGGAAAATATAAACCGATTTTATTTTTTAATTCGTTTTTAGATTTTTAAAATTCGTTTTTAGTCTCCCTAATTCGCAACTTTTTTTCCGCGGTATTACAACTTTAAAGAATAAGTTTGCATTTTTCCCGGATAGTCGTGCCTACAGGCGGATTTTAGAGTGGAAGTTGGAGCAATGAGATTGGGGGTCAATTTTTCATTGGAAGACACGTTAAAACTTCAATTATACCGTAAAATGATGCTTTTAAGAACCAGAAAAAGTTACGAAATTGAATAAAATTTAGCTTATAAAACAAATTATGTTAGTTGTCAAAACCAATTCCGGTCTCCTCTACTACTTTTTTGGGGAAATTGTGGCACGCAACTGGGAAGGATGGGAACCGCTAAGTATTAAATTCCTGTTTCGCCAAAAGTTATTATTATTTTGTTATTTCAATATTGTACTTTACAGTCCGGCTCAAACCTCTTGACGTTTGACGAAAGCCAATGGCGCATAAGAGCGACGTTGTCGGATTTAATTTCCTTTCGTGTACAAGTATAACGTGAAACGAAGATGGAAGAACGAAGTAAATGCTTCAAATCGAAAAGGTGAAAGAATAAACACTGGTTTAGATTGACTTGTATATGAAGAAACAATCTTATAATAATATAATGAAGCACTGTACGTAGAATCATGCTTTTCTTTTTAATTATTTAGAAAAGATTTTCTTTTTTCCTGAACATACACTACCATTCTATTAACAGACATTTTTGAGTGCAAATACTACTTCCCACAATATTTCTCCCAAGCATCGAGTATTAGAGAACTTCTCGTAACTCTCATTGGGTATTAAAAAACTTAAATGTCACGAGGTTTGAACCAGACGGTAGTAATTCGTGCATTTCACAGAGAAATATGCAACTTACAAATTCAAACATAGTGATATCGTGGAGTACAAACTTAAATCCGTTCCAGAACCGTGTTCGAGTTCCGAGTAAAGTTTTTCCCTTCAAAAATAATAGAAATTTGATTAATCCGTTCCTGGGTCCCACGAATGATTTTAACAATAAATACACTGGATTTTAAGGTAAAATATTAACAAATAATAATACTTTAATAACATCTTTTTAGGACTCTTAGCGAACTATAAGTTATTATTATATTTAAAAAAATAATACAAAGGCATAAAATTAGCACCAAAAAATCACATGAGATCCTTTCACTCTAGCTTTCGATAACAAACTGAACGAAAAATGTGGGGGAAACGTGCGCAAAAACGCACATAAAATACATGTTGGGCGTTCGGATTTCAGAGTAACAACCGTATTCCAAGTTGTTCGAATTCTGAGGCGCTTGGATTTCAAAGTAGCGTTCGTATTCCAAATTTTTCGAGTTCTGAGTGAGGCGTTCAGATTCCAGGGGCAATACTGTACGTAATATTATTATATATTTGTATTTGTACAGCTTTTAAAAATTCGACTGCTTCAGTTGGTTTTAGAACCACCACATGCCACTGAACGTTACAATACTTTCATATAGAAAGAAACAAAAGAAAATAATAATAAAAATCATGAGAAAATATACTAACGAATTAGGACTACTTACATTCACTGCCTTTCTTCTTATTAATGGGCCTCTTAAGCGTTTTCGCTCCTTTTCTTTTGTCCAGAGTTTTCTTACTTCCAGCAGGTAATTCTGGAGAAAATGGACGTTTCTCTTTTCGCTGCCGTCGTTCCACATTACTAGCATCTGTACCTGAGACCGTTTTAAGCTCCAATATATTCTGAAAAAAAGATACCAATTTATAATATACTTCATCATGACACTTTACATCGTGTAAAAAAATTTCAATAACTGGCTTCTTCCGAATTTCTTACATTCATATCATGCTTTCAATTCGTATTACGGAGCTTCTGTATAAGGTAAAGAGTTAGGTTTTTAAGGAAATGTAATAATAATAATAATAATAATAATAATAATAATAATAATAATAATAATAATAATAATAATAATAATAATAATAATAATAACAATGAGTGGGGCTTTCCTTGCTGTACTAATAAACATTACCTTTAATTCTTACCTTAAATAAAAACGTAGGTTTCTATTTAAGGTAAGAATTGGGTGCGTGTAAAAGTTCTACTCGATCTTGACACGATCGCGGACTACAATCTCACAGATGGTGCTGCCAGTGTGTAAATCGCTGGTCATGTAATCGAGGGAATCTTAAGGCAGCCTGTGGATCAAATTAGAAACAGATACGGAACACATTAAATATTGTATTTTGAGTTCGATTAAGGTAAACACTGCGGTTGCAACATTTGGAAAGTATATGGGGCATATACAGTTGACAATTAATCCATGTTATCGCTAGCTTCAAAACGTTCAGGACAGAAACAGAAGCTGTCAAGATTTCTACAATCTGATCGACCAACAGTGTTTCCGAAGAGAATCTTGAGCAAGGCATAAGAGCCGGGAGCTAACCGTAGCAGAATTAGCATACATCTTCCAAATACACAGATAACAATGGTTGGAAGAAGGCTCAAAGGTGTTGGGATTTACCACAGTTCGATCATTGGATTCCACATCAGCTAAGTTCAAATCAATAAGAAGGGCGAATCACGATCCATTTCCCTGCTTACACGATATAAAAGTAACAAGTTCTTTACACACATTAACAACTGGGTTATATAACGGATGGTAAAATGTCGCAGACTATCTGCCATTTCTGCGAATCGTCACCATCGACGTGCAACCCGAACTTCATCTGAGTGTGTGACGAGATGTCAAAGCAATAGTTCATTGGGGGGGGGGGGGGGTCCTGGTTCTTAATCAAACAATTAATGCCAATTTATGTTCTGAATAGCTGGACAGCTATGAGCAGCATTACAATCGATACGGCCAGATCATATACTGCTTTCATTACACGTCAAAAATTAATCAGGGTGTCACTTAAAATTCCAAAATGAAATTTCGTGACTTTTTCTTTACCAAACCATAAAATATCGTAACATTCTCAAGAAAGAATTTGGGTGCAAATTAGGCCGAATTTTCATGAATGTGATAGAAGCATCCTTTGCTTGCGATTTGGTAGTGTCTAAAGCCGACCACAGACATTTTTGGTGGTAAACTTTGACGTTTTATAGAACAAAAGTTTCCAGTCTATACGTAGTAGTTTTCATATTACTTTTCCAGTCTATACTTATTTTCCAGCCTATACTTAAATCTTCCTGTCTTTGTACAGCTTTTTAAAAAAAAAAAAAAATGAATAAATAAAATAAAATAAAAAAAAAAAAAATAAAAATCGTGACCAAAAAGCTAAATTTCTTGACTTTCATGGCCGTTTTCTGATTTCTTGACTTTCATGACCGTTTTCTGATTTCATGATTTTCGTGTTAATGTATTTATGTTCAAAGGACCTTCTTGTTTTCAGTTTAACGTCCAATGATAATGCAAAGTCTAAAAGAGCCGTTGATGATGATATGAATGAAAATGTGGAACGAACGAGGAAATGGGGAGAACCCCAAGAAAACCCACGCATATGGTGGTTATCAATTACAAATCCCACTTGATTAGAGCTGGAATCGAACCCGGGATCTCATGCACTAGAAGTAAGCGCTCTACAACTGAGCCACCACGGCCCTCTACACAAGTTTTAGACATTACAAATTGAACAGGTAAGTAAAGGAGGGAATTTTACTATCATTACTTTTAAAGATATATGCGTATGTTGGCTTTTAGCGACAGTTGCGAAAAATTTAATACGCGTGACGCAGAAAGAGAGTGCGCCGGGTGATGAAAGTTTAGAAATACTGATCTGGTGCATTCACTATGTCCACATATATAACATACTTTCCACAAATTAAATAGCTACAATTAATTGTCTTGCCTTTTCAAAAGGTTGGTGAAAATTTCCAAGTGCTACCGGTACTTTCTATCGCTTTCTTATGAGTCGAATATCAGAAGGAGATGATATCTTAAGTTATTGTGTTACAAATACGCAGTTACTATGGAGTATACAAGGTGGCCCATTTTAATCTTTCCACGGACATATCTCGAAAACGGTTGAACATAAATGAACCGAACGAAAACTCAAATAGAAAATGTCATGAGGCACATAAAATGGTGTTGTCGCAGTGCCCCCAGGCCCCAACTTCAAAATTTTAAATGGGAACATACGAGCGACTGATACTTCGTTCGATAGATACTTCAAACACCGTTTTCATTCTTTGGGCACTGAATGTTTTATCTGATGCAGGTACCATGTTTTGGTGGTCTTTTTGAAAACAGTGACTCATATGAACAATCTCTTGCCACAACGCTCTTTAGTTTTTAAAGATCTATGGACAGAGGTGTCACTCGCCCCATGTTTCCATTTAAAATTTTGAAGTTGGGCCCTGGCCCCCCAAGAAAGGCAGCCCTGGGAGGCACCGCGACATCATTCGACGTGCCCAATGCCATTTTCCAGTTTCACGTTTTGTTCTGTTCATTTATCTCCAACCACTTTCATATTAGTGGTACTGGACGTTTTATCTGATACAGGCATCAAGTCTTGGTAGCCATTTTAAATACAGCAGACGATATGGAGAATCTTCTGCCACAACTCTGTGTAGTGTTTGAAGATCTATCGAACGAGGTATCACTAGACCCATGTTTCCATTTAAAGTTTTAAATTTGGGCCCTGGCACTCCATGAATGGCGGCCCTGGAGGGCACCGCGACAACATCATTCGATGTCGCGGGTGCTCCATGGCATTTCCTATTTGAGTTTTTGTTCTCTTCATTTCTGTTCAACCGTTTTTGAGATATTTCCGTGGAAAGATTAAAATGGATCACCTGTATATTGTTAATATCAATATGTCCATCAACTATAATTAATTTGAGGTCTTAGATACTATTTTAATCTCTTACATGTACATCCATGTAATTAGATGAGAACTGACGCTAAAATTCTCATTCCATCTATGTATTTATCTCACACGAAGACTGTAGAATGTTGCATTAAAAACTAAGGCTATCGTTTGCAAAGCCACGATGCTTATGAGTAAACTTGTTTAAAGAGACCACCAAGAACCCATAATTTAATTATAGTCAAAGACTTATTCTATAAGTATCGATATTTGATGAATAACCGTACTGTTTCGACGAACGATTTTGTCTTTATCAACGGTGAAGAAAAATCTTACGCTGTAATAACATCATATCTTATACTGACAAATATAAACATCCTTAGCCTAACATTCGCTACTGGTAGCTACAGGATACATATTTAATATTGCAGATAAAAAATACCTTACTTGTGTCCGAGAAGACGTTGCTCTCTGGCAGAAAAGTACTTTTCAGCTCGCGTACAAAGTACAGTACTTTTATGTCCAATTGTTACGCTAACGTTCCGATGCGGAAAAAAAAAAATCATCTTGTACGAGTAACGAAAAATTAAAAAAAAAATTATCTCCCTACCGAAACTAACGCACATTTTGAAACAACAATTGTTCATTTTAACACCAAACTCAACCAACGGTAGTTTGAATACAATTGCATTACTTTGAATTCCTCTGTGGTAACTGATATAATCCGTAATCCCGCAACTAATTACTAGCCTATTTAGGTTTCAATAACATGCATGAGTGAAGTTTATGCTAGAAGATATGATGTGATTGCAGCGAAAGATCGTTGGTAAAGATGGAAGTCATCCGACGAAACAGTACGACGCTTAGAAGAAGTTTTTAACTGTAAGTTTATGAGTATGTAGCTTGACAAAATAATAATAATAATAATAATAATAATAATAATAATAATAATAATAATAATAATAATAATAATAATAAAATAATAAAAAATAAATTAAATAACAATAAAAATAAATAAATAAATAAAAATATTTTTAAAAAAACTTTCTAATTTCGTATAAACAACATACAGCACTTACAGTTGCCCCTTGTTGATGCCTTGTAGCACTTAAAGAACCAGATGATAATGTGTCCACATGACAAAATGGTCCCGTCTCCAAACCCTGTGACACTGCTGCGCTAGTAATGAATTCATTAATCTGTGATAACGAATCGCTTTCCAGGCTGTCTGTCTTCCACAGACGTTGTCCACTGCTCTGGCTCACTTCATGGATCGTATGCAGACCATAAGATGATTGTTGCTGATGGTTTATGTTGATTGATTGGCCACCTGATGGATGGTGAGTTGTTGCTCCATGACTTGTTATCACAGAACATGGCACTGCAAGATATAATCATTATAATCATCACAACATAGTTCTTATGAAATAATGATAGGGTAACGTTAATTTCTTGATGAAGTAAAAATTTCGGTTAAGTTCTCTCACACAACCAATATATAAGATCTTGGTATTTAATCGACTTCAAAAAGGAGTAAGTTATCAATTCGAATATATTCTTATTTAATTTAGTATATTTGCTGTGCGCATGTTTACGCGTAACTTAACATACGTGAACGGGAGTGAATCGATTTCTTTTCTTGAAAGCATACTTTCCAGGTGCTCCCACATAGTTCACCAGGATGTAATGATTGTCTCTGGAGCTAGAGAGGGCTGTGGTGACTCAGTGGTAAAGCGTTCACCTCTAGAGCATGGGGTCGTAGATTCGATCCGAGTTAGCAAGTGAACTTGGTGATGGACAAACACCGTGAGCGTGGGTTTTCTCGGGGCTGTCTCGTTTCCTCCCACTTTCTTCATTCCACCCTTTCATTCATTTCTCATCATCACCGTTTCCTTTAGCCTAGCCGGTATAACCGTGGGACGTAAAACTTAAAGATTTCATTCTTTTTGGAGCTAGACTATGCAATACCTCAATAGCTGTCATGCGAAAACTATAATTAACCTGCTTTAATACGCATATGTCCACGCATAACTTCGACTAGGTGCATTTAAAAAAAAAAAAAATAGTATTCTTCCTTTGTGGTCTCATCTAAGCTTCCTAATGATCTAGTAATAATCTCCGGAGCCATATCATGAAATTCCTCAATGGTTGACAGTGTTCATACTGTAACTGTGTGTATGATTACGTATAACTTCAGAGCCGTTTCAGGTCAAATCAACACAATTTGAAAATAAAATTTACCTTACCATCTCAGATTGTCATTAAATTTTGCACAAGGGTGTTAAGCAAAAAAAAAAAGTTAGAGAAATTGAAAAATTGTTACTGAATCTCAATGCACTTCCAGAGAAACAGCCTTATGGGAACTAGGATTATTAAAAGACTGGTGAAAATGAAAGTAGAAAGGATTAATCACAGCCAACTTAAAACATTTTTTGCATTACGCTACTTGGAATTGGTTCGTTTATTTTATAGTTTTCTTTCCTTTCTGGTTTTAAGTTTGGTAATTTTCTTTCAAATATAATGTATCACTATTTCACTATTCAGGTAACCGTTTAAAATTGTGGGTTCACTCGAGCAGAGGTTCTACCAAATAGAAAATATATAGGTAAAATACGATGTGAAACTTTTTCGTGAAGGAATGAGAGTGTGAATATAAGTAATTACTGTCAGTGCACAGCATACTGAAATTAATTTTGAATACTAGGAAAGTATTATACGTTTCCTCTTCCATCATCCTCGTTTACGCGTATACCACCCGTCGCTGACGTGCCTGCTCCCTACGTACGCACTCCCTCACTACGGTTCGGCTACCCTGCTGTGCTCCTGCCCCGATTCTGTCAGATAGCATTCGTGCTTTTTAGTAGACATCTAGCACAAGTTGGTTCGTTTTACGCACTAGTTTTTATGCCATACTTTCACACTATATTTATACTGATCCCTCCTGAAGTCAATCTCCAAGTAGTAGTGGAGCTCCTCATTTACTGAATGCTCTGCTAAAAGAAATACAAAGCTCTAACCTGACATGAAATGTAAGAAATGTCAAAATTTGATAGAACCGTCTGCTCGAATAATGCCAAAAATACTTATTTTAGCGAAATACCAACTAATAAACTTTACTCAAAAGTTTATTTGTACCATTTTCTTGTTGGCGATAGCTTCTCAATCTGGTAATCTTCTCTATATAATGTTTTTTACATAGTTCCCTATATGCCCTTTCGCAACTTAAACCTTAGGATTTATATTATATACGTAATATCAACAAATACAAAATTAATTTTACGCAAAGCTAAAAGCAACAGTAAGATTTAATTATCCATTCAAGCATTCACTATCCGCATTTTAGAATGTAACTTATACTTGAAATATATGCTTGCGTATAATTAAACAGTGCGTATAATTAAACAGAATAATTTCAAAATGAATTTAATTTGATCACCAATTTACTCTAAGGAGAATTCATAATCCATCACCACTTCAATAATACTTTTCATGTTGCTATAAAAGGAAGATACTCAACACTTACTACCAATTTCCTCCATGTCTTCGATAATACACGTAATTATCTCAATTTCTAAACAGTAAACTTATTCTTTCTGTTGACAACATAATGGAATTTCGACATTCCAGACTTGTCAACCATTTTGAATTGTTCTTCAGTGTATTATCCGTTCTGTTTCAGCCATTTATATTGCTTGACATCAATGGTGCCGCGGTTCCCTTTCACCTACGAACGTTCATTTAAGTGATTCAAGTAGATCATCTAATGCTTAAAAGCAAACATCTAATGTGTTTACATTTTAGAAATATTAAATTCTCATATAACTTATTTTGAAATGTTAATCAGGAGCATTTAGTATAGTTGCCATTAAAATAAAATGTCATTTACAGATAGATGTTCTATGTGCTAACGAAAAATATACATAAATGATAACTAAAAGGGTGAAATGGAGAAAAATTATGTTTTTTTTAATGTGATTCTTATTTAGAGCAATAATAACGTTTAAGATACTCATACTTGATTTGCTATCTTCAACTGTTACGAATACCGTTACAGAATGAGGCCCAATGACACCAATCTGCATGCGAGTTCTGTTCCTTCTTTGTTAAATTTTATAACATTTGACAATCGTATTGCGTAAGATAAATTAATATTTATAGTGTTCATTTCAAATAAATGTGGTGAATATCAATGAAGAAACTGAAGTAAAATGGAAGGAGATACACTTGTTTTACCAGAATTGAACTATGTGTGGGAGAAGCTTTGCTATGCTTTCCCAATTCTTGACGAAAAGGTAAATCCACAAAGATTATCGATGATGATTGAGAATATAAGAGTAAAATTGCGGTGCCATTCTAGTTGATGGGACCATAGATGTGCAAGATTGGGTAAAATTTATAGAAGAAATATCTCATGTAACTTCAAAAGAGAAATATATAAGGGCCTTGATGTTGCAGAGAAGGTCCAACATGTTAAGGGTTAGATTACAGAGTTCCCACCGACCTGGAAAACCTCAAAAACTCTCGGAATTTTAAGTACGAATTTTACGTCTCAGAACTCGCTTCTTTTTTGCTTTACCCATCTATTTGGTAGAGAATGGTTCATGAAATAAAGTTTGGAGTTAGTTCTAATTGCGGGCGCCAATATAAACCATGGGTTAAGTTCCAAATAATTTGCTAGTTTGTGTGCTTGATAATTAGATCCCGGATTTATATGCAAAATGTATGTTTATAGTAACATGCAGAAACGTATGGAAAATATATTTTTCTCTCGTACGGATTTGTAAGAATTCGTTTGAGACGCATATGATAACGCATATTTTGAGTGAATTTCGATGTGCATGCATATTTCGTAAATTTTGCAGGATACGGTACTGCATATTTCCGAATTTTATTGCTGCATATTAGCATATTTTAGAGTATATCACAAGATAGAATGTTATATTTAAAGTGAACTGAATCAGTTTATAAACTTAGATGTAGAATAAAATGTATAGAATAATACAATAAAATGTTGTATCCTAAATTAGTCCACCTGATTTGTCTTGCACACGGTCTTCATCGTGTAGTAGAAACTATCAGAAGGCAATATCGGAAAGGAGACACGCTTGTACCAAATGTAAAGAAAGTATTTGTGAAAGCTCCATCTCGCGTACGTATCTTTCACAAAGTTGCGAAAAATGTTCCAGTACCAGCTTTAACCCAATGGGGTTCCTGGCTAAAAGCTGTGTCTTATTATGCAAATAACTTAAATCAAGTAAAAACAGTTGTATACTCACTAAATCCCGATGATGCAGCCCCTATTTATTCACAAAAATGTTTACAAGTGGGAACACAACCACTTCTCGAGAATACCCGACAGTTGGAAAACTTCATGCAGCATTCACTCTGCTTGTTGGGCGAATTATCACAGACTTTGTCTAGTGAAATATTCACGGTGTTGCAAAAATAGCATCAGATAAACTTTGCCAAATATTACGCAAAAGTCCCAGGTAGAAAACAATCTGTGACATTCCAAATGTACTTAAGCTTGAAAATAAGGGCTGCAGGGAAGCAATGTTTCTCGTGGTCCAATTTACTAGATTCATGAAAAACCAGTGTGAACCAGTTTGCTTCCCTGCAGCCAAAATAAGGAATTGAAAGAGGACCTAACACACTAAGACAATTGGTGTTTTTCACATGCACCAGTGACTTCTGCTGATGCACTAAGGAACTTTTCGATCTACAAAACGTTACTTACTGATAAACGCAGAAGGTTTACAGAAGAAATCGTAAGAAAGGCGTACACAGTTAATTACAACAGATGCCATTAAAGTTAAGATACTTTTGTACAAGTATCTTATTTAAAATTCTACTTTCTTACTGTGCATTTCAGCGCATGTGTTAAATTTGCAGTATGTTTAGTACAAGGGGTCCAGAAGCACGTAAAAAACACAAAATTTACAGGAAAAATGAATGATGCAACTACTTAGACGTAACATAATGTAACCAAATCTAAACTGACCTAAGCTAACCTAAACTAACCTAATATTAGTAGAAATAAGCGAAATTCTATCTTTTTTTTTGAAAATTATGCGGAACCCCTACACTAATATAACATAAACTAAACTAACCTAACCTAACCCAAACTAAACTAACCGAATGTGAACAGAAATTACCAAAATTGTAACATTTTTAGAGAAAAGAGTGCTAAACATAGGTCTTAAATTTTTGCATGCATATCTCGGGTTTGGTTTGTGCATGGAAATCCGGGCTCTATTGATAATATATGAGGAGAGCGAGAGTTGTATATCAGGAAGAAATGGATAATTTGCTCATTTGTGTGCTGATAATATATACCGGTAAGGAGATTGAAAATTGTGTTTATTTGTTATGTAGGGCTATGAGTGGTTATAATCATGGAACTATTTGGTAAGCGGAGGGAACTTCTTCGCGCAAGGTTACGGAATGGTTGCATTGTGGGAAAATAAGAAGCATTTGTATTGTCAACATGGCTGCAATTATAAAAGACGTTGCGCTGGATGTGGATGAACAGTGATAGGATTTGTAAAGTAAAGCGTTGATAATGATAAAAACAGAAAAGAACGTGCCCAAGGGGGCTCTGATCCGCCTTCACTCGCTCACGCTCGCTCGGCAATACTATGTGAATTAATTATTAAACTTTGGTACAGAAAGGAACCAGCCCAGTTTCCAACCTATATGGGGGAACCTGTGTTCCAGAACCTTCCAAATGTAACCTAACCTTTCCCCCACCTCGCAAGGTAACGAAACCAAACAGAAAGTCAGTAAAGGAAATAAAAATTGAAAATTTTAAATTTCAATAGCTTTTATTACGCTTTCAGTGGAAAAACACACGGACGACCAACTTCGGAATAAATGTATTTTGTGAAGTAGGTAACCCCCCTCCCCGTAACTAGAATTTATCTCTAGTTTGTTCTGCAAAATTTCTCAACCTATATATATATACGTACACACACACACACACACACACACATATATATATATATATATATATATATATATATATATATATATATATATATATATATATATATATACACTCGTAGTTGATGAGAAACCCGTAGTCGGGAGAAGTATAAGCCTAACTGGTTTTTTACACTGCGTACAGACGTGCAGATTTATAAATTGTGAACTGGAAAGCGTGGTAGAGTCAAAGGAGTTTATGCTTGCCAATTAAGTGGGAGCCTTTGGTTAGGTATGGGCAGGATAGGTTGGATTAGTTTAGTTTCTGTTAGGTTCAATATACCTGGACCTACTCTGCTGCACTTAACTCTATATAAGTAATCAAATTATCGAACACGACAAGTTAGGCATACCATATTAAATAATTGTGGAAAAGTTATAATTATTTCATTAATTTCTTTCTTATTCATTATCTTCCAAGAGATTTGCGCTGGACATGACAATACCTCACTTAGCATAGATGAAATTCAGAGAGGTATCGAAGTAATGTTGAAAAAATTACAATTTTTCACTATTTGCTTGTAAATATAGCGCTCGAGCATATGCCATAAAACCTACAGTGTGCAATACAAATCAACTTGTGTTAAATGACAAGTAAAAAGCACAAATGCTTCGTAAACGAGTCAGGACAGGGCGAAGTTGGTTGGCCTACGCGGAATGCTTCCATGGGAAGCAGGCACGTCAGCAATGGTGGGTATTTACGTCAGCGAGGGTAGTGAAAACGTGGCAGTGATGCGAGTTCCTACAGCACTTGTATCGGTTTCACACTAGTAACGCTACACCTGTAAAGTAAAATGCAGCTTTTGTATACTGTAGCACGTATGAAGATTTTATACTAGTAATCCTATACTTGTAAACATTAAATAAAACTGTATTGTATGCCTATTGACCTGTACAGACTTTTGTTCGCTCTTCCGGAGTTTTTATATACAACACTGTACATTATTGTATGTCTCTCTAAGTTTTTATTTTATTTTATTTATTTTTTTCTATGTTATTTTTAAGCAGGAATTTTCATTTTCCTTGTTTTGAATGACGTAAGTGAAATTCTTTTTTTAATTTACACAGAGTATGTGATAGGCTTTGTTTTTGGCTTGGAGACATAAGCAATTTATAAGAGTGTTCGCTTGAATTTCACTTATACCTGTGATCTTTCAGGACGTATTTATTTTTGTTTATTGCTTGTCTCTTTAATTTCATTATATTCCCTCCCTGATAAAGATCATTTCTTGAATATCACTTTTATATCGTCTGTATTCTATTTTTATTTTTTTGTTTCCTTGATTTTAGTACAATATATCGTTTCGTACTTATGTAAAAAAAAAATATGCTTTTGTGCAATTCCTCTACTTCGTGTATTATAACCGTACTACTATTTCAATGTCTGTTCAATTTGTGTATTTAATTATTATTAACACAGTACAGCTTGAGTGCTCAAAACACGTAGTTTTACCTATGAGTTTTCAAAACTGATATATCACATGTCCTTAACCATTGTAATTTTGATTTAATTTCTTTCTTTCTTTTGTAGGTTTGGAGTTCTGGAATTTGTCCGATAGATAGCGTTAATGAAGTCCTTGAGTTAGTTGAGAAGTTGGAGTGTGTAGATTTTGTAGAAGAGCTTGTCTTAAACAGAATTCAGCAGAATTTACAACAGAAAGTTGTTCCATCATTTTGGGAGACGTTTCGTGACAGAGAGAATGAAAGTGAAGGATTTGAAAAGTTTCGATTAGCTGTTGATAACTTGTATAATTCGCTTTCTATGTTTCTTCCTACTTTGGAAAGACTGGAGAAACTTCATAACAAGCGCAAAATTCGAAAGTGCATTTATGGTGAAGAGAACCTGTTGGGGACTTTCAAAGTGATCGTACGAGCATGCCTGCATTCGCAACTCCCTCTGGAATATCAGAAAACTATAGAAGATTTCTACAAGATATCTTTTAAAGTGTTCTGCAATGCAGATAAATCGCAGTCAGGTGCTTGGAATTTTATTTATTGTTATATAGTATTTAATAGCAGTGACGTACGAGAGGGTTCAAAATATTATTTTCTTAACTAAGATGTTCGTCTTTTAGATTATCTCTGGGGGCACAGTGGCTCAGTGGAAGAATGCTTACCTCTGGTACGTGGGATATCTGGTTCGATCCCCCAGCCAAGTAAGTTTGTGATGGACAACATTGTGTCCGTGGGTTTTCTCTAGGTACTCCTGTTTCCTCCCAATTTCTCATTTTACCAATTCTTCCATCATTATGGGGCCGCGGTGGATCAGTGGTAGAGCGTTCACCTCTGGTGCATGACATCCGTGGTTCGATCCCAGCTCGCACCAAGTGAACACCGTGTGTGTACGATTTCTGGGGGTTCTCCCGTTTCCTCCAACTTCCTTCATTCCACCGTTTCATTCATTTCTCATCATCACCGTCTCCTTTAACCTAGCCGGCATAACTGTGGGACGTAAAACTTAAAGATTTCATCTTATTTTCTTCCATCATCATTCACGTGCCTTTATCATCGTCTCCCTTGGCCTAAAAAGCATAATCGCGGTAGGTTAAACTGAAAGATTTCATTTTTTAGGACTATCTCCTCTTAAGAGTATCCTCCCTTCTCGATAAAAGTGGCGGTGGAAAACAATCAGAGTAATACGAAGAGTTGGAAGAAAGGAGGGAAATAAAGAAAACTTTCCTTTTTAGTTTTGCAATATTAAATTTTCATAAGAGGTGAAGCTCTTTCTTATTCTTTCCAGTATTTTCCTTTACAAGTTCTTCCATCACTTTTGGGATCCTCTCCAAATATTACACTGTGACATAGGCATCCTCTTATTAAACGATCTCTGAAAATTAACAAAGCTAAATGGCACAAGAGTGTAAAAAATTCCTTTTCCATTCTGTCCATCACAAAAAAAAAAAAATAAATAAATAAAAAAAAAGTGTTCTTTTTGTTTTGTTCTTGCTTTGACAATGATGCCTAAGGGGAAAAAAATGGGAATATAAATAACGTCTCCCCACCATGTCTATTCTTCCTCTTGGGTAACTGTATTAATGAATCGTAGTTAGTGGCGTATTTAGGGTAGCTATCGGGCTCAAGCCCCCCTCCCCCTGAAATAAATTTGTTAGTTTTTCGCATTCTACGTACAACAATAATCCTTACCATTTCTAAGAATTTAATTGACTTTTTATTTTCTTATGCTCTTTATTCAGAAATAATACTATATTTGTCAAATTTCATTCCATGTAAGAACTGCGTTCCTTTTTTTTTTTTTTTTTTTTTTTTTTTTTTTTTTTTTTTTTTGTTCATTCTACTCTTTTTTTTCTTAGTTGTTACTTTCTTTCGTTTCTCCTATCATGCTTTCAACTGTTGTTAGTTATTATTCAAGTCGGCCGTCGATAGTAAGAAAAAAAAAAAAAAAGGAGAAGCTGATAAGCGAAACTGGTGTTCCAGTCAACATAACGGGACTAGTTATTATAACAAAGAAATATTTACATCGTTCAGTTATAAAGAAAGGTAAATATTTGAAGTAAAGAAAATCAAGAGTGGGGAATAAGTAGCCCGGGATATTAGGTAGGTCAAGATGATGCTTCCTTTTACTTTTATGAATAAAAAAAAAAAAAAAAAAAAAGGTTAGATTCACTGCTAAATTTTTGTGTGTATCATATCACATAAGATTCGTCAGTCTGCAATTTTTGCCATTAAGACTTTAATTTATGCATAAATTAAACTGTTTAATTCTCAAACTCAAATGGGCAATTCCCCTTCCCCGCTGCATTCCCGTGTTGTGCATAGCTTTCCCCGAAACAAAATCCTAAATACGCCACTGAATTTAGTATATTATTGATAGTATTTAACCAATATTGGGATCTGTGCAAATGCACGTAAGCATTTCTTCCTCTCCTTCACTTCGATGTGTTTGCATCGATGGTTCATTAAAAGCTCAAACACTGTAAGGAAATAAGACATAGGGTAATTCTTTAGTTTTACATCCAACGATTGTGTGCTCTAAGCTAAACGAGATGGATGATTAATGAAAGTGAATGATTATGAAAAAAATTGTAGAATGAGAATGTTGGAGGAAACGAGAATCCCGAGAAAATCCACGGACATTGTGTTGTCAACCGCAAACTCGATCCTTGAACCCTTGGCAACAAAGGGGTGCGCTCTATCAATGAAGCACTGTGTCTCTTCAAGGTTATGCGCTGTAGGTTAAAGGAAATGGACGGTTAATGAAGGACAACATTTATGAAGTAGTTGGTAAAATGAGAATGTAGGAAGAACGGGAGATCTCCGAGAAAACCCACGGACATGAATTGCCCACTACAAATTCACATGGCCTGGGATCGAACCAAGGAGTCATAGCACGCCAAGTGAGTGCTCTACCACTGAGCTACCGCGCCGTTAATCCATTGGACTATTAAATTTGGAGCACAGAACATATTATGAGAATAAAGTTTTTTTTTTTCTATTTAGGAAAGCCAGTTTCGGATTGTATTTTTCGTGAGCTTTTTTCCCTCCTCTCTTTGTTCCGTGTCGGTAATTTGATGGTTGACAACTGCTTTGAACATTAAAGCTGTGCATTAATAAGAACAAACATTTGTCTCTGAAACTGAGATAGACTCCTCGCTGAAGGAAGAAGAAACTATTCAGAACTTCAAATACTTCCCAAAGAAGGTGAGAAAGCTCAAAGAACTTTGTTTCTTCTTTGGAGCAGAGAGGTGAAGCTTACATGTTTTAAAAACTCATAGGAACATATGTAGAATCCGTCACCGTTTTGACTTCAGTGTACTTCATTGTACCGTTTTTAATGAAAACTTTATAATCAGAAATATTCTCGTGGGCGCATCTTACGCCCTAAAACCATCCAGTGGGCACCCATTGAAGAACTGCATATATTATGAGGTTCATTAATGCACAAGATAGGGAGGGCCAGGTTTTAGAAATCTGCAGGCTTGTGGTCAAACGACTAATCGTGAAGTGGGCATATCCCGTTACCCCTTTTGGGATGGGTATCAACAACCACCCTAGAAATGGGGGGAGACTTGTTGTGGACAGTGGTAGTCAACTTCTAACATAATGTTCCAACTATGATTAACCGGTAGGGGGACAGTAATCTCTGGCGAGTTAGGCGTATTCTGGTTAGCCACGTTATCTTCTGGTGAATGGCCGTGGAGTTTTAAGTAGGGTTATCATTAGTGGGGGCCACAGAAATCACTTCTTCGGTTTTTAGAAGAAATGAAACTAGTTTTTGAATATTTTAAGAAAAACGAATTTTCAAAACCGATTTGATTTTCTATCAAACCGGTTCAGTTTTTTTTATCAAAACGGTTCCGGTTTTTTGTCCAAAGCTTTCTTGCTTCTTCGTTAACTTGTTTGGCAATGAGTACAAGAACAAATACTGGGTTTGGCGAAAATCATACCTGTTTGAATAAAAGAAAGAAGAAAAAAAGAAAGAAAACTTTTGGGAAAAACTAAAATATCGGTTTTGACCATTTTTACCAGAACAGTTCTGGTTTGAAGGCTCTTGTCCTGTTATCTCGCAAGGTTTGTCTTTTTCCCGCTTTTCGCCCTTTTTTTCTGTACCCTTTTCAGAGCATCATTGCAGCATTTTAAAACCTTATTTATTTATTATTTTGGTATTACACACTTTTTTACATTAACTGTTATTTATGCAATATTCAGATTGCATAATTAACACTATTATTGTTAATTAATTCTTGATAACAAACTTAGTGAGATTGAGTTAAAATATCCAGTTACTGAATTCATTTTGTTGTTTACTGTTATTTATTCTGTTGAGAGTGCCATTGGATTTTATATTTCTCATTCTTAGTTGCAGATGGAGATGAATCGTCAGAGGATGTTGTCCAATGTGAAGGCTGTTCCCATGACGTAGAACAGTGTCAATGTCAGAGCATCATTCAGACTTTTCACAACGTCAACAGGTACTTTGAAAAAGAACTGTAATTCTGTATAAAAGTGGCCAGTTGAGTGCCATGTGTGACAACGGAAGGAAAGGGAGTGGGTGTTCAAACAGTTGAACTATATAAATAGTATCATGTAGTAGTATATTGATACAATAAAAGCCTTATCATTATAGCCCAGAAAGGGTTAAGACCAACGAGTTTTTAGTTGAGCTATGTGTGGTCGTATTCTTCGATGTTACTTCCAGTTTTGTAGACCTGAGTTGTTGTATTGTAGTGTTTCGATAGAGTACATACACTATTTGAAATGTCAGGGACCTTTATTTCAGGTTCTGTTAAATAGAGAGTATGTCCCAAAAATCATGAAATATGTTTTAAAAAAAGTTATGAACAAGGTCTATACAAAAGATTAATATTCTTCAAAGTACTGTCCATGAGCATCTACACATTTTTCCACCGACACGCCCCTTCGGAAGCCTCGACAGAAATCTCCTTTAAAACTGTTGTCGCAGCCGCTTGGATAGCCTCAATGCTGTCAAAACTGCGTCCTTTGAGCACTTTCTTGATCTTGGGGAGCGAAAAGAAGTCGGCCGGAGTAAGGTTTGGACTATAGGGTGACTCCGGCAGCGTTGCCACCAGAAACTCACGAACGCGCGGAGACGAGTGTCTGGGCATGTTCCCATGATGCTTTAGCCAGGTAGCGGCAATGTCTTTTCACACGTGGATGATCCTTTTCTGTAACGGTTTTATCGAGTTTTGTCCAAAACTTGATCGCCCAACGTTGTTCGAAAGTACCCGCCATGACGTGGTTTCAAAGCACGATGCACTAAATCAGCGATCCTGACGCCACTGATGCTCGGAGCAGACTGACCTAAGCTGCGCTGCGGAGCCCACCTAACTCAACACGTTCGAACGTGCTGCGACCATGAAAAATATATTTCATGACTTTTGGGACATACCTTGTATACAAAGTGGACCATAACACCAAATATTAATAAGGAGACATTGTTTTGTATACTTTCCAATACCACCTGATTAATAGAGTTGCCAATCCAACATAAAGTTACATGTTTTTAACTAGCCTTACGTCAAAGCATTACACATTACAAACCCACATACGTATCTACGTGTTAAACAAAAACTTACAATACCACATTTATTATTATTCATTGTTGCAAACTAAGGCCGGTGTAGTATCACAAACATTTGAAAACATTTTGGAGGCCTGTGTAACAGTAATGATGCAAATGAGACAGATGTGTCAGTGCACTCGGGAGTATTTTAGTGTCTGTCGAACACTATGACCATAATATGATGTATTTCTAACAACTAGAAACAAAGTTACAAGGAATTGAAAATTTTACTTTCTTCAAAAAGGTTTTATTTCGAAAAAGTGCTTACATAAGTATTAACATATAGTCATATAAATAGTTTCCATATAAACGTATAAAGCATAATGCCATTTACAAAAATTTGAAATCTCTATCCGTTTCAGAGCTATGATGCACATTGGTAAACTTGGCAACACTGCTAGAACTTATTGTAATTACAACTTCCAAAAATTAAGTAGACGAAGGCAACATTTTCAAAATCAATTTTCTACAACTACACCATTTTAAACAGTATATGTGTAACTATCTATGTAAATGAATGTAATACTTATCGTGGTACATTTTTCGAAATAGAAGCTTTTGGAAAAACTAAGCAAATTTTCAGTCCGTTGTAACTTTGTTCCTAGTTGTTATCATGGCATAGTATTTGACACTTAAGTACTTTAGATGTGCACTGACACGTCTGTCTAATCTGTATTCTTACTGTTGTAGAGGCCTCCACAATTTGGATGTGTTTGGATGTTTGTAATATGGTAGCGTCCGTAGTTTGTAGCACTTACTAATAAATGTGATATTGTAAGTTTTTGTTAAATGTGTAGATTTTAAATATGTAATAAACTGACATACTTCCATTTAAAAATATATAACTTTATCTGGGTTGCTTACACTGTTAGTCAGGTGGTATTGGGGAGTATGATAAACAATGTCCTCCCTGTCAATATTTGAGTGTCAAAAAATTTCATTAATTTTTATCATTTAGTTTGAAAGTTATGGGTTCGTTTCAAGATAAAAGTCCACTCTGTGTATGTCAATATATAACTTAATATAGATCTCAAGAGAATTCCGAAATCAAATGGCTAGGAACAGTAGCGGCGAAACTATCTTGCGTCTCCCCCGTTCCCTCTTCAGAAACAAGTCCTGTACGAATTGAGTTTTTAATAATTTTACAAAGCTCTTAAAATTTGCTACTTCCCCCTTCCGCACCGCGGGATATTCAAGATTACTATCGCTGCTACTGTTTCCAAACAAAGAACATCTGCTCCTTCTTTTTTTCTTCCTTCGAAAATGGTTATTGTTGTAATATTTTCGTCCGGCCTCATGTCAATACAAGTCTAAAATTCATTATTAGAAAGGTCCTTTTTTTTTTTTACTCTTTTAAACAATAATTTCTTGTGTAGTTGCCATAAAAATCGGAAAACTACTATCGGGAACATCTTTAAGGGGGGGGGGGAGGGGCAGTCAGTTCTTACTACGAATATTCAGTTGTAATTCCATGTAATCAGTATACGTAGTTCACAAAGTCCACTACGTCCACGAAGCAAGTGGAGTTAAAACAACAAAAATTGAAGCAAGGAAACTAAAATATGACAAACATTTGTAGGATGTTTTATATTACTTACTTTCTAACTAAACATTGAATTATATTATTGTAAACATTGAAAAACGGATTAAAAATAATCTGAAAAGACACATAAAGGTAATATACTGTCAGGTATAAGTGGAGAACATAAAGCAAAGGTATGATCAACTATAAGGTGAGAAGAAGGCGGGTAAAAAGTCATTGAAATTAAAACTAAGATATCTGTTGAAACTATATTTGACTAGTGGAATGAATTGGGCACTTTTCTGTGAAATCAATGTGTATAGATGTTACTGTTGTACTTTGTAGCAGTTTTTAATTCGCTTAAAAAAAAAAAAAAATCTTACGTAATATAAGTGTTCATAATTAGTATTAAGTACTTTGTTAGTTAGTTCACAATGCACTGTCAGAATAGACAAAATTACCTTTCATGTGATTGCCTGTTAAGTAGTTGTTATTAACAGTTAAAATTTTGTTTTGTTGGTGTAGCTTTCACAAATATAAATTTTAATTTCAGAAAATTAATTGAACTTGAGCTCCTTGAGAGGCTAGCTGGAAATGTACTTACAAACTTAATTCATGTACGGATTGAAAACCACGTCCAGGAATCGTGTAAAGGAAGTTTCGATGTATCACACATTGGTTCCTTAGAAAGGGTAAGTTTTATTATATAATTTGCTCTTAAAGGTTAAATAAAATATTTCTTTGTTTTTGTTATAAAGACTTTGTTATAAGTAATTCTCGCTACGTCTACCAGAGTATACGAGCACATAGGCACAAAGAAAGATTTGTAATGACTAAGTGAATTGTATCACTTATTTGGGGCCGCGGTGGCTCAGTGGTAGAGCGTTCACCTCTGGTGCTTGGGGTCCCGGGTTCGATCCCAGCCCCCACCAAGTGAACTTTGTGGTGGACAAACACCGTGTACGTGGGTTTTCTCGGGGTTCTCCCATTTCCTCTCACTTTCTTTATTCCACCATTTCATTCATTACTCATCATCACTGTCTCCTTTAGCCTCACCGGCATAACCGTGGGACGTAAAACTCAAAAATTTCATTTCATTTTTTTTGTATCACTTATTTAAAGGCACAGGATGCAAAAAGAAAGCAGTCGCGATCACTGGATACTTATTTGTTTTACTGTTCTGTCCTCTCGTTGAAAAGCGAGTACTCTTCAGCATGGGTAAAATTATATCAAATTTAAACTCTTTTCTTTCTCTTTCTCTCTCTCTCTCTCTCTCTCTCTCTGCCCTTGTCAGATCTTTATTAGATGTGTAATAATTAAAATGTTCTAAATTAATATTTCTACACACAGAACATGGTAGTAATATACACACATGTAGGTAAAACGACACACGTGATTTCCGGTTATATTTACGAATCTTTTAATGAAATGAAAAGTGACGTTATATTTTTCATACTCATTAAAGATCCGCGGATTGGGCAGATAGTTCGTTCTTTTCTTTCCCCTTATTAGACAGAACTTTTGGTAAAAATTTGCACAAAATGTGCTAGTAATTAACGTACAAAGAGTGAAAAAGTGATTGACTGGACCGGTACTCGAACCATGGACCTCCAGCATACTGTGTTGATGCGTTAACCACTACGCTCCCCAGAACAGCCACTCACTCTCAAAGTCGGTGCTCTTCACTCGGACCACGTGGGTTGTACACTCATGTCCAAAATGATTGTCGCATACCTATAACTGTCTTCTTATAAGAATATAATTTGATAATGATTTTGCAGGGTACTTTTAATATTGATACTATATGTATAGTCGGGAAATGTATATTTGTATTAAATTTCATAGGAAAAGAATTATAAATACGAAAATTGGAATGAGTAAAACAAAATATTGCTAAATGGACAAGGAAGTTTAATTTTCGTTTTATTGTTCTTATTTACTGCTCTTTTGATACGAAATTTACCACATACATGTCTTTGCCGATTATACACGTACTAACATAATATGAAATATCCGACGAATTCGTTATCAAATTAGACTCTTACAACAACATATTTATAGACATGCCAGAATAATTTTGGACATGAGTGTACCACAGACTCCTGCTGTGCTTGGACGATCCCTGAGTTCATATAGATATTAATAAAAGAGGAAACAGTCGATTTTTTAACACTCCATATCCTCTCTAGATGTGAATTCAATAACGTACAAATATATGGACTGGGTGGCGTAATGGTTAATGCATCGGTACGGTATGCCGGAGGTCCAGGGTTCGAGTTCCAGTCCAGTTAGTCATTTTTACACTCTGTACGTTATTGAATTCACATATATAGAGTATATGATGTGCTAAAAAAAAATCGGTTGTTTCCTCTTTCATTAACATTTATATGCTCTAGTAATTGTTGCGAGAAACCTATAAAAGACAGACGGACAGAATTTTTTAAGCTAGCTTATCAGTTCACTTTCAATGAAACAGTTGTGGAGAGCCGTATAGTTACATTGTGAGCGTTTTCACGTTTGGTATGGGAGCTCTAGGTTCGATTCTCAGTCAGATGGTGAGAGTACGAGTGGTTCGGACTCCACACTAAGTTTGGATCCACATCTTAGGTAACCTTTATACTTCAAGAGGACTTGAAACTTCAAAAAATTAGTTTTTCAGTGTACACTCATGTCCAAAATGATTGTCGCATATCTATAACTGTCTTCTTGTAAGAATATAATTTGATAATGATTTTGCAGAGTACTTTTAATACTGATACTATGTGTATAATCGGGATATGTATATTTGTGATAAATTTCATAGGAAAAGAATTATAAATATGAAAATTAGAATGAGTAAAACAAAACATTGCTAAATGGACAGGAAAGTTTTATTTTCGTTTTATTGTTCTTATTTACTGCTCTTTTGTCATGAAATTTGCCTCATATATGTCTTTGCCGTTTATACACATACTAATATTATAAGAAATGCTGGGCAATTTCCTTATCAAATTGTATTCATAAAACAACACATTTATAGACGTGCGACAATAATTTTGGACATGAGTGTACATTGAAAGAGTGTGCTTGGTGTGCCAAGGAAATCATTTTAAAATCGTAGCCTATAGAACACATATGTAATACAGAAGATATTACAAACATGCTTTGGTACATATTTATTAAAAACAACAGCTCCCTAACCCTTTCATGCTCACTAACTCTATCATGCTTAATTGTTGTATAGTTTCAACAGTTCATTCAGTACTTTCCTCGACCAATCTTAAATGTCTATTACTAGAATTCGCATGTGGTTCAATTTGTCCTATTCTCGGAATGAATCAATAAACCTAAGTATGGTGACAGTTCCTTGGTGGTCATCTTTTTAATTTCATGCTCAGAAAGCTTAAAACTAATAGCTATCAATCAAACACACTACCGTTCTGCTTAGGTAGTGAATATCATCTTTTTTTATTTATTTATTTGTTTGTTTGTTTGTTATAATGTGTATGTAGCTGTCAATTTTCCTATTTTCTTTACAGTGGCTGGATACTGTTGTAATGGGTTGGCTAATAGGAATTTACTGCGGTGGTGATACGGAACACGCAAGAACGAATACACAGGAAGCTGTCGAAAAATTTAAGCAGAAGTTAACTCATTATCTTTACGAGACATATACTCGGACAAGAATTGATCAACTATTTAATATTATTATCGGTAAGTTGCTTTTGTCTTTCTTTCTTTTCTTTTTTTAAATCAAAATACACATTTATGAAATGATAATTCTTACCAGGGTTTGAAAAAATCCAATCCATCTGGGCCCATATGAGTTTTTTCGGGTTTTATTGTTTTTTCGGGTTTAATTGGTTTTTTTTTTTTTTTTCGAAATATTTCAATGTCTTTGGAGTAAAAGTATTAAAATGTGCTCTGCAAATTTTCTGTTCACCACTGTTTTGAAAAAATGGCCGCCATTTCGAAATTTTATATTGAATCGCCGAGAAAATATATACAGCAAATTTAGAACGTCTCTTGCTTCTACCCTCAAAATTTCAACTTAAAAGTCCGAGAATTGCACCCTGTAGCGTGGATATTCTACGCTAGTTGAAAAATGGCCGCCATTTTGAAATTTTACGTTGGATCGCTGCCAAAATACATATACAGCTAATTTAGTGTGTCTCGTGCTTCTACTCTGAAAATTCGTTTCTAAAAGACCGAAAATTGCGCTTTGTAGCGTGGATACCCGCTATTTTAAAAAAAGAAATGCCGCCATTTTGAAATTTTGAAATGATTGGTATGCCGCCAAAATCTATGCAGGAAATTTAGTGTGTCTCGTGCTTGTACCCTGAAAATTTAAACTTAAAAAACCGAAAGTTGTACCCTGTAATATGTGTGGTACAGGCAGGTAAACGAACAAATGTAGATCGAAACATTCCAGGAGCCTCAATAACATTCGCCAAATACCGTATGAATACCAAATATATTAATTTAAAAAAAAGATATAATTCGTATATTATAAAATAAATGTTTCAAAATATCTTATATGCCAAATATTTTCCAGCGTAAAATAAATGGTTTTATTGTCACTTCCGATACTTTGCGCGTTCAATTACGGGAATTTCCCTAGCACTAGCAAGACGTTTCTTTCTCGAAAATGAATTTAAAACAATTAACAAAGAGATAATTCCAATTTTATAAGGTAAATGTCTTAAATAGAATTAAATATCTTCCAGCTTAAAATAAATAGTTTTATTGTAAATGCAACTATCTTTACTCTACATTGACATTTCCACTAGTATGGAATTTTAAATTAAGCACCTGAAATAGTAGGGTTACAAAGTCTTCGGAACTCCGAGCATTAAGCTTCTTAAATTTGACAAGAATTTTTACGCTATTGCTAGTGTTGATTCTAAAGAATGCTTATTTGAAGAGTAGCAACTGTTGGAAAACCAAATGTAACTGAGGAATACTTCTGTTACCATCAAATGTATGAAATAATACTAATAGTTTTACTAATGTATTTACATATTTACTAGTGGTACAGGCACCTATGGCCTTAAGCTCATCAAATGTATGAGGTATAACGTCTATACATTAACTTGTTCTATAATTATCTCAAGCTAAGGTAAGCTTTTTTACTCATTCAGTGCATTCAGAACTTTATATAGGTCTAACCTTGAATGTTGTTGTATACTCTAACCTGAAAGCATCTAATTCGCCCAAGGGAAGTCCAAAATCTGATAAAAGTCACTTTCAATGTGATCACCTTAGTTGTACCGATAATATACTAACAAAAAGCTCAAAAACCCAGGTGGGTTTTAAAGTGGGTTTTTTCAGGTGGGCCCAACCCGAAAAAAACCGTGGGTTTTTTCGGGTTGGGCCCACTTGGGCAAGCCCTGATTCTTACAGGGTGTCTATCGGTCACGAAAGTCATGAAAAAGTCACGAAATCAGAAAACGGTCATGAAAGGAAATTTAGCTTTATGATCACTTTATCTGTAGGAATATAAGTACAGACTGGAAAATTTTATTGTATACAGCGTTAAAATTCACCGCCAAAAATATCTATTGTCGGCGTTAGACGCTACCAAATCGCAAGCAAAGCACGCTTCTATCGCATGCATGCAAATTCACATTTAGATTCGGTCATGAGACTTTCCTTCAGCTGGCATCATTGAGCAGTGGCGATGCAAATCGCATCGCATCGCCGAAACCACCTACGCATCTAACCAGTTTATTCAACTATGAGAAGATACCAATCTTTTATCACTCCAAGGAACAGCCTTTGAAAGTAGAGATAAGATAAAGATTAGTGCTGAAGAATATAGGTACTGTTATTAGTTTTTGAATGTTACGAAATATTAAGATTTGGTAAAGAAAAGGTCACGAAAAAGTCACGAAATTTCATTTTGTAATTTTAGTAGACACCCTGTCTTATCTAATCCAAGAAAAGAATCACTTTTCTTTTCTATATATGTATCTTTTTATTTATACATTGCGATGGATGTGAAGTTCAATTTGTTAGTTGAAACATTAATATTATGGTTATATCACCTATTTGGTGTGCTATACTTCATTCGTATCGAAGTGGGATAATTATTATCCAGACTACATGTTAGCTTTAAAGAGAAAAATCGAGAAGTATGAAAAAAGATATACGTCTCCGTCTTTCAGCTACTGTAATTAACATTTTCTCTGAAAATTTACGGTAACTCGAGAAAGTAATTTTAAACTGAGGTAGGTTTTCTATAACTTACTTTCAGATAAACCAAAACAAAGAAATGGGGGGTTGGACTAGGTAGATTACTTCCACTTTCACAGTTTGGTAATTGTATTCGTGGTTTCCAATATGAATTACATGTTTCAGAACCATGTTATACAGTTCACAGAAAAAAAAAAAAAAAAAAAAACTGCAACATGAGCATGTAAGTTTATTGTGAAACGACGAAGTCTTTTGCTCCAAAATAAGTGTGATGGAGAGGGCGCCGAGGTTTCTTCTGGCGTGATTCGTGCCACTTAGACGTTATGTTGATTCCCTGCGCTGTTAAGCGTAGTTTCACAATAAACTTACATGCTCATGTTGCAGATTGTTTGCTGCGGACTGTACATACTACATATCAATAACAGTCGTAATGGATGGTAAGATTGATCTGTTTCTCTGATCAATCTACTGTGCATTTATTAGTAAAAACACTTTTTTTGGTACTAGCATTATGATCTGGATGAATAAAGTAATGATGATGAATAAAGTAGTGAAGATGTGATATCTTCACAAGCTCCAAATATTGTTTTTGTGAAGTACAGCTCTTAATAAATCTATAATAAATAACAAATCACTCACTCTACCGAAGAACACTTGGCAGTTTTCGTGTGACATGTTGTAAGCGTGTGCCCGACGTTCGACTTAACATGGAAAAATGTAGAAGATTTAACTGAAAAACATTTAAAAAATTAGAGAAAAACATCTGTAAAGAAACATTAAATTGAAACTGTTTATTTTGTATTTCGAGGCAGTCCATGTTAAGGATATGATCAGGGTTGGCTGATTTAAACAAACAAACAAAAACAAACAAACAAACAAAAAAAAAAAAAAAAAACGAAAAATGCTTTAAATCTTGTGAACTTCATGGTGAGTCTACATATGAAACCATCTGCATTACGTTTATGTACTTTTCACCTTTTAATCAAGGGTCCCGTGTTCAATTCTCGGTCGAACTACAACCCATCTTTCAAGTGTAAACCAATTAGCGATTCGTTAACAACTAGGCCTATGTATAGATCAGTACAATGTATTTTTATCAGGAGTCCTTCGTGAGTGAGTCGGCAATCGCATTTGTGACCAATTAGTCCCGGTTTCGTGTCGAAATGAACAATTTTTCTTGAATGAAGCCGAGAAGAGTTTTGTATTCCGCTTTAAGCTTATGTAACCCCTTCCAGCATAACCTTGTTGTTGCATAATAACACCAAGGCGAAACAAACTAATTTCTGTCCATATCTAATATAAATACATAGGAGTAAATTATTTAAACCAATAAAACCTGGTTTAAACCAAACAAACCGAGTTTAAACCCAAAAAAAAAACTTTTGTTTTTTCAATAAAAACCATGGTTTTTGCCAACCCTGGATATGATACAGCAAAACTGTACTGTACCTGAGAAATGTTATACATCACTGAAGCTTCTTATTTTGAACAACGTGACGGATCGTAACCAAATATTGCATGACATTCAAGACCATTGGCAGAATTTATAGCAACATTAAATCTGAAATAAGCTGAACGAGAGAAGAATAATCATGGGTAAAATTCATCTCCCATAGAAGTCAACGGAGAGAAGTCACACCTAAACATATGGCAACCATTGGTGCATGTGAATTTGTCAGTTTTCACAGGAAGCTATAAAAGTTTTAGGAGTAAGTATTTAACAGGAATATTTTCTTCGTGACTATCGGAAA
This sequence comes from Thermobia domestica, assembly GCF_964235325.1. NCBI lineage: Eukaryota > Metazoa > Arthropoda > Insecta > Zygentoma > Lepismatidae > Thermobia > Thermobia domestica. The sequence goes on along the minus strand of NC_137460.1, from coordinate 36,143,715 downwards.
GTGCAGGTACCAGATGAGCGATAGCGAACAGAGGAAGGCAAGTAGTACAAAGAGTTTGGATACCGGAGTCTGAGAGAATGGTCTATTTGCACTCATCAATGAAAGTACCATCAGGAAAGGCATCCGTCTTTGCTAACATTGTCATTTAAAGTATCTTAGGGAAATAAACCTTAAAGAACTTTAAACTGGCAACTCTGTTTTCTGTGACAGCTGATATTACAGTTCTGGATTGTTTTGAGGTTAGTTTGGTTTGGCAATTCATCAGGAATAGACTCACACCGGAGCAACGTTTGCAAATTGTCCAAATTTATTTTGAAAACCATGGTTCAATTTGACAAACGATTAATTTCACGAAATGGATCTAACTGGCCATCCCGTGCAATTTGATGCCATTAGATTATTTTCTCTGGGGGATATGTAAAGTCGCATGTCTACACCGAGAAAGCAGAAACAATTGAGCACTTGGAAGCCAACATTCGACGCGTTATTGCCGAAATACAACCGTATTTACTGCGAAGAGTATGTGAACATTGGACCTCCAGATTATGCCATTTACGCGCCAGCCGCAGTGGCCACATGCTCGAAATTGTATTCAAACGTAGTACCATAAAATAATCTGTCAAATGAAGCCAATTTAATGGATATTAAAAACATTTTTCTGCGTTTTATTTCAACATAAAATTCACCGCTTCTTTTAAAAATGAAAAAAAAACAAAAAAACCTACATATAAGGTGTTGACATGTGCACTTTCTCCCTTGTGAAAGTTTACATGGTAATGAGGCTTATCTTATTCTAGAAAAGAGAGTGGAGTTCCATTCTTCATTGAAAATTTGCATTTCAGCTTTTTGTCTTCTTCTAGACGGTTCGGCTGATTTGAGCCAATTTTGTTTTATGGGCTCCCTTTCATAGCGAATGTGGGGAAACTCTTTAAGAAAGATTTAGCCTCGTCGTTCAAATTTTGACTTTGGAAACCCTACTTAGTAAAAGATGATATCCTTCATCATCATTATGGGGAAATTACAGTACGGTAAAGTATGTTATGGATATTTAGATTAATAGACCGATGGGACCTAATAGACAAATGTTGACAATTTTGGTTTTGCAATTGTGAAGTCCCGGGCTTCGGGTTCGAATCCCACATCCGGTTATCCTGACTGAATTTTTTCATGAATGCTACAATGATATTTGTAAATATAAAAATTTTAGTTCTGACCGATTTCTTTCCCATTGTTAATGTTTCCACTGTAACATAGCTCCAGGACTCGAACCCGTGATTTGCAATTTGTTACATAGACAAATTGAAATAGACGGTCATACATTGTAAGATGTGTAAGGACAACTCCAAAAAAAGATATCGTTTTATAGTTCATTGGACAACCATGTTAACGAAAACTTGACTAACAATTTTATTTACTTGGTAATGGAAATATTAACAATGAAAATTAGAAGAAGAAAATACTTTTGAAAGGTCGTCAGGCAGATAAAAAAACAAAATCTAAGAATACTTTGTGGGTAACGCTAATTCCTAATAGCTAACAATCGCCGCTCCGCTACATTCACTAGGTCTGCAATATATAACAAGATTTACCACCAAATCACGTGAAGCGTACTACCATTAATATACACTATTAAATGAAACTAAGATTCTAAATGGAAATAAGGTTATAATTACATAAATTAAATCCGTAAGTATTTACTCCATGTGAAGCAGAATATAATTTAGTAACTAAGCAACATGAATGCAGTATATAAACTGCAGACAGTTGTTTATGTAACACAGCCCGCGTTTGAGCTATTAATTAATTATTATGTTTTCTAGAATCGAAAGTGATTATCTCAATTGACGAAACGTTATACGTTCTACACTTCTATGGTGAAGATTAAGAATAGGTGTACGAATGCAAAATATTTGTGTATATCACGGCTTTTGAATAAGATAGGCTCGCAATATACTTACAGGTCAGGGTAGAACAAAGAGAACTTGAAGAGATTGATAATATGAAGTTCCTGGGAAGTATTTTGAGGAGAATAGCTTACTGCACCAAAAAGACCAGGTCAAGAATTACCATAGCCAAAGAAGCATTCAACAAGAAAAGATCACCGTAATTAGCAGGCTCAATATTGGCCTAAGAAAGAAGTTGGTCAAGTGCTATATATGGAGCATTGGACTGTATGGTTCAAAGAGTTGAAACAACATTACGGAAGTTAGAGAAGAAATATTCAGAGCGCTTCGAAATGTGATGTTGGAGAAAAACGGAGAAGATAAAATGGACGGAAAAATCAACAAACGAAGATGGTTTAAAACGGATAAGAGCGAAGAGGACGTTTTTAGCCAGCATCCTTCATAGGAAGGCCAATTAGATTGGACACATCTTGCGAAGAAATTGTCTTCTTCATACTACCATAGAAGGAAAGATGAAAGGAAAGCGAGGAATAGGAAGAAGGAACACAACTGTTTGATGATTTTAAGTATAGAAAAAAAAATATTGGGAGTTAGAAGAAAGAGGAAGCTGAAGATCGAGAAAGGTAGAAGAAACATTTCCAGGCCTAAACCTTAAAAAATATTTTTTTTAAAAAGTCATTAGTTTCAGGACTTACTACAAACTAATAAACGAAATACTCAGGAATCATATTTTATAACCGACGTTATTTCCTTCGGTGCAGGTTTACATTGTGGGGCCATTAATCATTATGGCTATAAATATAGCGTTTTCTGAGCTAGCAATGTTCGGCTCAAATTACGTTAAGATCGAGCTAAAATCATTTTTACTGTAAACTTTTCTCAGATAATGACAGATACCGGTATATACATATATAATATGGATGCATAACAATGTATGTATATTCAATATAACTCTGAAACTTCTTGACCAGTTTCAACCAAACTTGGTTCACACATGACTTACAGTACGGAAAAAGTACTGTGGAGGTAAGATACCCCTAACACTCCTTTAGGGGTAGGAAGAGGGTGATACAGAACTAATCGATAACGAACGATATTAAGAGTCGAGTTCATAGTTTTTGTAATCGCTGAGATAAATTCTGATACTTCCAATGCCGTTTAAGTCCAAGTTCAGCCCCTATCGGCATGAGAGATGAAAATAAAATGTCCAAAATGACCAATTTTAGTGTCAATCCGTAGTTTTCGGGGCCGGGAAATTGACTGATGTAATGGAAATGATTTTTGGAACATAATTAATAGCTACCTGAAGATAGGTATTTATCATACCACTTTGATTAAAGGGCGTATTCTATTGGGGATAGGGTGTGTCAAAATTTATAACAAAAGTAAACTATCTTATGGATAAAATACAAAACAAATTCTGACCAAAGCATATACTATCTAATAAATAATAGCGTTACAGTTTGGGTAAAGATACGTTGCCCGAACTGTAACGCAGTTACTTATTAGCAGGGCCCGGATCTTGTTGCCCTAAAATTTTCTAAAAAGTGACACTAAAATTCCTGTAAAATGACCCTAAAATCCACAAAAATTGAACTTGAAACTTGCGTTTTTTTAAACGTGTATTTCATTAAACATTGATATTTTTAAATATCTGTTGGATTTTAATTAACGTTTCTCACTCATATTTAAAAAGTTTTGTTTCAGTTAGTTGCACTCCATTGATCATTTATGTCCATTGTACGGCATTGTACGTACTGAAAGTGTCAAATCACTCCCGAGTTGAAACTAGAAGCACTCTTAAAACAATAAAAGTTCGCAAGTGTAGACTACATGAAAATAATAGATAAAAAGCCTGTTTAAAATCTTTGTACGCCTTCTAATCTAGTTTTAGTTATTCACGTGATCACATCCTTTGTGGTCAACAACCCAACACTATCTCTTTGGCCACCTACCAATCCTTACCTTTCCTTAACCAGCTACGTTTTGATTAGCTTGTTAAGAACGCAGTTTTTCCACCCCCAATAGTCAGAAAACATGAAAAGAGATTATTTACCTTCGTCTTTTTCACATCCGTATACAGTCTTCATTTTAAGATTTCCTTATGTAGAAGAAAAAGAATAAAAAGACCATAAGTTACCTTAAAATAAAAGTTACCTTAAAATATTCAATAATGACCTAAAACTTCAAAACGGCAAAAAGTGACCAAAAGTTGACTCTTAAAAAATATAGTTTTAGAATCTGGAGTTGATGGATGACGTTTTTATTTGAACTTCCCTTGTCCTATGCGTAACAGAGAAAAGTTGACTTGTCAACAAGATCCGGGCCTTCTTATTAGATAGTACTTGCTTTGGTCAGAATTTGCTTTTTATTTAATACAAGAAGTTCCAAAGCTAGAATAAGTAGTATTCAGATCTAATGGATGTTTATTATACACTTTCATTGGCATGCATATAGTAAGGAGGAAAGGGAGTCAAATATTTTCCATAAACCGATATCTCCTCGTGTGAAGAACAGGCATTTTAACTCGTTATTATAAACCAGTGATCGCCTAACCGTCGATCGCGAGCTACTAGTAGCTCTCGGGGACTTTTTCGTTAGATCGCGCTAACGCTCCAGTTGGCTAACCTTGATTCCTCCACTGAGCTGACGCTAACGACCGGAGGCGCTGACAACAAGTGCTTGTTTCTTCTGCGCAACTGCCATTGTCAGGCTCATCTCACAGTTGATTGTATAAGCGTGGGGTTGTGCACGTTATGTTTTTCGTGTGTATATTAGACATTTGCTAAACGTTATGTTTTTCATGTGTATATTAGACATTTGCTAAACGTTATGTTTTTCGCGTGTATATTAGACATTTGCTAAACGTTATGTTTTTCGTGTGTATATTAGACATTTGCTAAACGTTATGTTTTTCGTGTGTATATTAGACATTTGCTAAACGCTGTTTTTCGCGTGTATATTAGACATTTGCTAAACGTTATGTTTTTCGTGTGTATATTAGACATTTGCTAAACGTTATGTTTTTCGTGTGTATATTAGACATTTGCTAAACGTTATGTTTTTCGTGTGTACATTAGACATTTGCTAACTTGGATAGTTTCACTTCATATTTACTAGTAATGTAAGTTTATAAGCAATAAACAAATGTAAGATTTTAAAAAAATGGTAGTTGTTTTTGTTGGTAGTTCACTGTAAGATTTAAAAACGGCACGGTAGCTCAAAAGCTTCATAAGTTTGGCGACCACTGTTATAAACTGTTCTTAATAGCTTTCAGTTATTAAATAAAAAGAATACTATGTATTTTCTTTTGTTAATACCAACATGAATTTACAGGAATTATAAACAATATTGTAATAAAAACAAATGCATCTGATATGGTGGTGTATGCTTAAAACATTAAAAAAGAAAAAAAAAGAAAATGATAAATTTACTTTCGAAAAGAAGAAGAATAGAGTAGTTCATAGAACATTTTGACTAATACTTGTGCCCCACTTGACGAACGTTTCTTAAACTCTGATACAACATTCAATTAACATCTTAATAATGCCATATAAGCATTTTTTTTCTTTTAATATCGTAGAATACCCAGATTCTCAACCGGCGGTAGAAGATTTACGAATTTGTTTGCAGAAGACCGATCTAAGGCCTTATTTGACTCAAAAACTTCAGAAAGCTTTGGAGACGCGTTTACTTCATCCAGGAGTAAATACACCTGATATTCTGACGGCATATGTGGCTGCAATTAGAGCACTCAGACAGTTAGATCCTACTGGAGTATTGCTGGAAACTGTAACGCAACCTGTCAGGTAAATAATGTATTTTCTGTTATAATGACATAATTTATAGTGCCACGTATATTGTAATATTATGTGTAGTCTGGCTTTCCCTTTTCCATTGAAGTATTTCTTTGACTATCTTTTGTCTTTCTTCTTGTTCCACTAATTCCTACCGTTGATTAATTCATTTACAGTTCTGTTTCCCTTCCCAGCATCAAAGCAACATGAGACGTGAACCTACAGCTTAACGTGGGGTCCAAACTACATGAGTTTTTACCAGAAATCGAATTTGGTTTCCACGCCAAAAATTTGTGTGTGAACCATTTAGTTTATGGAACTTGAACTCATTTCGTTTCTTGTGTACAATTTCTGTTATTATTATTTCTGTTTTTTAGGTTTTTTTTTTTTATTATTATTTATTTGGGCTTTGTGGTAAATAAACACCGTGGGCTTAGTTTTCTTGGAGTTCTCTCGTTTTCTCTCTCCATTCCATTACTTCGTTCATCATCTTCATCAACATCTCCGTTAGCCTCAGAGTATATTAATTGTTGAGTTAAATTAGGAAACAGAACTAGTTATTTGATAACTCATTACATATAGTGCTTTCCTCTTTTTCAATTTGTATTATTATGCTGTTTGTTATTTTGCATTCATTGTTGCCTTAATTTTTGTGCTTCCATCAATTCCAACCCTTTTAATTATATTTCACTCATTTTTACTTATTTTTCTATTTATTTTATTTTTGTTCATTTATTTATTTACCACATGTAACTAACTTTTTCATGTAACTAATCATATAACACAGTATGAAATAATGGAAGAAAAGAATTCCGAAAAGAAATTTTATGTATATAGTGCAACATGAGACCGATCCAGAGCTCCCTCGTGTCTGTAAGTTGCAAAACCGCGACTGATATACCCTTCCCCGCTGGTGTGATGGCTAGCACGTGCGTCTTTGGTGTACCTACTCCCTGGTTTGATTTCCGGTGGGGGAGCATTGAACGCATTACGGTAATTCGAATTTTACATTGTACTGTAGATCCACGTCTCATGTAGCTTCACCGCTGAAAAAAACAAACATACTCTTATATAGTCTCGATGCCAAAAGAAACGCTAGAATCTAATCCAATCAACCAGTAATGTTCATATTGATTTTTTTAAAAATATTTTTTTAATACGTGTACTTCTTCCCCTCTCCTATCTGATAAAGCATATAGCGATAGTGCTTATAGTGTGCCTTTCTTTTTAGTATGAGTGATTATATTTCCATTATTTTATGGTAAGTAATTTGTTTTCCATTCCTATTTCAGAATTGTTTTATATCAACTATTGGAGTATGAATGTCCATTGTATATAATTAACTATGTAGAAATGTTCTTAAAGATATGCATTGAATCTTTTCCAACACAGTGATTCATATAACATTTTTACTCGATAAAGTATCGTCTGTTTATTGCACATATCTTCTTCAGTAATTTTATATATTGATTGCAGCACACAATTATACAACTAAGTAAGATACATCATTCATATAGAAGCTTTTCCTACATTTTCTTGTTGATCTCTGCAATCTAGTACGTAATACTGTATTCTCGTAATAATAATAATAATCACCACCGTGAAATAGAATCTTTTATCCCCGTCTGTTCTTGAATTAGAAAGTTATAATATAATTGCAAAAAATAGTTATAATGTTATTGCTAAAAGAAGAATCTGGGTGTGCTTACTGTAAAATATTTGATTTCTAGACAATATTTACGATGTCGAGACGACACAGTACGCTGTGTAGTTAGCAGTTTAACTGAGGAAGGACCCAGCGAACTAGCGGATGAATTAGTTCGAGGAGAAGGTTTACAATTGGATGAAGGAAGTCCATCAGATGATGATACAGAAAACTGGGAGAATTGGAATCCAGATCCAGTTGATGCTGATCCGTGTAAGTGTTCGAAACTAATAAATATCTGTGTAATATACGTTATTTGTTGTTAATAAAGTAATTTAAGGTTGGTGTAAAGGGGCAAGTTTTGCCGATAGATGTCACTACAGTCTTCGTATCCCTCCCATGTATTTTTTACCTTTCACGAAAATTCACGATTTCTCTTACAAATTTCAACCTAGAAACTTCAAATTTTTAAGAGAAGGAACTTCATAACCTATGCAAGGCAACAATGCGTGCCGATTTTTTATTTAGAATTTTCTTCATTGTTGAAATGGCTTGATTGTTGAAATGGATATCCAAACCTTTAACAATATGACTGTTTCAAGAATGAAGAAAATTCTAAATAAAAATTCGGCACGGATTGTTGCCTTCGATAAGTTATGAAGTTCATTCTTTAAAAATTTGGGGTCTCTAGGTTGAAATCTGTAAGAGAAATCGTGAATTTTCGTGAAAGGTAAATGTTAGGAATTTCTTTTAGTTGTAACTAGTTTAGCATTCGAAGACTGGCAACACTGATAACAAAAAAAAAAGAAGAAGAAGTATGAGGAAGATAGAGTTGGTTAGATGCACACATAGACATTTAACATTTATTCAGTGTTTTTGGTACAGTTTAAGGTTTAGAATATTCTGCAACATCTAGTTTTGTTCCAGCTTTTTATCTTGTGGATTATATAGTTCATAACACATGTAATAGTATCTTTCAACATTAAAATCGTTGGTATAGAACTCAATCAGCATGTTTAATGTGGTATCATTTTATGGTCCTCCGTTGCCTGGATGTTTTGCAGATGATAGTTACAAGTGAAATAATATCCAGTAGTGTGTGCAATTCATTAATAACTGTGCTTTTCACGAACGTGATCTACGTGCTTTGTTTGGAAGAATGAAACAATGTAAATTTGTTTGTGGATTGGTGTGGTGAGTGACTTGACAGAAGTTAGCAACAATAAAAGTTAATTCATCCACAAGTAAGGGTTGCCAGGAGTAGTGACTCAAATGCTTATAGGTAGTGAGTGATTGTAGCTTACGCAAGTTAGCAACGAAAGTGAGTGGTTGTAGTTATGCGAAGTTAACAACGAACTTTGGTTTTGTAATTGAGTGCAACAGTTGTTCGATTAGCTGTAATTTTGTTGTATACATATTATATCATAAGCACTTTTTTTGGCAAGTACGTTAAAATGGATGACAAAGAGAATAGTAAATTGCTAAAACAAAGAGCAAGTTATAAAGGACAACTCACCCGGATGCAAAAATTTGTGCAGGAATTTGATACAGCACAAAATATTCAAGAACTGCATGTTCGTTTAAAACATTTAGAACAAGTGTGGGACAAGTTTGAAAATGTTCAGTGTCAGATCGAACTAGAAGATGAATCGGAAGAACATGAATCATATCGAGCCGAGTTTGAAACTATGTATTATAGTGTGTATTCTCAAATACAAGCTTTAATTAGCACGTATAATGAACAAAAGCACGCAAACGTTAAAGAGACTAATGCTAGTGTTGTCAGTGAAGTTAGACTCCCCAAATTATCATTGCCATTATTTGATGGTATCTATCAGAATTGGCTCCCTTTCATCGACAATTTCAAGGTCATGGTCCACAATAATAACGGGTTGCCAGCTATACAAAAATTTCATTATTTTAGGTCAGCCTTGAAGGGAGAAGCGTATAAGTTAATTGAGTCGTTACCAGTGACAGAAAATAATTATGAGGTAGCCTTTAATTTAATTGTTGAACGTTATGAGAATAAAAGACTGATAGCAGCTACATACATACAGGGCCTGATGAACATCGAATCAGTTAATAAAGAAAGTGCAAAGAACTTCCGAGAATTTATTAATACGGTCAGTAGAAATTTGAATGCGCTTAAGGCTATGAACTTAGAAACTCCGCTAGATGAAGTGATACTATCGCATCATTTCTTGTCAAAGTTAGACACCAATACGCGAAAGGAATGGGAATTAAAAAATGAAAATGTTTCTTTTCCCCCATTATCAGAATTATTTTCGTTTTTGGAACATAAGTGTCAAGCACTTGAGAGCATCAAGACAACTCATAGTGATGGGCATACAAGAGACGCGAAAACTCTTGATATGCGAGGCAGGACCAAAAGGTCTTTTCAGAATAGTAATACATATGTAGTAACAGCAAAGGAATTATGCATGTTTTGTAAACAAAATCATACTTTATTTCAATGTTCGTCTTTTTTGCATGCTAGTAATAAGGAAAAGCAAGAATTTGTTCGTAAACAAAGATTATGTATAAACTGTTTGCATGCATCATTTTGTTAAGGATTGTAAGGCAGGGTCTTGTAAAAAATGTGGTAAGAAACATAACACTTTACTACACTTTGAATCAGATGATGAATATTCTCTGATTCAGGACTTAGTAAGTAGTAAGAATCCCTCAGGTCAATCAGGATCAGTCAATGGTAAGCAAGAAACATCACAAGGTTCTTATTGTACTTTGAAAATGAAACGCATTCCTCAGGTTATTCTATCAACAGCTATTGTGCATGTGAAGGATAGTAGTGGGGTAACATATCAGTGTCGTGTTCTTTTGGACAACGGTTCTCAATCGAACTTTGTGACAGAAGCCTTAGTACAGAAATTGAGATTAACTAAGGATAAGCATTGCGTTCCTATACAAGGTATAAACGATGTGTCTTCTAAAACAAAGTATTGTGTAAATATTCCGTTAACGTCAAGAGTATCAGATTTTTCAAGAACCATGAATTTTTTAGTTTTGCCTCGCATTACAGGTAACATTCCGGCAGAGTTAATCAATTATGATAGTTGGAATTTACCTAAGGATATTCAACTAGCAGATCCTCTGTTCTTCCAGCCAGATAAAATTGATATGCTACTTGGGGCAGAAATATTCTTTGAACTTTTGTTGCCAGGCCAAAGGGCACGTGAAGGTGATTTCCCAATATTACAAAATACTAAGTTAGGATGGATTCTTGCCGGAAGGATTCCACCATCATCATCGAAGTCACTTGTCAGTCAGCATCCCCAAATACCTACTACAGCATGTTTGGCTCATACTGTTGATGGGTTGGACCAACAGTTACGTAAATTCTGGGAGTTGGAAGAAGTAGACGCTGTAACAATGAGTAAAGAAGAACAAGAATGTATGACACACTTCCATGAAAATACTCGAAGAGATAGTACAGGCAGATTTGTAGTTCGTTTACCGTTTAAGAAAAATCATGAAGATTTGGGAGACTCATATGAAGAAGCCTTAAGAAGATTCAATCAATTGGAAAGTAGGTTGCAGAGGAATCAAACCCTACATGCAGATTATTGTAAAATTTTGGATGAATATCTTACATTGGGACACATGAAAGAAATTAATACTTCAAAGGAAGACAAACATTTGTGCTATCTACCACATCATCCAGTTTTTAAGCCAACTAGTAGTACAACCAAAACAAGGATTGTGTTTGATGCTTCTGCAAAAACATCAAACGGTTTATCTCTGAACGATATTCTGTTGACTGGGCCTACTATCCAACAAGATATGTGCTCTATTGTATTGCGTTTTAGAACGCATCAAATTGTATTTAGTGCAGATATTGAGAAAATGTACCGTCAGATAAGATTGCACCCTGACGATACATGCTTTCAAAGAATACTATGGAGGAAATCAATTAAGGAACCTTTTAAAACTTATGAATTAGTAACTGTAGCTTTCGGGACAAGGCCTGCACCATATTTAACAACAGGATGCTTACAACTATTGGCAGAAGAAGAGGCAGAGCGCTATCCAGTTACATCTAAAGTAATCCAACGTGATTTCTATGTTGATGATGTAGTGTCTGGAAGTCATGATGTCGAAAGTGCGCTTGTGTTACAATCAGAGTTAATCAATTTGTTGAAGAGCGCAGGATTTGTTCTACGAAAATGGAGTTCAAATCATCCTAAATTATTAGAAGCTGTCTCACCAGAATTGAGAGAGACGGAAACTCCATTTCAATTTAATCGGAATGATGGGATCAAGACATTGGGTTTAGAATGGCATCCATCATCAGATAAGTTGTTGATTTGTAGTAAGGCACCAACAAATACATCATTATCAAAAAATGAAAGAATTACAAAGCGTGAAGTCACAAGCATCATTGCGTCAATTTTCGATCCCTTGGGACTGATTAGTCCAATTGTAATTTCTTTCAAAATGTTTTTGCAAGAATTATGGTTATGCAATGTACACTGGGATGATGATTTGCCTGAAAGACTATTGGAACGTTGGAATCATTTATTCGCAGAGATACCCATCATCACAAGGATACAAATTGATAGGTTTATCTTAGTCCAGGGCCAAGTTACAAACATTCAAATTCATGGATTTTGTGATGCTAGCGAAAAAGCATACGGAGCTTGTATCTATGTCAGATCAGAAAACAAGACAGGTGATATAAATGTTTGTTTATTGTGCTCAAAATCAAAGGTTGCTCCAACCAGAAGAGTAACACTTCCACGATTAGAGTTATGTAGTGCAGTACTCTTAGCGAAACTTGTTAACAAAACCATCCCTATTCTTGATATGAAAATCGATGAAATTCATTTATGGACCGATTCTAAAATTGTGTTAGCTTGGATTGCATCACCAGCAAATCGTTGGAAACAATTTGTAGCAAATAGAGTTTCGCAAATTCAAGAAATTACCAACATCAGTGTTTGGAAACATGTTTCGTCACAACAAAATCCTGCAGATCTTATCAGCAGAGGAGTAAGCTCTACACTTTTACAGCATTCCAAATTATGGTGGCATGGACCTGAATGGTTAAAGGATCCAGTGTCGTGGCCTAAGGAAAATTCGTCGATGGAAATAGAGATTCCAGAGGAGCGGATAACGTCCAAGACTGTATTGGTGAATATTAATCATACAACGAACTTTATGGAAGGGTTTTCCACCTTAGGGAAGCTGCTTAGAGTTGTTGCGTATTGTCGAAGATTCATTTACAATGTGACACATAAATCTACAAGAAGGAATCATGCATTATCAGCTGATGAGCTAAAGACAGCCTTACAAACGTGTGTTCGTATTGTTCAACGTACTTGTTACAATGAAGAAATTCAAGATATGTCATCGGGATGTTCCGTATCCAAAAACAGTTCATTGAGAGATTTACATCCATTCATTGATAATCAAGGTCTTTTGCGAGTAGGAGGGCGACTTGAACACTCTGATTTATCCTATAGCAATAAACACCAATTGATCCTCCCTACTGACCATCATTTAACTAGACTTATCATTACAGCAGAACATTTGCGTTTATTGCATGCTGGACCACAATTACTCTTAGCATCTCTTCGAGAAAAATATTGGATTCCACGTGCTAGACAAGTTATCAAAGCAGTGCTACACAGATGTTTGCCGTGTTTCAAACTGAAGGCTGTAACGTCAGAACAATTGATGGGTCAACTTCCACCACCTAGAGTGACTCCTTCACGTCCATTTTGTAACACCGGAATTGATTATGCTGGTCCTGTGATCTTGAAGAATGCACCAAGAAGTCGTGTCAGATGCAAGGCATACATAGCCATATTTATTTGCTTAGCAGTTAAAGCTATTCACTTGGAATTAGTAACTGATCTAACCGCATCAGCATTCTTAGCAGCACTTAGAAGATTTATATCTCGAAGAGGAAGGTGTTCCCATATTTTCAGTGATAATGGATCCAATTTTGTCAGGGCAAATCATGAGTTGAATTCATTATACAAGCTGTTCACTTCAGAAGCGTTTCAGGATTCTATTAGTGAATTTGCTGCCTCAGAAGCCATCACATGGCATTTCATTCCTCCGAGATCTCCACATTTTGGTGGTCTCTGGGAAAGTGCCGTCAAATCAATGAAATATCATCTAAGGAGAGCGATTGGAAATACTGCACTCACATATGAGGAATTAAGTACCTTATTGACCCAGATAGAAGCATGTCTCAACTCGCGACCTATCACCATTTTGTCGAGTGATCCTACAGACCCTAGCTATCTTAGTCCTGGCCATTTTCTTATTGGTTCACCCTTAATGAGTTTGCCTGAACCTGATATAACCGATGTTAAGGAAACTTATCTCTCTAAGTGGCAACGTATCCAACAAATGCAACAATACATATGGAAACGTTGGTCTATAGACTATCTCCATGGACTGCAACAACGCAGCAAATGGAAGAAGATATCACAAAACTTGAAACCGAATACTATAGTGTTAGTGAAAGAAGACAATCTTCCCCCTTTATCCTGGCAGTTGGGAGTAGTCGACGAGGTGTACAAGGGGCAAGACGAACTTGTAAGAGTAGTGAAAGTCAAAACAAAATCTGGGACTTACAAACGTTCAATAACCAAACTGGTTCCTTTTGGTTAATATATTGTAGAGTTTGTGTTATATTCCTTAATTGTTGATTATGTTCAATCAAGAGGGGGGAGTATGTTAGGAATTTCTTTTAGTTGTAACTAGTTTAGCATTCGAAGACTGGCAACACTGATAAAAAAAAGAAGAAGAAGAAGAAGAAGTATGAGGCAGATAGAGTTGGTTAGATGCACACATAGACATTTAACATTTATTCAGTGTTTTTGGTACAGTTTAAGGTTTAGAATATTCTGCAACATCTAGTTTTGTTCCAGCTTTTTATCTTGTGGATTATATAGTTCATAACACATGTAATAGTATCTTTCAACATTAAAATCGTTGGTATAGAACTCAATCAGCATGTTTAATGTGGTATCAGTAAAAAATACATGAGATATACTAAGACTGTAGTGACATCTATCGGCAAAACTTGTCCCTTTAAACCATCCTTAAATATTGTGAGTAATGTCCTATAGGGTAACGATAGTTCAGTTGTAAGTGTACTCAACTCTGGTAAATACACGATTCGATCCCAGAGCTCCCTCGTGGCTAAGCAATTAGCGTACGCGCCTTTGGCGTGGGAGACCCAGGTTCAAGTTCCAGCGGGAGCTAATGTGGTTGGGATCCCACGTTAAAATAGGTCCACATCTCATGTAGCCTCGCTGCTGAACGAGACGCTAAACTCACAAATCAAATCAAATCAAACGATTCGATCCCAGGTCATGTAAGTTTGTGTTTGACAACATCATGCCCATGGGTTTCCTTGAGTTCTCCCATCTCCTCCCACATTTCCATTCTATCAACTTTTTCATAAACATTCACTTTCGTTTATCGTTCCTCTCCTTTAGTCCACAGGGCATAACCGTGGGACGTTAAATTTAAATTTTTTTGTCATTTTTCTACGTCTTATGCCTGTCTTTCAATCTCTAAAGAACCTGAAAAAAAAGTAAAAGAATATAAAATAATGAAGGCTGGAGAGTCCCAAATATGATATTTGTCTACCCCAACGTTTATGTAATATGGATTGAACTTGTTAACTTATACATCACAAAAGAACTCTTTACAAAAATAAAATAAAAGAAAGTATATTTCATTGGAGCACTGTATTACCGTATAAATATTTTGTTTCTATGCTGTTTGAAATAAATCCCTTCTCAATAGAGGGATACAATGAGCTTTTAGTTTGGTGATACGTGGTTAGCACATCCTCGGCTATTTTTAGACTTTTAGGCGAAATTTTTCCACTTCGTAGTTAAAGTGGCGCTTATTAATCTTCGTATAATTAGGCTTCCAAACTATGCTATGCGTGTCGGAAATCTTAAAGAATAATTATGTCTGTCTATCAGAGCAAAAACAATAAGAGATATCGAGAAATTGTTTTCTGCGATCAATTCAGCGTCCCAAGAATAGGTACCAGAATATTCAAACCAGAAGTTGTTGAAATTTGCCATTTCCGGTGTCAACAGTTTTCGCCGTACAACGAAATAGGTAATAGATAACAAGCGGTTTCTTGTAATCGATTCAGCGTCTCAAAAGAGCATATTATTATCATCTGCAACACTGTACTAAAACCGGAAGTGATGGTTGGAATTTACTATTACTTTCGGTCTTAGTACTGATTTTCATAGAGCAAAAACTTAAAGATATCAAGTAGCTGTTTTCCAATCGATTCGTCATCCCAAGGAGAGGTTTCATGGCCGAGGGTAATCCTCTATTCAAACCGAAAGTAGTAGAAATCAACCATTTCCGGTTTTCAAGTTTATCGCCATAGAACAAAAACCGTAGCAGATAGCGACAAGCAATTTTGTGCAATCGGATCAGCGTTTCAAGAGAACACATCATCATCTACAACACTCTACTGAAACCGGAACTGTTTGAAATGTACTAGGACTTCCGATTTCAATGCTGATTTCCATAGAACATGCCATCCCCACCCTCAGCAATTTAGGGAAACCGGAACTGGTTAAAATTTTAGTACTACTTTTAGTTGCAATATTGATTTCCACAAAACAAAAACGGTGAGAGATATCCAGAAACATTTTTTTAAAATCAATCCAACGTCCGAAAAATAGGTCCCATCTCCTTCGTTAACGCTCTATTCAAGCCGGAAGTGGTAGAAATCAGTTGTTTCCGGTTTTATCTTGAATCACCATAGAACGAAAACGGTAATAGATTGAGCGATAAGCGGCTTTTATCTATCGATTCATCGTCTCAGGAAAACATACCATCACCACCCGCAACACTCTAACAAAACCGTAAGTGGTTGGAGTTTATTACTACTTCTGGTTTCAGTACGTATTTCCGTAGAGGAATAACGGGAAGGGATATCAAAAAAATGGTTTTCGACACAGGGCATCGTCCCAAAAAGGAGTTTGATTTCGACTTTTATCTATCTGTTGAAACCGGAAGTGGTGAAAAATTATGATTTTTGTGTTATAACACATCATATAGTGGATAAAACGGAAATAGTTCCGACAAGTAGTATTTTTTATATATTGATTCAGAACTAAGAATATGTTTCACGTCTATTTTATTCTTTCTATTGCAACCGGAAGTGATAGACATTATTTACCACTTCTGCTTTTAATGTTAATTTCTATAGAGCAAAAACAGCATTAGATAGCGAGTAATGGCTCTTTAATATAGATTCAGCGTTCGAAAAACAGGTTCTTTCTTTGATTTTATTCCTCTGTTTCAACCAGAAATTATAGATGCACTACTTGAAATTTGAGTATTGAATTTGCATTTGGAAATCTACTGTAGTTTCATACTGTGAAACGAAACATACTTCTCCTCCTCCTTCTCCTCATTATTATTATTATTATTATTATTATTATTATTATTATTATTATTATTATTATTATTATTATTATTATTATTATTATTATTATTATTATTATTATTAAATGTCGACTAAAAGCAGGGAATTCGTGTTACTATATCTCTTGTCGTCGCGACTTATGTCGAAGAATTTGAAGCTTAAAATATATAACACGATAATCATGCCTGTTCTGTATGGTTGCGAAACATGGTCGCTTACTCTGAGGGAAGAACATAGACTGAAAGTATTTGAGAACAAGATCCTGAGAAGAATATTCGGACCCAAGAGGAACGGAAATTGAAAATGGCGGAAACTTCATAACAAGGAACTACATAATTTATACGGTTTACCCAACAGTGTTAGGGTCGTCAAGTCTAGAAGGCTTAGGTGGGCAGGTCAGGTAGCTAGAATGGAAGAAAGTAGAAACGCTTTCAAAGTCCTGACTGGAAGACCCATCGGAAAACGACCATTAGGAAGACCTAGGCGCAGATGGGAGGACAATATTAAGATGAATCTCGCAGAGATTGGAATACAAAGTAGAAACTGGATTCAATTAGCTAAGGATAGAAGTCAGTGGAGAGCTTTTGTGAACGCGGCACTGAACCTCCGGGTTCCATAAACCATAGAGTTAGTTAGTTAGTTTATTATTATTATTATTATTATTATTATTATTATTATTATTATTATTATTATTATTATTATTATTATTATTATTATTATTATTATTCAAAATAATTCTTTGAGTGAACGCAATTAAGTGGAAGGTTCGAAGTTAAACCAACGAATTGTGACATGGTGTGTGCAAGTTTATTGTTAAGTAATACGAAATTTACTTGTAAGAACAATACAGTAAAATATGGCATTGGTTAGTATAGCCATTGCCCAGTTTAAATGCCATGTCTTACTTCCTAATTCCTTCGAAAAGATAGCCAGTGTTTCTAGTCTTTTTTTTTTTTTTTTTTTTTTTTTTTTTTTTTTTTTTTTCATGAAGAAGCTTGCATGTTTCGTAGTTTGTGCAGTTTTGAAATGTTTGTGTGTAATTTATTTAAAATTTCTTTGACTTTTTTATCTAAGGATGGAAAAGATTTGTTCCCAAATGCGTTTGTATTATTATTACCCATGTGTAGTTATTATTATTATTATTTTTAAAATTATGTATTGCAGCTAAAACATCGAAGAGTAGAAGGACGTCCGATATCATTTCCATTTTGGTGAATGTCTATGGCAGTAAGGAGTTGTTCGTCAACGAATACAGAACGCTTTTGGCGGATCGTCTATTGTCACAATTTAGCTATAACACGGAAAAAGAAATACGCTATCTGGAGCTATTAAAGCTAAGGTAATAATCTGAAATATAGGTACCGCCTAGCATATTTTTTTCTTTACTAAATGATGCTACTAAGTTTAGAGTACCAATCCATTTGTCCCAGTAAACCCGTTTCAGGGAAAGTTGTTGTCTTATCCTCTGTCGTTCCAAGTATAAAAATTAGATGTTGCTTGGGAGGATTATAAGTTTGCCAGCATATCATAATTTACACATTGTTGAATATTGTGGTCAAATAAATATGTAAGTTCAGTGAATTAACCGATTTTCGTACTTTGAGCGGCTGAACGTGAGTGCAACAGCCACTCTTGAAGTTAGTTCTCTTAGGATAAACACATTAGCATTGTAAGGTTAGTCATATAAGGTAGTTAAGGCAATAACAATTGTATAAAAGATATATGTATCTACAACTTTTCCCTAACAGTGTACAATTGGGCCGTTGAACTTGTGTTCCGCTAAGTAATTTATTTTTCTGATAACCTTAGCAGGATTTGTAATTCCAACGAGCAGTTTATATCTATGTATATTATTGGGTATTTCTGGTTCACTTCTTAAAAAAAAAAAAAAAAAAAAAAAAAAAAAAATCAAAAACTTATTCCGTGACTAAAAATTAGCACTTGCACTTGAATTAAACCGTTTCTCGCTCGGGGCGAGTAAGTTTATGGAGGCCCTATCCCCTTTAGGAAGTGTTTTTCAATGAAAGTGTAGTTAAAAAATCCATAAGATACTCTATTTTTTGAAAAGAAAAGAATAACTCCCTTACCTCAGGATATGCCCATAAATCGTTCTTGAGGTAGGTACTAGATATGTTCCAAAATATACCTATGGAAAAGGTTGAGAACCCCTGCTGTAGACTAAAGGGCATAATTGTTTTTTGTGTTTGAGTGAAGCCTATATTTCTAAGTAAGACTGTGTATAACACAATCCCAGTTCTTATCGAGGTTGTTTATCCAGATTTAACGTTGACCTGCGAAATAACACACATTTGGCTAAGTGGTTTGAAGTCAGCGCATCGACTTTTAACGTCTTATTTGTGACTACCTTGGCTGAAGTTAGTTTCCCCTTAATTCAAGTAGCTCCACAATTCTCTTGCAACGCTTTGTCAACGCAGAACATGGTTTACCTCCTTTGGGGGGTGGAATTCTCAAGTTCACACATACGTAATGAACGAAACAGTGCCACACGGAAACTGAACCTCATATGTTCCGCTAAGTTCCTACTGTCATTGGAATCGTGATATCCACATGAAAACTTGAATGCTAATTTCCGCGATTGTATGTTCTCTTTGTGTTCATTCCAAGTTTTTCGATTTTAAAGTAGTAGTTCGATTTATGGGTCAGGATGAAGTATTTAATAAATTTGTATCTGAATAATAATTTGTAAGGAAGATTTCTGTTTGAATTGTTCTAAATTACAGAGTATGCTAAGGGTATTGTGGGTAAGGTTGTTGGGTTATATGTAGATGCTTGATAATGGTCATTTAAAATTTAATTTGTTTTTCTGCAGGTTTGGAGAAGCCCAACTTCATTACTGTGAAGTCATGTTGAAAGATGTTTACGATTCTAACAGAATTAATAATCACTTGCATTCAGATCCAAATTTCAACCTCGATCAAGAGGTACGTATGTCATTTTAAGATTTAGTAATATGTAAATGAAAATGAAATAAAATCTTCGTTTAATATTTTGCAGTGATGACGTATGAGCTAAAGGAGAGGCGTAGTAAATACTGATTGATGATAAATGAATAGGTTGATATGTAAGAAATAGAGGAAACGGAAGAACCCCGAGAAAACATGGATACAAGGTTGTTCAACATAAGTTCACATTATTATGTGTGATCGAACCAAGAACAAGGACGCCAATCCTGGGGAGGCCGAGGGTGCCCCCCTAAAGTTCATGTAGGCCCCCGTAGTGTATTTATGAATATACAATATTTTGCATAATTTGAATGGAAGTTGTCTTTAAAATCCTCATATATATAGAATACTTTCCTCATATATATACTTTCTGCATCTGAATGCCCCTTCCCCCCCCCCCCAAATTTACAGAGAAATCGGCGCCCTTGATCAAGAACCCTTCGTACCAGGGAGAAGCGCTCTGTCACTGAGCTGTCAAACCTGAGTAATACATGAAGATTGTCCAGAAAGTAACAGACATTTTGAAATTAAAAAAAAAAAAAAAAAAAAAAAAAAAGAATGAACACAAACCAAATTTCATTATATACATTTGAAAGGTACACTCTTAAACTATTTTTCCATATAATCGCCATGCAAATTAAGGCAGTTATCATACCGTGGCACAAGTTTTTCAATACCGTCGCGGGAGAAATCTGCCCGCGTGCGATTTCAACCACTACCGTACACCGGCGTGCAGTTCGCCGTCAGTATCAAAGCGTTCTGTAGCGAGCCATGTCTTCATCGCTGGGAAGAGATGATAATCGCTCGGCGCCAAATCCGGACTGTATGGTAAGTGATCGAACACCTCCCATCCAAAACCATTTAAGAGCTCTCAAATACGCATGGCCGTGTATGGACGTGTGTTGTCCTCATTGTATCAATGCCTCACTCGGCCTTCACCTGTTATTCCAAAATCCGTACACTTCACACAGCTGGCGATGGATTTCAGTTGGCATAATGGCTTTTTGCCAACAAAAACCTAATCACAGAATGCACCTCACAAGAGGCGGGATTTTCTATTGCAGCGCACGTTGTAATACATCACATAAAGCACAGTAAGAACGTCACAGTCCTCACGCTATCACAGCTGGATGCGTACTGAGTGTGGCAACGTTCTGACATCATAATAACAACTCTAGCGCCGCCTACTGCCGCGATAGGCCAAAACAGTGCTACTTTCCTGATAGCCCTCGTATTTCAGTTATTACTTTTGACTAATTTCTTTTTCTTTTAATTTAGAATGTAAAAGAACACGAAGGAAATTAAAAAATAAAAATGTTAACAATTCCGAAGATTCAAGAGACTTTTTTCGTTATATTTCAGTTTAGTTAGTATCATGACAAGGATAAGAAAAAAAAAGTTAAAAAACTATAAGAACTGCATTAAAAAAAATAATGTCAATAAGAAAATTAAAAATTAAAGCTCCCCCTCCTCTTACAGTTTAATAAAAATTTGATATTTTTGACAGTAAGAGAAAGCTTTATTAATAGATCGTGTGAACAGAAATGTCGTCGGATGAATGTTACTTAATGTCATCAAGAGGAGCTTTACTAACAAAATTAATATTCTCAATTACCCGTAAGATTAAAAAATAATATACATGGTGTTCAAAACAACGCCGACAACGCTTGGGAGGACACCAAGATAAGACAAAAAGTATAGATCAACTTGAGTGAAGAAATCCGTCATTTCGGAGTTATAGGCTGCCGAAAACATGAAAAAAAAAAAAAAAAAAAGAAAAAAAAAGAACTTTAAAGGACCATAGCTTCAATACTATGGGATCTACCACAGCCAGGTCGAGACTTCACTTAGGAAGTAGTATGTGCCCTATCTAAATATCCATGATTCAATTTTTATAGGGGTAATTGGTGAGTACTTCATATTATTTGCCCGTATCCAAACTCCCTCTATAAAAATTGTTAGGTGATTACCGCAGGATTCTGAAGCATGTATTCTTGAATAGCGCACATAGTAGTTCCTAAGTGAAGTCTTTACCCGACTACGGTAGATCCCATAGTATTGCAGCTGTGGACCTTTAAAGTTTTTAAGTTTTCGGCAGCCTATAACTCCGAAATGACGGGTTTCTGCACCCAGGTTGGTCTGTACCTTTTGTCTTATCGTGGTGTCAGGAATTACCTCCCAAACGTTGTCGGTGTTGTTTTGAAACACCCTGTATAACCAGGTAACAATCAATGTAGTTAGTGCACTGTCACATTTATATAAACATATTTTGTAGGAAAACACATACGAGTTGATACCTCCTATGTTATATAGTTGATTTTCAAATTATATGGTAATGCGTTTAAATACGTTACTTTATTTTAATACATTGTTGAATGATTTACCACTGATGTTGAAGCACAAGAATGCGAAGAAAATTCTGCATAATGTGATTTAAATTAGTGTGAATTTTGAAAAAGGTTAATCGATTTATTTATCCGAAATAAAGAAACTACTGCAACCTTCTAAGAATACAAACAAGTTTAGAACATTTTTTAAAAAATAAAAATCTTACCTGATAAAACTACCAAAATACAAATTTCCAATCTCGGGTTGGTAAAGTGGTACTGAAGATAGAGTGGTGAGTCAAAAATGAAATAAAATCTTTATTAGTTTAACGTCCCACGATTATGCTCTGTTAGGTTAAAAGGAGATTAATAATAATTGAAAGTGAATTATTATGGAAGATTTGGAGAAATGAGGAAACGGGAGAAGCCCGAGAAAACTCACATACATGATGTTGTCCACCACAAACTTACTTGACCTGGGATTGAACCAAGGATCAACTAGGTCACTATGCATCCTACACTGTCCAGTCAGTCATAAATATTTTTTATATATTTGTATGGATAGAGATTAGTAGGAATAATAATATTAATGGTAATTGGTTTTATAATGATTATTATTTAAATATATCATTGAAAATGTATTATTTAAATATATCATTGAAAATGTAATGACTTAAACATTTGTTTATTATGAAATCTAACGAAGTTGTTAATAATAAACTGTGTGTTTAAGTTTCACTAATTTACTGCAATGTACATTATAAATTTTCTTAAACTTAACGAGAATTGATTTGTAACTTACGTTGTATATTGGAATGTAATTTAAAAATGGTAAATTGATTTACTTAGAAAGTAATTCTGTATCTTTAACAGTTTCCAGCGTCGGCTTTGATATTGTCCGCTCAGTTCTGGCCTCCTTTCAAGGAAGAAACTTTAAAGCTGCCGAAGTTGGTGATGGACCATCTTGAAAATTATACGAGAGCATTTGAAACACTAAAGGTAACGACTAACTGCCTTTTCGTAGGCTTTTTTTGTCTTTTCCTTGTAATTTTATAGTTTTTGTGGAGGGTCATTTCTTATAGAAAAAAAAATTTATTTTATAACTTTAGTCCGATACAGTTAGTGGGTAGCCTTATCATCTATATTGAATACAGTGTTCACACTAAGGATATTATAAAATAGAGGATCTGCCCACACAACAAAATCGTGAGGCCATACGTCACAGCATCGCCACACCTGCTCTGCTCACTTCGCTCCACTAAGATCGCAATGTTTCGAGCCAACAATCATGGTGGAAACGAGAGAAGCCAATCAGACGTGCCTGCTCGGACGATGCTCGGTTGTTTTTTGGCTTCACTGAGTTCATATGATGAAGATACGTATGGGCAGATCCTCTATTTTATAACATTCTTGGTTCACATATATATAATTTTTTCTTATATGTAATAAAGAGAATGTCTGGTATACTATTGTTAACTTAATAAAACTGACTTTATTATTTCTGTACATTTATGCTGTGAAAATTTTCAGGTACTTTTTATGTTTCTTTAGTCGGTTACTGTGTATGGAGAAAATCCTAACCCCCAAAACTAAAACTCTGATTTTTACTAGTCGAAATTAAATGCATAAATTTTATAATTTTTATCGTACGAAACCAGAGTATAATCACTGTCTAGAAAGTACTCGTATAATTAAACCTACCCCAAACCACTTAGCGTAACGGCCAGATTTGTGGGCCTGAGCCGCTCCACGCCATCTGTTAGCGACTGGTGGAACTGCGTTCAGGCTAGCGACGAACACCTGCTGCGTCGCCTTACCTCTAACCGGCATATCGGGAGCTGCCACGTCTTTTATTCACGTGACTCCCCAGGTTGCCTCACGACGCTCCGGCCGGAAATCGAACCCGGGACCACGCGGACGTGAATCCAACGCTTTAACCACTGTACTATGATGTCCCAACACCCATATAATTACTTCATCAAAACTGGAAGGCATAAAATATAATAATATAACTGAAACGTGATCAGTGATCAACATTAGTTTCAGCGGTAGTTTTGTCTCCGTACATCGTGATCGACGTAACGAACAAAACAGTTCCTAAAAATTTTCATAAGATAAATATATGGGCATAATAAATTTAGTTTTATCATTTACTTTTCTTCATATATTTTTCTTCTGTTGTGTATATCTAAGGATGTCTTAGTATATATAATATAACATAATTGTTAATTTTCTTAATTCAGGGCAATCGAACGTTGTGTTGGAAACCTCATCTGGGTTCTGTGAACCTCGATATAGAGCTGAAGGACAGAAAAATCAATCTCACTGTCTCTCCAATACACGCCACCATTATATGGCACTTTCAGAGCAAGAGTAAGTGTACCTGTTTTGACAGGCATTTTGTTTATGTCACTTTTTAAATGCATTTTGGCTATGTAGAGCTGTCCAAGCGTTTTTCTTTTTTCAAACTATATTAATTTACTTTAATCATGTGTACCGTTTCTGGTTTCAGCTCCTGCTAGATCGATTGTTAGATTATGTTACTAAAATTCCAAAAATAAAATTTACAATTGAAGATTTTTTAAGTACCTAGACATTGCAATTTAAAAAAGAAAGAACAAATTAACTGGTGACAAAGTTTACCGGAAATTCATTCCAAGTAATCCATACACTCACAAAATTTCAGATAACTTTATTTAACAAATATTTGGCGCACTGAGGTAAATATTTAGAGATGATGATGATGATTATTATTAATTTTATTATTATTAATTTTATTATTATTATTATTATTATTATTATTATTATTATTATTATTATTATGTAAAAATATATAAACCTGCATTTTTCTGTTCAATGATGCTTGAGTGCAGTGTAGCCCTCTCCAAAATTATAATACCACAGTGTCAGCACTTTTAAAACAGAACCATTTTGTTATTTTAGATCAGTGGACAATTGACGAATTGAGTCAAGTGATGCAAGTTCCATCAACCGTGCTGAGAAGAAAAATAACATTTTGGCAGTCTCAGGTAATAGTCTTTTTTTCTTATCTATCTATTTTTTTTCTTTCCACCTGGTAATTTCCAGAATATACCGGTGTGTTTAAAGTCTTCTTCCGCTTTCAGTGAGTGTGTTTGAATAAAGAGTGTGTTCAAGTTGCGTTTGGTTCGCGAGGGATGTTACTAGTCTACAGAAGCAA
The DNA here is from genome assembly GCF_964235325.1 of Thermobia domestica. NCBI lineage: Eukaryota > Metazoa > Arthropoda > Insecta > Zygentoma > Lepismatidae > Thermobia > Thermobia domestica. The sequence continues at coordinate 36,118,429 of NC_137460.1, read as the reverse complement.
CGGACATTAGTGACGTCTCTCGTTAGTCAACTTGCCCACTCCCACCGGTATTCAAGCCATGGGAATTTGACTATTATTTAATATGTGCCAAGGCACACTGACGATTAGTGAACTAAAAACTTGATGTAACTGCAATTAGTTTGTGTTTTGTAACAAATTTGTATTATTTTCCCAAAGCTAATGCATCACTTTCGAACGGATGATATGTGTGTGGACCTAATATGTATGAATTTAAATACCCCTCCTTCCAAACTGTAGGGATTTCATTCAAATACAATTAACCGTCTTCAATCTTTAAAATTTTGAAATCGGATGAATATTTTAGAAATACCCTGTGTATATCAATTGTAAAATCCTAATATTAGGATCAGCATAAAATACAGAATTTTAGCATTTATATTTTGCATTTTGAAAGAGTACTGGGAATTAAAGTTAACTTCCTTGTAGTGCAGCTATCAATACATGTCCTATAAGAAGCTGGAAATTTAGTGATATGTTTATTAAACAATTAGTTGGCGAGTTAGTTTAACTAACATCAGTAATATGCATCGCTTGATTACATAGCAACCATTAATCATTCTAGAACTCTTAATGCTGCTTCTTAATATACATTTCTAATCAATTTATTCACATCTATATTGTATAATTAGTCATAACCCTGTGTATCGTTAAACTTACATCCATCGTATCTACCTGGGCTAATCGTATATTCTTAAATTAGTTTGTACAAGCGTCACGCGCGGTGTTATCTAACAATTCGCCATTCTTCAGATTACAGTCCAATTTATTAATGCATCTTCTTCAAAATACGTGCTGACGCTGACATTTTTCTTCTAAACACCCCACCCCACCCCACCCCCACCTCTCGATGCTTTATTGTGTTATTTTTCTGTTCTTTTCCAAACACTTTATTTCCCTGAATTGTGTTATTTTATTCTTATTATTTTCATTTTCCGTTCTGTCCCAAACATTATATTTTCCTGCGTTCCTGTAATATTTTCTTTTTTCTGCTTTTTCCTAAAGAGGTTCTGTTTTCTTACGTTTTTTCTTACTGTTGTCAATTTCTTTTCTTTCCTAAACATATTTTCCAGTTCCCTTCTTATTTCTTTTCTCATTCTTTCCTAAACATATATTTCCAGTGTTCCCTTATTTCTTTCTTTTCTCGTTCTTTCCTAAACACATTTTCAAGTGTTCTCTTCTTGCTTTCTTTTTTCTTTCTTTTTCTTTTTTGTTTTGTTTTTTTGTTTTTTGTTCTTTCCAAACACATTTTCAAGTGTTCCCTTCTTGCTTTCTTTTTTCATTATTTTCTAAACACATTTTCTTTTCCTGTGTTCCCTTCTTAATTTTTTTCATTTTTCTGTTCTTTCCAAAACACACTTTATTTTCCTGCGTTCCTTTCTATTGTGTTCGTTTCTAATTCTTTTAGTAAATACAATATTTGACTGCGTTCCCATCGTAATGTTTTCTTTTTCCATTCTTTCCTAAAAAGTTTTGCCTGCGTTCGCTTTTTATTGTTTTCTTTTTCCCATTCTTTGTGAAATACATCTTATTTTTCTGCGTTCCCTTGTTTTTCTTTCGTAAATTTTATTTTCCTACGTATTCTTCTTATTGTTTTTTTCAGTGCTCGAATTGAGATGGTATGGAATACCATACCAAAATTCATTCCAGGTATAAACATTCAATGTAAAGCTGAAGTATACAAGCATACCGGTAGTAATTTATTTCCAATTTGAATATTGGTTTTCTTTCTTCCAAATATTATTAGTAGTACGAGTTCAGTGATATAGTCATAAAAGGGAAAGAAACACCATAATATATCTGAATAAAGTATATAGAGGGTAGGCATGTTATAGTGCTTAAATATGAATTTCTGTTACGAGAATAAAATTCTAGCTTGTGTATCTCTGATTATGTTATTATCATCATCATCATCATAGGTATTCTGCCTTTATTGGCAGGTCACTTGCCGCAGCTGAGAAGCTTCCATGCTCCACGGTCCTCCGCTAACCTTTTCGTCTTCGCGTATGATCTTTCTGTTTTAATATCATCCATTAATTGTAGTCTCCTTCGCCCGCTCCCTCTCTTTCCCGCCACCATACCAACTAGGACGTCTCTCATGATACAATTTCTTCTTAGGCAATGTCCCAACCAGTTTCTCTTCCTCTTCCTAATAATATCTAAAAGTGTTCTTTTCTCACCCACCATTTCTAACACTCTCTCATTCGTTTTCCGCTCGACCCAACTAATTCTTTCCATTCTTCTCCACACCCACATTTCGAAGGCTTCCAGTCGATTTTCGTCACCTTTACGTAATGTCCACGTTTCCGCCTCATACAGTACAACACTCCACACGAAGCATTTTATGAGTTTTTTTCTCAACTCTTTATTCAAGGTCCCACAAAACAAACTTTTCTTCCTCCTAAAGGCTTCTTTCGCCATTCCTATTCTTTTATTTCACGTTCGCACTTCATGTCATTACTAAGATTATGTTATTGAAACAATAAAAAATATGTCATATCGAACATTTGACATTCATTTTAATTTACAAAACTGTTTCTAATCTATGTAGCACATTACGGATAAGGTTTGTTTAATTCCTTCTTATACCTATACTGTGACATCATAAATAAATAGCTGCTGGATATTTTCTAAGTTGTGTTCAAAATATAACAAAACAAATGACATTCAATTGATAATACGTTTTCCCCACATTTCTTTTTCTTTTTTTTTTTTCAGAAAAGTTAAATGTGTCTAATAAACCAAATTCAAAACTACGAAAATGTATAATATATTAATAAAAAATAAATAGTTTTTAAAAGAATATTCATAATTGTCCTTATAATTGTTAACTTTGATGTCATATGTGTTGGTAATCCACTATATAAAAGTGGGCAGTTTCTTAAAGTCACTGGTTATTTGAAATTATACTATTTTGTAATGATCTAATAACTACGTTGTGAAGTACCGTTTATTTTTGTGTATGTATGTATGTATATAATATTTATTTATTTATTTTACTAAAATAAACATGAAAATAAGTTGTAGACTTCACCAAATAGTGTTCAAATTGAGATTCTAGGTAGTTACCTCCTCCGTCCGAAAAGTTGTACCAGTTTTATAATTAATTAACTATTAGCAAAAATGTTTCAAGAAAGAAAAAAAAAAAAAAATACAACGTAACTTACATTATATAAATATGAAAAAATATAGTACTTTATGTTACACGTATTGTAGTTTTATTATATGCTGATCATTTCGATGGTTTACTTATCTGCTGATATTTTCTTTCATGATGACAGTAACGTAAAGTGTCTAACAGAACCTTAGTATATACCTTAAACCAGGGTTCGAATCAAGCTATTTTACGAGAGATGTGGGCTTTCCAGATATATATTCAAATGTTTATTTACATAGTAATATAGATGTATATCTCTGGCAAGAAAAAAATCTTCTTTGACAAGCCGGGAAAATTACTTGACGAGAGTGAGAACTCCCCTCCCCCTTCATTCTCGTCGTTGATTCGAACCCTGACTATTACTATTCAAATATGTTCATTCATGTCGCGTAATGAGTTTTTGTATCCCTGCCTCAGATTTCTCCAGCGCCAACCAATTGTGCTAAGAAGTGACCTCTTCTTTCAGGACTTTATCGCTGTGAAAACTCCTTCCTCCTAAAAAGTTTTTCATAGAAAGATGAAAATCAGAAGGAGCCAGGTCTGGGCTATATAAAGTGTGGTTGAACAATTCCGATTAAAACCATTGAAGACGTAAACGTGTTTTCTTTAATAACATGAGGTCTGCTACTGTCGTAAGGATCACTACACTGGCTTAATTTGGCGGTGACTATATCGGCGGACATTTCTTAGGTTTAGAAGTCGATTCAATTTTAAAATAATTTCGAACACTGACTTCAGCAATAAAAGAATTGATAGCACAACAAACCGTCATACAGAGTGAACAGCCAGCTATCTGAGACAAGTTGACCCCGAATGGCGGCTACACGAGCCGCTAGCGTTGTACATGGCGCGAAGGGATTTTACTTTCTGAGTGGTCCTCGTACTTAGTGTTAAAAAGAAATAAACAAAAAGTGATTTCTTAAACCACATATCTTTACAACTGTATTCTCTAATCACTATCTTCGATCTCTCTCTGTCAGTTATTAATGTTTTCAGTACGAAATGACCTCATGTTGACTTCAACTTCACTAGTAAATTTCAATTGACATGACTTAAACTTTGCTGTTTTCGTTCTTCGTCTTCTTTTATTTTGGAATTGTATCTTTGAATGCGTTTTTGTTGCAGGGTCTGTTGCGAGAGGTTAGCACAGATACTTTCTTGTTAGTTGAAGAGAGTCCAACGAGAACCAAGTGTCCGGTGGCCACCGAAATGGTGTGCGAAGATGAGGAAGCCGAGAGTGCAATGGCGTCGGCGCATGACCAGAGAGAGGAAGAATTACAGGTGATTATATATATATATTATTTTTATTGTATTCTATGCTAACTTTATTTGGTTATTCAGAGTTTGTTTAATTAATAAATGAAAAAAGAAAGAAACAGCGTTGTATATGAATTCGAAAGATCCCGAAAAGCATACGTGAAATAATTGAGGGTTATTTTCAAAATGTGAGTTCAATTACAAAACGACTTATTTTATTCTTTTAACGGTAATTATTGTTATTCTATTATTAACGTTTGATTGGTGTACTCAGAACTCTTCTTAAACGTGTTATGTAAACTCCTAATTGAGTAGTTCGCATTGCAGCACTACCGGTATTTGCTTGGTACATGCTACGAACTTACATCAAATATGTACTGTATATGGCAGCGCATATCTTTTATCTCAATCTATTCACATTTTTACACCGATCGTTGGGGACAGGTGGCGTGGTTCCTGTAATCCATCTCTTTTTGAGGACAGATAGTACGGTGGGGAACGGCTTACACATCAAAGAATGAAGTATTCAAACAACAAAAATAACTAGCGCTTTATCGTGGTTACTTGTGGTTAATTCAATACCCATAACCCACTATTCAATATACCCACTTGTGTATGATAGATGCTGCCATCTGTTGTTCTTGTGTGTTGTAAGAATAACAGATAAGAAGAACAGATGGCAGTAATACTATTCATGTTACTGTTATCAGACAATTCATAGGCTTACAAGGCTATTTCCGTGACCGATTACAGAAAACATAGTGCGATATTCGTTAGTTGATGTAAATGCCAAAAATATACTGCGTAAAGCTTTGCTCATAGCGAACGATGAAAAGAAATGCAAATTCTCAGTCAGTTACTAGTTATTTCTGATATGCTCGGAAGGTTATGTTGTGCGTGTTGAATTAACACACAAGTAACACGCTTAAATGGTAGTCATTTTGTATTGTTTTAACACCTCACTTTTGTTGTGTATACTGTAAAATTTGGCTTCTATGATGGTCTACGCGTTCACTAATTCTACCAAATTCAAGCTGTAGTTGTGGTTCCGAATTCAAAACTTCGGTGCTGTATAAGGACGCAAAACATAAAACTCAAACTTTTATCCGTGAAAACTGTCATTTCTCTTCCTGTGGTCTGTTTATATACAAACAGATATTGCATAAATTCTGTATTTGGATATTTCTCTTTCTCGTTGTGTATGAAAACATTGTCGAGATCAAAAACCAGTCGACGTTAAACTGAAAGATTTCATTTCCGCTCCCTAGCGATACTTTTCTTTCTTTACACAGGAGATTTCCCTCAGTAGTTGAAACACTGAACACAGTCAGATATAATGAGTCGAATATGGCTTATACCTACCTAATATTTTTATAGTCCAACGTACAAGGGTGAATCAAAAAGTAAGGTGAATTGTTGATTTACAGGAAAGCGTACAGAGATACGTCGATGAAGCTTTACTATGTTTGAAGTATGGTATCACACTATTATTCGAAGAAGGAACCGTAGTTGTCTAAACATTTGTTCCAACGTGGCACCAAATCATCCATGCCCTGTTCAAAGAAATGTTGTTCCAGATTTCCTAAGCAGGTATGTGTAGCCTGTTGTGCCTCTGTCAGTGTCTGGAAACGCTGCCCACGGAGATGTTGCTTCAGGGGGCCGAACAAATGGTAATCCGACGGGGCTAAATCAGGGCTATACGGAGGGTGATAGAGAATTTCCCACTTGAACCCACGGAGGTGTGTACGGGTCCGTTCGGCTGTATGTGGACTTGCGTTATCATGCAGTAACAACACGACCTCTTGGAGTGCCCCCCGCCGTTTCTGCCGTATGGCTGCTTTCAGCCTGTCCAGGGTTTGGCAGTAGGTGTCTGCATTAATGGTCGTACCCTTTTCCAGAAATTCAACATGAATAACACCGAGACGGTCCCAAAAGACAGTAGCCATTGTTTTCTGGGCAGATGCTATTGTCTTGCATTTCTTGGCCTGTGGTGACGATGGATGTTTCCATGTCATGCTCTGACGTTTGGATTCAGATGTCCATAGAGGTATCGGAGTTTCATCGCCCGTTATGATGCGATGAAGGAATTAATTTCCTTCGTCGGCATAACGTGTGAGGTGGCTCAGGGAAATGCCCATTCGCTGGTTTTTGTGTTCGTTACTCAGAAGCTTGGGTATCCAGCGCGCGCACACTTTTGTGAAGCCCAGTTGGTCATGGACGATATCGCTTACGGAACCATAAGAGAGATTCAATTCATTGGCAATGTCCTGCAACCGCACTCTTCTGTCTTCACGAATCATGGCATCGACGACAGCCACATTCGTGTCGGTGATGGACGTTGATGGTCTGCCACTTCTGCCATCATCTGTGACAGTACTCCTACCACTTGCAAATGCGTTACACCGCACGTACGCTTGTTTCAGCGACATAACACTATCTCCGTAGACCTGCACTAATTCTCGATGAATATCTCATGGTTTTGTTCCCTTGGCCCAGAAAAAACGAATGACACTGCGCACTTCCTCCTTGGTGTAATGTTCCAGTCGTTGCGCCATCTTTGAGTTGCTCTCAGCACCAGACGGGTGGACATAGAATGTTGTACAAGCCGTCACACTTCTATTACCAGATTACCTGTAACATGGAAAAGAATTAATTAGCTACACACAATACTATGGGTTTGACAGGCAATTTCACCTTACTTTTTGATTTATCCTTGTATATTTACCTCAAAATTTGCGAAAGAATGAGTGCATAATGGGAGTGGGTACACGATATAGCTTTGAAAACGGTTGAACGCATACCCACCAAAAATTCTAGCATTACATTAGGGGGTACAGTATTTGGCTATTAGTCTATATTTGCATTTATATCATAACTAATAGTATTTAGAAACAATTTATCATGTCCCGTCGTTATCCGTTATTCAGAGGTTTCAGTGTACATCATCCTCGCAGCATACGTTTACAAACAAAACTTAAAATACCTGCTTACATTTGTAGTACCTGCTTACATTAGTAGTTGTAGTTTCTGTAATATGTATGTTTTGCATTGATTCTGGTCCTATTTAATTCCTCAGTATTTTGACACTTTGAAAATGTTTTCGAAATGACAGTGAAAAAATCGACGTCGACCGTAGTGTATACACATAAAGAGCATAAAAAAAACAGTCAGTATTCAGTGTTTTTACTATTTAGTGTTAAATCACCATGTGCTTTATCCAATTAAATGTATATATATATATATATATATATATATATATATATATATATATATATAATTTGTTTTTACAGGTGTTTTGGTCGTATATAGTAGGAATGTTAACAAACCTTGATTCCTTACCATTGGAAAGGATACACCAAATGCTGAAGATGTTTGCGTCTCAGGGACCCACAGCGGATGAATGTAGTCTCCAAGAGTTAAGACATTTCTTGGACAGAAAAGTTCGTGAGCATAAGTTGCTGTTTAGTGGGGGCTATTATCGACTTCCAAAAACTTAAAGACCTCTGCGAACAAGAAACTAAAACTTGTATGAATGAGAAAAATGTTCAGATTGTTTCGTTGAGATGTGAGATTATATTTAATTGTTGGATGAAAGTGTGTAATAAATAAGTAAATAAAAATAAACCATAAACTACCAACTGTTTTGTATTTATTTCTGCAATATATTTTATGTATGCTAAGTGATCCGTTAATTATTCCCAGGATTTTAAGTAAGTCGTATTGCATATAGAGTCTTGAAACAAACACAGATATATCAAATTACACGTGCCAAATTTAATGGTAAAATTTTGAATCTTAACATGAACCAGAAATAGTAGTTTAAGACGGGACGTTAAATTTGTGAAACGAAAGGTGGCAATTTTCGATCTCATTCAGAATGTTCAGCTCTCTTTTAACAGCCAGGAAGTTTATATATTCATATAAACTTGAATGCAGTACGTTTGGTTCAGTTTTAGAATGTGTACAAGAAAACAAGCAAATTTTGTTTGAAACATGTCCAATTCAAATATGCTTCCTTTGCCGTTGGTATGATGTCGAAATTGTGACGGGAACAGTTTTACAGAAAGAACTAATTTTTCATGTCATTCTAGGGACAAAGGTAGACAATTGTGGAAAAATACTTGAAACGAAAGTCTTATTTTCTTGCATACATTCTAAATCTAAAGGAAAAATAACCACATTTCATTAAAAAAAAAATCTACCAGTTTCTTGTTGAAGTTGACAGATTCACCATTTAACACAGCATTTAGGATTTAGTGATGATGACATTAAATGTTTTGAAAACTCATATTCACTAACTTTAGAACGGAAGTATCTATATCTATCGTATTGTCATGGCCATTTTTAGAGCAAAGGAGGCATTCAAAAAAAAGTTCAGTTTCTAGTCTAGACAGGACACTTCAAGTTGGTTCTGTAAGTTCCAGATATACCACCATTAAATTTGACATACCATTAAAACAAATGTCATACTTTTGTTTTTAAAACCATCAGTACGAGCCGAGTGAAAAAGTCCGTTACGAATCATCCGCTTCCATTTTACTTGACGATACGTACAAAAGAATGGTACGTTTTAAAAAAATCAATTAAAAAAAATCTTATTGTACATAGACACAACATAACACCGTCAGCAGTACCAATTATCCAAGCTCCTCCTGATCCTGACATGAGACACATGAAAGATCATCAAAGGGGCGCATATTACTTAAATAAAATTCATTGTGAAATTATTTTTAAACTGCGAAGGCGTCAGTTTTCCTTTCTTTCCGTTTCTTTTTTTCTCATTTTTTACACGCACTTTTAAATGATGAAAGGAAACAAGAAAGTGTGATGGTAAAAAAAAAAAAAAAAAAAAAATTAAGTCGAGATTTCAACGGATTTACACGTTTCATGCGCATAGATACCGAGTTTTTTTTTTTTTTTTTTTCATTTTTTATGACTTCGTCTGTTTGTCCGTTCGTCCTGATATACACTCGCCTGGAGGCCATACCGTTTATTGTATCTCAAACCAAATTTTACATTTACAGTTTTTATGTGATTCTACAGAAAAGTTTATCGAATTTTCTTCCTACCGCTAAAAATAAGGACAGTTTACTGATGGATGATTTTTTTAAATGCATTTTTTTCGAAAACGGCTCTAACGATTTTGTTTACATCTCATAAATTAATTTTTCAGTACCAACCTCATAACTGCAGCGTAAGTTATTTCCCTGAGAAAAATCGAAAAGGGGTAGTTTATACTTAAGGGTAAGTTCCTTTCCGAACTACTTTCTCAAAAACTACTCAGGCAATTTTGTTCATATCTCATTAATAATTATTATCATTAATAACCTGATAATATAACTCATTTGTCCTGAAAAAATATACGAGGGATAGTTTATTTTTGGACGATTTTCTCAAAAATGACAGGCAACTTTATTCATATTTCATTTGTCCTGAAAAAAATCTGTGAGGATTAGTTTATTATTAGAGATGAACTTTTTCGGGCGATTTTCTCAAAAACTACTCAGGCGAATTTGTTCTTATTTCTCTAATAACCTGACAATATGGCATAATTTATTTGTCCTGAAAGAACCTACTAGGGATAGTTTATTTTTTTTTTTTCGGACGATTTTTTCAATAGCAATAAAAACAGTTTTCATAATTCATAAGCAATATGGCACAACTTATTTGGCCTCAAAAAAAAAAATCTACGAGATATAGTTTTAATCTTGGGGGTGAGTTATATTAAAAAACAAAGATTTCCTCAAGAAACAACTCAGCCGAATTTGTTCTTGGTTTATAAATAAGTATTTTATAACTATAATGTTACGTAAATTACTCCTTACGAAAAAAATGCACAAGTTGTATGTATTTTACTCGTGAGGGTGAGTTTCTTGAGTTATATGAAATACGAATCGTGCAATGTTTGTTATTGTTATGTTTTAAACAAACATTCCATTAATAACTCTACATATTGCATGAGTCATTTTATAGTAAAATCTAACAAGGGGTAATTTACCCAAGGGTGAAGTTTTCCGAAAAACCCCAATAATTTTGTTTATATTTCACAAGAAAATATTTAATTAAATCCAGCACCACCGGACCACGAACCATATTGGCCCTGGTTGGGTGTAAGGAAAAAATAAAATTGCTATTGAAAAGTTCAGCATCAAAATATCCTGAACTAAACGACCTCGGTTATAATAAACAATCATAAAACTTCGTGTATATTGAATAAATGTATGATACGAAAAGTTCATTTTACACGTTTGTTCAGCATGCACACGAGGAAAAATCTACGAACGGAATCATTGCAACACCTGTTTCACTTACATATGCGTATGTATCTACTTACTTAACACTCTGAGTCCGTCCTGCTCATATGAGTGTTAATTAGTTGCTATGACATCATACGTTTACAAAAAGTTTTATTTTATGTATTGAGTATTAGCGTTTACGAAAGAAAATGCTAATATGTACTAAAAAGACGTTTTCCAAACTGTTTTGTTTATATTTTCTTAATTTTCCCTAATAATTTTTATTATTATTATTATTATTATTATTATTATTGATTCATTTGTGACGAAGGTTTTCTATTGCTAAGAAACAACTAATCATCTATTTTTGCTGAAATTATTGAAGTATCCATATCTAGATTATCATAAACCAAGCATTGCATCTGTGATATAAATTATAAAGTCTGGAAATAGTGTTCTACATGTTTGTCATTCAACAAATTTGACCTTGTTTATTTGAATTGAAAGGTGTGAGACAAGAACATTGGTAACCCACAATTTTACTATTTTAAGAAATTAGAGGTTTTCTACTGCACAATTCATTTTCCAAGTCGGAAAGCTGATTTTTCACATAAGACTATACATGGAGGATTCAACGGACAAGGTTAAACGAAGCGATATGCGTTGCTCTCTATCGGGTGCTGTAAAACACAGCAATTGCAAAATTGTGGGTACCATGTTCTTGCCTCACACCCTTGAATTATCTCTAAATGTAAGAATCCAATGTAGCCGTTACATTTGATACCGTCTTAGATTTTTCATAGAATATACGAGGGTAATCTCAGAAGGGCCCGATCTAAGAAAGAAAACAAAAAATTGGGAATAAAACTCTCTTTATTTCTCAACATAGTCTTCTTTTAGCTCGAAACACTTTTCCCAATAATATTCAATAGCTTCGATATCCTGTTTATAGTGTCAAACGTCGAGTTTCAAAATAACCATTAACCACAGACTCCACGTCTTCACTATTGGCAAATCTTTTATCACCGAACTACTTTTTCATGTTTGGAAAAAGAAAATAGGAGCTAATTCTGGTAAATAAGGTGAGTGAGGAAGCAACTCATTGATTTTGGCCATCGCAATAACGGATGTATAAACTGGTGCGTTGTCTTTATAACACAACACTTTCTTTTCCCCAAATGAGACCGTTTTTCCTTGATTTCATTACTCTAACGCTGAATAAGTTTGGATAATACTCGCCGTTGATTTTTTTAAAAAAAGATAATCAATGAAACTTATTCCACGCACATCCCAAATGACTGATGCTATGACCTCGCCAGCAGATGGAACTGCCTTCGCTTTTTTTGAGGAGGGGGGGTCGATTCTCCCATTTTAAGTATGTTATTGTGTGTTTTCCTTTGTCTAATATGTGAAGTGATGGACCCATGTTTCATCAATGGTTATAAAACCAGTAGCAATAATTGAAGAACAGTAATAATATCCACAAATTATTCAACTTTGATCATTTCCAGTTCTAATGGGGAAAATCATAACATAAATTCTCCAACCAACATCTTCAGGAAATCTAAGTTACCGTGTTTTTTAAAGCTATATTTTCAAAGATTATAAATTTACGTATTTGTTTGCAATATTAAAGAAAAATAACCATGCTAAATATTTTATATGAGATTCAGAAAAAAATAAATTGTACTTTCATAATATTTCAAAGATTTTTTATTGTTATTTGCTTCAGAGTATCGATTTTCAAACTGTAGTTCGCGGACTGTAAGTGGTGATTGAACATTAGTCCAAACACGACAAATAAATAAATTAAAATAAAATTAAGCGAATTACGCATCACAGAATAGTTGAGAATATTAAGCAGGTATAAATTATACGAAAAATAGATCGTATAATTTAATAAAGTAAAGATAATACAAATTCTAACAGTTTACGTTTATTTATGTATCATTTTAAAATATACAAGGTGTTTCAAAGCAGCACTGACAACGTTTGGAAGGTGATTCCTGACACCAAGATAAAAATTATAGACCATTCTGGGTGCATAAATGCTTCCTTTGGAGTTATACACTGCCGAAAGCACGAAATAATAATAATAACTTTAAAGGTTCATAGCTCCAGAACTATGGGACCTACTGTAGTCGGGTCAAGACTTCACTTAGGAATTAGTATGTGTCGTAGAATCCTGCGGTAGGCAGGGGCGTACGCAAGGAATGGGTCCTGGGGGTCCGGACCCTCCCCGAAAACCCTTTTTTTTTTTTTTTTTTGTAAATGTAGTCTACTTTTAGGGACAATTTTAGAAATTTTCATATAATTTAGCCTCAAATTGTATTTTGACCCCCCCGAAACGCTTTGGACCCCTCCCGAAATAAATTCCTGCGTACGTCCCTGGCGGTAGGCCTACTTCCGCAATAATTTTTATACAGGGAGTTTGGCTACGGATATATAATTTGAAATACTCACCAACTACCTCTATAAAAATTGCTGTGTTTGTCTTATCTTGATGTCAGGAATCACCTCCCAAACGTGGTCGGTGTTGTTCTGATACACCATGTATATTTCTTTCAGTTAATAGGAAAATATGTATTTTCTTCTTTATACCAATATAAAATTTAAGGACATTTTAATTAATACTTTTCTAAACAAATAAGTATACTAGCCTTCCGCTAGCTGGGGACTTTGTCCCCAAACCCCAGCATCTGCTCGACCTATGGCCTCGCGCCTCACATTTCCGCTTTGCTTTCATTCCTCGTGCAACATCATTCTTTGTGAAAAAAAAAAAAAAAAAAAAAATCCGCTTTCCTTCTTAGAACAGGCACTCCAATCAAAGTGAAATTATATTAACTCATGTTGATTTAGGTGCGAAATGTGTTCAAAAATTCATTTCAAATTGTTCACTCGTTTCCCCCTGGTTATGACACTGACAATCTTGAAGTTATTTTTATATATTGATAAAAAAAATAGAAATTGTTCGCCTTCTCGATAAAAAAGGATTTTTTAAAAGTTATTTATTCTTTTTTATGGCCTCCACTTCCCTCTCTGCCTTTATCTTACTACTGGACTTATTTATGGCCGATTAACTTTTCCACTATTGCCTGATCAAATAATTTGCTTATAATGTTGAAAAGGCATATTGACCGGTAGGATTTTGGATCATCATTTCTCATTTCCTTTAATTTCTTGAAAATTATTAAATGTACTTCTTTACATGTGTTAGTAATTTATCTCCAAAAAGGAGATAAATTCCTAACACATGTATTCCTAAAGAAGTAAATTTATTACCTAATAATTCAGACATAAGACAGACATAAGTTGAATAATTTTAACAAATGTGGTGCCCATTTGTCTGCTTTTTTTTTTTTTTTTAGCATATACCCACTTCTGTAATAAGTTTATATACTAAGTTTTACATCCTATTGTCTCTAATCTTAATGGATTTCGAGATACGGCCATCTTGTTCAGGGTTAAAAGTGGATCTGAAAAGGTAGGGGGACGGTAGTTAGCGACATGACGTCACGCCGTCCACCCTGCCTATCCTTACCCATTGTCATTTTTTAGGAACTGGAGGACGCCGTACATATATTTTCGAGGTTGGGGGACGGCGTCCCCGCGCGTTCCCCCTCACTTTTACCCCTGGTCTTATTGTAATAATTGCAACTCCTACCGTTTTTCTTCCCTTCTAAGGGAAATATCAAAATACTCTGAAACACATTTTTAATTATTTTAACTAAAAAGTCTAATGGCAATTTTCATATCTCTAACCTTAAGAGTTTTCGAGATATGCCCATCTTATTTTAATAATTGCAACCCCATCCTCCTTTTGTCCCTTGTAGCAAAAATATCTAAAACGCTGAAATATGTCTTTAATTATTTTAAATGAAGAGTCTAAATACCAAATTTAATGTCTCTACCCTTCAAAGATTCCAAGACATGGACATTTTACTATAATAATTGATACCCCTATTCCCCCTTTTTCTTGTCGAATTTCAAAAAATCCTTCCGTAGTGGTACTTTAATGTCCAAATTTCAAGTCTCTAGCTTAAGCGGTTTAGACTGGGCGTTGATCAGTCAGTCAGTTAGTTAGGACTTATTCTCTCATAATATAGACTGATCCATGCTCAAAGAACATTTAGAAAATGATAAATTCTCGCCACTATCTACATCAAAATCGTGGATGAGTCTCTTGCATTCGTTCGGTATTTCCACGAAATCACGTTAGTCTATAAGTACGCTACGCACTCACTTACGTACACTACGCAAAAAAGGAGAAAATAATTATAACTGTTATCCCGAACAAAAACGAATATTTTGCGTTGCCCTGACGCAAACCGTTATGAAATGAGGTCCAAGTTTTTTATTTATTTTATTTTATTATTTATTTATTTTTTGTCTGCACCATGAACCTAGTTGAGGACGTTAAAGTCATTCCTCTTGCCTTTCTTGAAAACAAAGTCTCATTTAATGGGCATAAACAATATACATATAATGAATTTCTATCTCATTTTGGGGTATAATGGTAGTTGTTTTGTGAATTTGAAGTAGCCTAGTGTGAATCTAAATATACCCTAGCAGCACACTTGGTAGCCCTTCGTAGGCTAATGATGGGCATGGTTGGCAATGATACAAAAATGAAGTTGAAAAATACGTTTGCTCAACGTCGTTTAAAGTAAAGTTGGCGTACTAACAATTTGCCATAATTCGATCATCAGTTTCGACCTCAAATTGTCAATTGTAATTTTACTCCTTTCCTAATGGTCACATTAGCAATGAAATCGATTGGCAAATGCTCAACAGAGTGGCCAATTATAACGTAAAACGAACGTTAATTAGCCTACAATTTCCCTCTGCTGGGCTTATTGTCTGTGCTGCTACGCCTGATCTATAAGTGACTGAAATGTAACTGTATAATTTACTTTTAAAAAATCAGGGCTTGGTCCAGCGGGATACCAACTAAAGAGGAAGCAATTGCTCTTCCGTTTATGAAGTCTATTTGTCACAGCATAGGTAACAAATATAACTTCTGATTTAATGATTAAATATATACATCACGTTTGACACAGGAAAATATACAAAATCTCTAAAACAACACGCAAACAAGATAACCTTCGATAGATATTGAGCTATGAAGACGCTATTTGATAACAAAAAAAAAAAAAAATATTATTATCGTCCTGTCATATGGCTGTTAAGTAACTCAAATAAATGATGTATGTTTGTAACTTGTGAAGAAGTTGCAGTTCAAGATGAGTCATTGCTACACGCCAGCCAGTCTCTATTTCTTTTCTTAAGCAATTAGTGAGATATTTTGAAAGCAAATAAACTGTGTTGAGAGCAAGTATTAACACTTGTGATGTCAAAATACTTTTTTTTTTTTAAGTCCTCTTTATGGTGGTGTTGTATAATTCTACCTGCATGTGCACAATACTCATTTATAAAGCGGTAATAATCGGTTCAGTTCTGTAAGCCAGCCGGAAGACCTTGCGTGGACATCATTGGGACACTTTTATGTATTTCTATAGATGTGTAATGAATTCTATATTGGTTCCTGGTAGTAAAGTCTTCACTCTCTTCCAATATGGATGGATTTTTCTTGGAAATTCTACAAACACTTATCACTTTTTGGCTCACGTGACTTTCATCTTTACAAACCTAGTTTTGTTGTCTCTTATTGCGGTCTTTGTTCGTACAAGTCGCACCCTGATTTTTGGTGTTTACTTGGGTCACCAATCTAACACACTGCAACCTTGAACACTTTTTCCTCCTCTTTCATAAGTGGAATAGAAAAAAAGACTCCCTCTATACCCTTCACCCGATTTTTCACTTTCTATAAAAGCTACCGGCTTCTTCATTGCAATTTGCCAGTTTCAAGTTACTTGTGTGATCTGATAGAATGAACCTATTTACGATGCGGGTAAGTTATGATTTTTAAAAATGAATTCGTTTGTGAAAATTTTGGGCAATGTATTTCTGATCAACAAATTGATATTCTCTCTCCACAAGGAAATATTGCGTTGATGTTGGATCGGTAGAATGCTAGCAGAGTAATTAATTCTATTACACACCGTCATAAAACAGCCTCGATTGCATGCCACGCTAAACAGATGATTAGCAAAAAATCACCTTTGAGTGTGTGGTCTTTAACAGTGGCAGATCTAAAAGGTAAAGACTGAGGATCCGTCAAAACCTAGACTATGATACATACCTGTACATCATGAGTTTACTATAAACTTTCAAAAATATATAAATAATAGATTAAATTATTTTTGTTACTCAAAAAACTGTGTGGGAGCTAGGCCACCCCATCCCCGGGCTAGATCCTCCACTGATCTTTAATTCAAATTCTAATGGAAGCTACATTTATGCTAGGAACATCATTTCAGATTTTTTTTTTTTTTTTTTTTTTTGTGAGAAAGTTCCATCTACATAACAATTGATTAAGGAATATATATTTCTTAAACTCAGGGAGGGATTGTCCCCTGCTGTCCCCAAACATCTCTGAGCTATGGTCCTGAACAGTGAGGATTGCTGAGTTCGAACCTGTCCCAAGTGCCGTGTTAGGGAGTAGATTTTAACTAACGTTATTGAAACCAAGATTCACAGAAAAACTATGTTTTATTACGACTGCATTGTTGTTGCCTTCTCCTCTGGTCTAGTGGCTAGTGCATGACTTTAGTGCATGGGATCCTGGATTCGATTCCCCGTAATGAATCTTGAACACATTACGGTAGTTTTACCTTAAACTGAAGGTCTACGTTTCAGGTAGCCTTGGTATTGAAATAGGGCGGTAATCTTCAATAAACAAACAAACAAAAAATCTTAACATAACTGCTCTTATCTACGAAACTAAAAAACGCACACGCGTATGAAAAAATAGAAAAGTAGTATATACAGCATTTGGCTTACTAGATCTACTATAATTCTGAAGTCCCGCCAAGTGAACTTTGTAGTGGATAAACACCGTGTGCGTGGGTTTTCTCGGGGTTCTCTCGTTTCCTCCCACTGTCTTCATTCCACCATTTCATTCATTACTCATCATCACCGTCTCCTTTAGCCTAACCGGCATAATCGTGGGACGTAAAACTCAGAAATTTCATTTTCATTTTTATAATTCTGAAGACTTCGAAATAATAAAATACAAGGCTTTCGAGATTTTACTAACAAAACATATCAACTCGCAAAAGAATATAGATATCTCTTAGACTTCCAAGGTAAGCCAGTCCCGGGATATCCAAGGGAGTCCTATTTTTGAATCAAAAGATCTAATATATTTCAGGCAAAAATGTTCTTGTAGGCCTTATATCTGGGGAACTACAAATAGTGTAGCCAAACCAAAACTATCACTAAACTCAGTATGATGTGCATATTCCGCAAAAAATACGAAATCTCGATTTACGGGCCGTTCAAAACTTTTGTGAACCCTGATCCAAAAAATCCAATATATTTCATTCAATCAAAAAAAAAAAAAAAATCTTCTATGCCCCATATTTGGAGAACTACATATAATGTAGCCAAACCCGAACTATCAATTAACTCAGTATGATGTGGTTATTCCGTAAAAAAATAAATAAATAAATAAATAAATAAATAAAATAAAAATAAAAAATAAAAAAATAAAAAAATCTCGATTTACGGACCGTTTAAAAATGTAAAAAACCTAATATATTTGATTCAATCAAACATTTTCTTGTACGCCTTATATCTGGAGAACTACATCTAGTGTAGCCAAACCCGAACTATTACTTAACTCAGTGTGATGTGGTTATTCCGCAAAAAAAAAATACGAAAACTCGATTTAGGATCCGTTCAAAAATTTTGCGGGCCCTGATGTAAAAAAATTAATATATTTCATTCAATCAAACAATTTCTTGTACGCCTTATATCTGAAGAACTGCATATAGTATACCCAAATCCAAATTATCACTGAACTCAGTATGATGTGTTTACTCTGTAGAAATACGAAAACTCGATTTAAGAGCCGTTCAAAAAATTTGAGGCCCCTGATCCAAGATCCAATATATTTCATTCAATCAAACATTTTTTTGTACGCCTTATATCCGGAGAACTACATATAGTGTAGCCAAACCCGAACTATCAATTAACTCAGCATGATGTGGTTATTCCGTAAAAAGAAAGAAAGAAAAAAAAACTCGATTTAGGGGCCGTTCAAAAATTTTGTGACACCTGATCCAAAAACTAATTCTTGGCCAAGATCGGAATCTTTTGATCTATTTTTGGATCATTCCTAAAATTCTTGTTGAAAGTGTACGTCCCGTAGTCATCCTGTAGAAATCCAAAGGTCTGCTTATGTCCCAAAATGAAATTTTATTGGAACTCTTTTGAACTCTGCGGAGTAATCACAAGATGAGTTTTGATTATTCATATGTTGTCTTGTAACAGGCACATTCCATTGAAATCCAAAAGAAATCGCGTCTATCTGCGAGTATGAATGTTCCAGGAATGGTACGGAGCGGCCAGTGAAGTGTGCGTCCTGTGGAGTGTTAAGTTGTGAAGGGATTTTGTAAAATAGCGTTACTACTAGGTACAAGTGCAGTTAACGTTAATAGGTGATGATGCTCAAGTTACACGTCAAAGTGCTTGAGCTTTTGTTCACTGCAAATTATTAATATGAAGGAACTTATGATCGTTTGCAAGCATTTACTACAGAGAAATATACACCATGTACAGTATAAGAGTCAAATGAATTGGAGCGAGCGAGTGGCGCGGTGACTCAGTAGAAAAGCGTGTACCTTTGTTGCGTGGGGTCCCTGGTTCGATCACAACTCACGCCAAGCGAACTTTGTGGTGGATATACGCTGTGTCCGTGGGTTTTCTCGGGATTCTCTCGTTTCCTCTCACTTCGTTCATTCCACTATTGCGTTCATTTCTCATTGTCACCGTCTCCTTTAGCTTAGCTGGTATAATCGTGGGACGTAAAACTCAAAGATTTCATTTCATTTTCAATTGGAGCGGTAACCTGCAAGGAGGAAGAAGTGCAACCATATCTTAATGCTGTCTATGATTGGCAACTCACCTTTCCCACTGTAATAACATGCGGCCTGTGTGGATGGAGCCAAAGCTCTATTTTTCCTGCATTTGATGGTCTAGTCCAGGGATGGCCAATCTTTTTCAAGTTTGAGGGTTACTTTTTGCTTTAAAAATCATTGGCAGTCTATTTTTCTGTCTATTACTTAGCTAGAAGAAGTTATGAAACGCTAACAATGATTGATGTGCGCAGTACTAGCAGTATTTATAGACGTTCTCACGTGTGATTAGCATCATACTAAGAGTTTGACTAACATGTGATGCTAACATATGTATTTAGAAACACATGGATTATATTATTCACGATTTATATCGAAGATGTCAGCCATGACTACACTGCAGGGCTGTCCAAACTCATTAGGAACAATCTGGGTTTAGGAATAATTAGTCGTCCCTCCTTATTTCTCCTAATGCATTTGGACAACCCTGCGAAATGGCCCTGGCTGGTCTTTTCGTGGATACCACCACAAACGTGCCACAACATACGGAAGTTAGTCAAATTCTTAGTACGACACTAATCACACGTAAAAACGTCTTTGAATACAGCTGTATGACAAGAGCTATCGCGGTCTCTCACGACTTGTCGATCGGCTGGTAGACCGTGGTCCACATGTTGGTCACTCCTGGTCTAACCGAAAGTTGACCCTCTTCAAACTTTTCTTTAACTATCCGAAAACGTAGAAATCCCATGACGATAGATCAAGGGTGTATATATAGAATGTATCAAGAATTCACAATGGCGCACACTGTTGTCTATATGGGGCCTAGCGTTATCGCGTAGAAGGATAACATCTCACATAGGAGACCACACCTTTTGATCTTGATCTCCTGCCATATTCATGTATCGATTACCATTGATGGTCGTACCTCACTACCCGAAGAATTACATAACTGTTGATTCAGAGCATTCGATCAAAATATAATTTTATTTTACTGGTTTCCACTTAATTGCATTTGGCAGCTTTGCAATATCTCAAGTTAGATTTATTTTTGAACAACGTTGAAATAAATGTAGAAATATTGACTTTTCAATGATTCCTAAAATGATAACTACTAGCTGTAGGAATATAACTAAACCAAAAAATGAGTCATTTTTCAAATCTAAAAAGAAAATACCTTCTTAAGATATATTTTTGCCTGCGATACGAACTGATTGTGAAAAGCCTCTCATTCGGATTAGGATTAGAGTTCTGGGCTTTCAGCACCTATGGACATGTTAGCCAGTCACGTTTTGAGGGATGACGTCCGTCGGCGATCATACAATCCGAGGAAAGGGAAGGAAGAAAGGATTGGGAAAGGAAGGAAGCGGCCTGAGATATGTATGTCAGATACCATCTCGATATTTGCCTGGTGTGAATGTGGAAAACCCAGGAAAATCTCATTCAGGAAGGCTGGCTTGCAGCGTTGAAATCAGACTTTTGTACAAGGGGGGTCAATAAAATTATAAGGGGGAAGCTCTGTTCTAGATTGCAATAGAGCAGCAAGAATCTGTTGCAACAAAACTCGCGACTTGGGGCCGCGGTGGCTCAGTGGTAGAGCGTTCACCTCTGGTGCTAGGGGTCTCGGGTTCAAACCCTGCTCCCGCCAAGTGAACTTTGTGGTGGACAAACACCGTGTGCGTGGGTTTTCTCGGGGTTCTCCCGTTTCCTCCCACTTTCTTCATTCCACCATTTCAGTCGCATTATCACCGTCTCCTTTAGCCTAACCGGCATAACCGTGGGACGTAAAACTCAAAATTTCATTTCATTTCATTTCAAACTCGCGACTTTTTATTGCCTGGCTTTTTTGCTATAACCAACATATTGCCATTTTCCCCTAACTAACGTTGTAAAGCGTTTGTGTATGTCTGCATCTAATTTCCATTTTTTTTTAAATTTAACTTCGTCTTTATACCAGAATGCTGTTTGTTAATTAGAACAATTAGGTTGGGCAAAAAAGAAACTATTTCTTTTTAAAAAAATGCTTTAAAGACTTTTATTTCCGAAAAAAAAATAAACGGAAAAAGCAAATATTTCAATGCATATGTATAGGTATTCTAGAGGGGGCGCATATATATTCTAGGGGGGACTCAGCCCCCTCTTGGACACGCCTGAATTCAACATTGCTGACCTGAAAAAGCTTCTACACGTTTTCGACCAAGTGCCCCCAGAATGGAACCGAGACCGCTCGCACTAAAGATGAGAGCGTAAGCGACTACGCTACGTGGGGCCACAAATCCCTGGATTAATCCTTGGTTATAGATGTGTCCCTTCATGGTCAAGTATTGTAGCTAAGGTGCGTCCTTTCTGTACACATGGTTCAGTTTCGATTTCTGGATGAAAAGGTGTTTGTCTCGAATACAAACGCTACCGATCGTGTGCGTTGTGGCGTTCACCAAACGTCGTGAAGACAATCGAGACATACTTGAATTAAAAAAAAAAAAAAAGTAGCAGTTTGGATGAAGAAAACCAGCAATGACAAAGAAAGTACTCTCATTAACAGCTATTAATTTCTATTAAAATTTTATCATCACAAGGCACAAGAAGAGAGCAAACAGTTTCAGGTAGCTGTATATGGAATTTAGTACTTAGGTGAACTTTCTTCCCTTAGCTTGTGGAGATAAAAATTTAATTTTAGGTGAGCTTTCTTCTCTTAGCTTGTGGCGATAAAAATTTTAGGTGAATTTTCTTCCCTTAGCTTGTGGCGATAAAAATTTTAGATGAGCTTTCTTCCCTTAGCTTGTGGCGATAAAAATTTTAGATGAGCTTTCTTCCCTTAGCTTGTGGCGATAAAAAAATTTAGGTGAGCTTTCTTCCCTTAGCTTGTGGCGATAAAAATTTTAGATGAGCTTTCTTCCCTTAGCTTGTGGCGATAAAAATTTTAGATGAGCTTTCTTCCCTTAGCTTGTGGCGATAAAAATTTTAGGTGAGCTTTCTTCCCTTAGCTTGTGACGATAAAAATTTTAGGTGAGCTTTCTTCCCTTAGCTTGTGGCGATAAAATTTAATTTTTGGTGAGCTTTCTTCTCTTAACTTGTGGCAATAAAAATTTTAGGTGAACTTTCTTCCCTTAGCTTGTGGTGATAAAAATTTTAGATGAGCTTTCTTCCCTTAGCTTATGGCGTTAAAAATTTTAGGTGAGCTTTCTTCCCTTAGCTTGTGGCGATAAAATTTAATTTTTAGGTGAGCTTCCTTCCCTTAGCTTGAGGCAATAAAATGTATTTTTTTAAGAAATTCAGTTTGCCAAAATTCCTTTATATATTTTACTTTATCCATGTGTCCCTCCAGAACACAAAAATTGTCAAGAACTACTTGCTGGATGACCATCAATTTTCGCCAAGATGTACAGGGACAAAAGTTTGGAATCGACTTCAGTGATGGAAGAAATATTCAAACCGGAAGTGGTAGAAATCAACCATTTCTGGTTTCTACATTCGTCTCTAGAGAGCAAAAACGGTAATACATAGCGAAGCGGTTTTCTGCAATCGATTAAGCGTCCCAAGAATACATTAGTCTCTATCCTTAACATCCTACTAAAACCGGAAATGATACAAATCAAACACTTCCGGTTTTAATGTTGATTGTTATACAGTAAAAAAAAACGTACTAAATAGCGAGAAACTGTTTTCTTCCATCAGTTAAATGTTCCAATAATATATTCCGTCTACTCTAATATCTGTACTTAAGACGGAAATGGTAGAAATTCACTACCGTTTCCGGTTTCAATATCGAGAAACTATCGCGTAATACAAACCAAACTCCTTCACGTTGTGTACATATGACATTGTTACTTGTTTGGCCGATGTGACTTACCTCAATAGCCGCCCTTGGGTAATCTTCACAGAACTTAGAGTTATATTAAGTTTCCTTTCTCATTTTGTGCTAATACTGACAATGATGTCTTTATTTTCTTTACAGGCCGTAGTCTTATTGCTCCTAATAGTCCCTGCCATATTGGCCTTTCCTCATTTAGAAGAAAGTACATCGACGGAATCTGGGTAAGTAAACAGCATTAATACATTATCACAAAGAAATGATTGAGTTTTGGTAACGTGCAAGGGATGCAGTCTCCGCTATTAGAGCGTGCAAGTTTTTATGGATTTATTAATATAAATTCTCCAATTACGTGGCAAATATCCACATCGTAAATAAATGTTTTAACATTTTGGTCATCAGTAGAGCAACCCACATTATGCTTTATGCTAATTTTTTTTTTCAAATTATGCTTTAGTGTTAATTTCAATCATTGTTTTACATTAATTGTGTATAATGTATCATATTTACTATACATTAAGTATTCTAAATATCTTGATCTATTTATTAATATTTTATGCAATCATTTCTTTCATACGTATTTAATGAACTTTCTATTTAATGCACTGTAAAGAGTCAGTTTTTCATCACTTGTGTGCACCTTAGAGGGAAAGTAAAAGATGCCACCAAAAGTTACAGAAAGTGCTCAAGTTCAAGAGGTAGTACATATAACAACATAGTGTGGATTTCTTGTGTACTATTCATTGTTGGCGGAAAGTTTTCTTCTTCTTTTCCTTTTTTCTTTTCTGCACATCAAAGGATTACACCGAAAAGTTTACAGAAATAAAAATAAGCTTTTTATTGTTGTATTGTTGTGTTCTCAATGATTTTGCATTGTAAATATTGGGTTTAAAAAGTATTAATATAGTATGTTAAACGTGCAGTTGAGCAAAATTTTGGCAGAATATATATATAGACTATCTTAAATTATGTTTTATGCTTTATTTTCTAAAATTGTGCTTTATTATGCTTTTAAAATTAGTTTCTTCTGGACTCTTGGACAACCACAACCATATTCAAGGTACCAACCATATGACATATGGCACATTGTCAAGGTGGCCAGAATTTTCACTTGCGAAAACGGGACGCATAGGAATCGGCTACGGGGGGGAGGGGATATCTGACTTCCAGATTGCATTCTGGGACTCAGCACTGTTCTCAATTTACAAAATACACAAGAAAGTGTGATAGCACACCGTTTCTAACTTTACGTGTGCCACACAACAAATAATGGTTCCCGATTGCAAGTTTTACCCAACAATTCTTTTAACTAGTTGAACACTCAGAATTCCCACTCAATTCTCACTTGAACCACGAACACTCAATTCCCATTTGAAAATTCAGAAGTTCTAGACACGGCTGAACCTTGGCAACGACTGTCGGTACGGAAGAGAGTAGAATTTCCATTGATGATTTATGTTTTGAATAATAATTACGGGACACCTAGGTAATTTTTAGTTAAAAACGGGACATTTAGGCGTCCTGTTCGAGAATAAGGAAAAAACGGGACAACGGTTGGAAAAAAGGGACTGTCCCGGCTAAAACGGGAAGTCTGGTCACCTTGCACATTGTGTACATTGCTGTTATGTTTTTTTTTATTTTTTTATCCTTTTTATGCTTCTGGGTTGCCCTAGTCATCAGCCTTTCAGATCGTATATTATGACTTGTAGTGTACGTGTTATTCGTGCAACAAAGTTGCTGGAGATAAATAGGTAATGAGGTACGTAAACTGTATCTTAAAGAAAGAAAAGAAAAGAAAAGCTCATGATGGATAGATTTACCAAGCGTGATGACCACAGAAGAACTTTGTCATGGCCATCTAACGCAACGAAAATACATTATCCTGCTTGTTCTCCATTTTGGAGTGTGCGGGAATTGGCACGACCTTCTCTTTAATAGCAAATAGGCTAAGCCAAAGTTGACAATTCAAAGAGGAGACCTCCAAAGAACATTGCCTCAATCATGACCTACAAACGACAAAATGTGAAATATTCTACATTAGGCTGGCCATGCGAATTACATAGGCTCTAGAAGGTGAATCCAAATACAATTTTAGATTTAGATTTTATTTTTAGTTAGCGTTCCTTTCAGCAGCAAGGCTATGTGAGACGTGGACCTTACAGCTTAACGTGGAATCCGAACCACATGAGCTCTGTTGGGAATCTATCCCGAATCTCCCATACCAAGGTGCGTGTGCTAACCGCTTAGCAACGAAGGAGGTCTACAATTTTAGAGAGCTCCCTCTGGCTATGTGGTTGACGTACATGTCTTTGGTGTGATAGACCCAGGTTCGATTTCCAAAAGGAGTTCATGTGATTCGTATTCCATATTAAACTCTAGGTCCACCTCTCATGTGTCACAGATGATGAAAGAGATGCTAAGTTCCAATCCGACTAAAAAAAAAAAAAAAAAATAAAATAAAATAAAATAAAATAAAATAAAATAAAATAAAATAAAAATAAACTTTGATCCTATTTTATATTATTGGATCAAAAAATCCAATATATTTCAGGAATTTTCTTGTAGGCCTTATATCTGGGGAACTACATATAGTGTAGCCCAATCAAAACTACCAATTAACTCAGTATGATGTGTTTATTTTTTAATATATAGGCCTATATATATATATATATATATATATATATATATATATATATATATATATATATATATATATATATATATATATATATATATATATATATATATGAAAACTCGATTTAGGGACCGTTCAAAAATTTTGTGGTTCCTGACCCAAAACCCATGGCCAAGATCGCAATCTTTTGATTCATTTTTTTTTATCACTCCTAAAATTCTTGTTTTTATTATTATTTAATTAAAGTTGCAGGGTTGTGAAATGGGAAATGTTGAATGACTACATCACAAAGCTTTCCGATCTATTGATAAGTCAACCACTGGCTCAACTTTTTTTTTGGGGGGGGGGGGTACTACAACAATAAGTATATCAAGCTTGAACAGTTATTCCTAATAATGCACACTGTTCATACGCAGAATACTAAAAAGACAAAATCCTATAATCTTTTCATAGAATTTCTGTAGACAGATGTAAGAATCTCATGGCCATTCATAACAAGTTTCAAAAATATAGTCAATAACAATTCTTGTTTCTGAAAGTTACCGGTAGCAGACGAAGCATCTTAGGTTTGGTTAACACCTAACCTAATCAAAAACTTTCTGGTATGTCCCGGTATAACATACCAGTAGTAGGCTAAATTAAGGTGTCAAAAATCATACTAGCTGTAAATAATAATAATAATAATAATAATAATAATAATAATAATAATAATAATAATAATAATAATAATAATAATAAGAAGAAGAAGAAGAAGAAGAAGAAGAAGAAGAAGAAGAAGAAAAAAAAAAGAAAAAGCTCTACAAGATAAAATATGCTCTATGCGTATGAGCATACCGGTAAAATCTATTTTCAGTTCGACTGCTGCATCTAATAGTTGTGTAATTTTTATACGTATTCAACGCTCATACAGGGTCTAATGTTTAATTCATGTGTTTCAATGCATCCTTCGAACATGGAAATCAAATCCCGATGGGTATCCGCTACGTGAATAACGATAGATACCCAAACAAGTGTATTTCATTGGAGTTACTTGATCGCATACAGCATGTTAAATTATTTTGATAAAACATATAAATATGCAACTCCCCTAATATGTCAGTTTTCAACAGTTGAGATTTTGCTATCATTACTTCTTTTAATGTAAATAAACTCTTTTTATTTTAAAACTGTCATTATTATTTTGTCTTGTAGAGAGAAACTGACATCATCTTCAAGCGAAGAAAAAACTACAAATGGTCAATTAGAGAACAAATCTGACCTTCCATTAGCAGCCCCTGGAACAAGAGAAAGGTGAATTTTATAAATTTCGTTGATTAATCGTGATTCTTATAGCGTGTTAGTAGTGCTTCATTAACTTTCTAGGTCAGAAGCCATTATTATATTAGTTTGCTAACCTTGTTGTTAGAAATGTTAATTCAAGAGTAAAATGGATAAAACTTATTTACTAAACATTTCCTTGTATATTTTAAAAAATTGATTTTGATACATATTTTATAAAACATTTTTGTAAATAAGCAGTTATGTTTACAGTATACTGTCTTCGTTTTACGTTTGTCAATAATCTCTTCCGGTTGCTCGTTGTTGTTGCCCCACAATAGGCTCGATTCTCAATTGGAACTCAAATTGACCTATTGGCCCCGCGTGGCATAGTTGCTAACGCCCTCACCTTCTGTTCGATTCTCGGTGAGATCTCTCGGTCGAAAAAATGTAGCAGCTTTTTCAGGCTAGTCATCTTGAGTGAGTTTTTTTCTGGGTTTCCCTGACTCACACCAGGCAAATGCCGGAATAGTATAGAAGCGGAATGGTCCCAGGTCGCTTCTTTCCTTCCCTAATCTTTCTTGCTCCTCTTTCATCGGATAGTGTGCTCGCCGAGGGACGTCATCCCTTATATACGTGACGGGATAAATGGCCTTAGATGTCGACAGCCCAGAAATCTAATTCCTAATCAACTTGACCTAGTGCTTAGAACGTTTAAAATTAATGTAAGTATTCCAGTAGTTTCGAAATATCATACTCTAGTTTCAAACTTAAAAATAGTAAAAATAAGATGGGGTCTGGCTGATCACATGTAATCTTTTTTTTTTTTTTTTTTTAAAGTTTCGTTTCATAGTTCTATAGCCACTTGTTGCAATAGAGAAACAAAATCACAGGTAGAACTCATTCTCGAACGCAGGGACGGATCTAGGACGGTCTTCTGGGGGAGGGGTTGTAATATTGCTACTTAGAGCTACTTTAAACTCTGTTATGGATTTTATTTGTATATAAAATAAGAAAGTTTCCTCTTCTGGCGGGGCAATCGCCCCCTTCCTGGATCTGCCCCTACTCGAACGCTGAATCAATTGAAAAATAACACCCAGCTTCTCGATATCTCTTACCGTTTTTGCCTCATGAAAATCAATATTCAAACAGGAAGTACTAGAAAATTTCAACCTCTTCCGGTTTTAGTAAGATGTTGCTGTTCGTTATGATATGTTTCGTTGCGACGCCGAGTCGATTGCAGAAAACAGCTTTTCGCTATCTATTACCATTTTTGCTGTATGTCGATAAACGTTGGTTGATTTCTATCATTTCCAGTGTGAACAGAGGATTAATGGAGGAGATGGAACCTAGGCCTATTCTTGTAGTGTTGAATCAATTGCAAAATAGCACTTTTCAATATGTCTTCCAGTTTTTGTTCTGATGCCTGTCGACAGACAGACATAACCATTGTATAAGACTTCCGAAGCTTATGCATAACATAGCTTGGAAGTCTAATAATAATAATAAGAAGAAGAAAAAAAGTAGATCTTGGTTTTGAAAATCTAAGATTAAGAATTAGATCTTTTGGCTTTCGGCATCTATGGCCTTGTTAACACATTACGTATGAGGGATGACGTCCATCGACGATCACACTGCTCGGCAAATTGACGAGGTAAAAAGGAATGGGGACGTAAGGAAGCAGCCTGAGATCATTATGTGAGGCACCATCACGGCATTTACCTGGTGTGCATGAAGAAAACCACACGAAGGATGACTGACTTGAAAAAGCTTTTCACACTTTTTCGACCGAATGTCCTCACCGGGAATCGAAGCAGGGACCGCTCGCATTAAATATGAGAGCGTTAACGAATACACCACATGGGGCCACGAAAATATGTGAGTGAGTGGCAGAGGAACTTGAAGCTTAAATTAACAGTTTATAGAACAGCAACAACAGTAATAAAATATTGATTTATTATATTACTTATCACCAGTGGCGTATTTAGGGGGGCTTCCGGGCTTAATCCCCCCCCGAAATCTTACTTACTATAGTAAAGTATATGAAATATCTTGCAGAATTTTCACATTCTCAGGCAAAGCCCCCCCCCCCCCGAAACAAAAACGTAAATACGACACTGCTTATCACCATTTAAAGCATGTCTTTTCCTTGTCCAGTTCACAACACATAACTCATATTTCATTTATAAATGAAGTTCTTGATGGAATTATGTGGTTCGTATAAGATGTCTTGAGTAGTAAGAGCAAACGCAGCCTAGAAAGTTCAAGACAATGAACTAATGAAGTGAATAATCAATATTTAAGTAGCAGTAAAAAAGTGAACATTTATATAGAATAAATAAAAGATTTAATTAATATAAACAATATATTAAGAAATAACATACCGCACCTCGTATAAATACTAATAGAAAATAATATATTTTGTCAAACAATATCTGGTCCAAGAAAATTAGCCCATGTCCCAAAACTTGTCGCCCCGGGCCATGTCTCATATTGGCCCATGAGTAAATACGGTCCTGCTTACATGTAGAGTTTGTGGAAGCCGTTCCTCTTTCGCTTAGAAAATACAGTACAGTTTCAAAATAAATTGATGATTATTTTGATTGCCCAGAAAGTGCATTTCCAGGAAACAAACTTTTGCTGAGTTCACACTTGCTATCCGTAACGGGCTTACCGCGGATGCGTGGGATCCCAGGTTCGATCCCCGGCTAAGTAAGTTTGTGATAGACAATATTGTGTCCGTGGGTTCTCTCTGCATTCCTGTTTTCTCTCACATTCTCATTCCGCCAATTCTTCCATCATCAACATCATCAACCATTTGCCTTAATCATGCGTCGTCCTTAGCCTGACGGGCATAATCGTGCCACGTTAAACTAAAAGATTATTATTATTATTATTATTATTATTATTATTATTATTATTATTATTATTATTATTATTATTATTATTATTATTATTGTTATTATTATTATTATTATTATTATTATTATCTGTAACGCTTTATATGTCTTTATCTATTTGTCATATAACCTCGCTACTGAAAAAGGTTTCTAACTGTAAACAGATAAAACAAAAGTCTCTCAATTATTTTAATATTAATGTTAAACTGAAATAATGCACTCCGGTAAATAATAACTTCAAATGCCATGCCCAGCCCCTATTGGTGAGACAAATAAGGAATGTTTATATATTAATATACATAACCACTTACATTCCCCAATGGACATCCTACAGAAATTTCGAAAAGAAACAAAGAGTTGAGTTGAGTTGAGTTGATTTTTAGTTTAGCGTCCCGTTCAGCAGCGAGGCTATATGAGACGTGGACCTACTGATTAACGTGGAATCCGAACCACATGAGCTCCCGCCGGGAATCGAACCCGGGTCTCCCACGCCAAAGGCGCGTTCGCTAACCGCTTAGCCACGAAGGAGCTCGAAAAGAAACAAAGAAAAGAAAAACTAGTAGAGGCAAAGTGGCCAGACGTCCCGTTTTAGCCGGGACAGTCCCTTTTTTCCAACCATTGTCCCGTTTTTTCTGATTCTCGAACGGGACGCCTAAATGTCCCGTTTTTAAGTAAAAATGACCTAGGTGTCCCGTAATTATTATTCAAAATCAGTAGCGTCATTTCAGATTTGGCTTGGGGGGCAAGACCCCTTTATATAAGTAAAATTTCGCCTTTTTCATTGACGTACTACTATTCTATTGATAAAATCTATATAAATCTCAAACTCAGGGGGGGCAAATGCCCCTCCCTGCCCCCCCTAAATGACGCCCCTGTTCAAAATATAAAGCATCAATGCAAATTCTACTCTCTTCCGTACCAACACTCGTTGCCAAGCAGGGTTAAAAAAACGTTTTTTTTTAAAAAAAGAACAAAAAACGTTTTTTTATGTTTAAAACGTTTTAAACGTTTAAAACAAAGTACTTTGTTTTAAACAAAATAAAACATCTTTAAAATGTTTGTTTTGTTTAAAACAATAATCTAAATAGGTATATATATCACATTTTTACACTTAGGTACTGCTTGCCATCTATATTCAACCGCTAGATCAAATTTCGGGAACTTCCCTAATCTCGATCCGCCCAAATGTTCAATTCCGGAGAAAGAAATCGGGATTTTCTCGATCTCCGTTCACAGAATATGTAGTTTAGCTTCTTTGTGTTACGTTCTACTGGTCGTCTGCATTCTTAATCTTTAAACTCCCATTGACGAAACTGCTGTGTCAGGGCTTTAAACCTCAATGGCTCAGTCTTAATCCTCAAATTAAGCCTGGAAGATGGTTATAGTACCAATTTATTCCTGAAAGATGCAGCTTTGCTGGTGTGCATTTTATGTATGTGGGCGGAGGGTAAATATCGTGTTTTTTGTTTTGTTTTGTTTTTTCAACAGTTTTTTGGGGGCCATTCCCCCTCTTGGGGGATAGATTCATAAAAATTGTTACGTGAAGCAATGAAGTAGGTCACTAAATGGTAATATCGTGTATTTGTACTTCTTGCTTATATGGGGGAGCAGGGAGGGGCCAAAGTTAGCCAATTTTTGGAGTTTAAGTTTTTTGACGTAAATTACATTTATTTTTACAACAAACATCAAGAGCTCAGTCCTTAATTAAGCTAGAAAGATGATTTGGTACCAAAGTATTTTTGAGGGATAGCAGTTCCGTCAGTTGCATTTTATGTATATAGGGGGTACGTATGTACGGCCGAGAGAGGGAGGATGAAGTTTTTTTTTTCATCAATTTTTTTTTTCCATCAGGTTTTGGCGGATATTCCTCCCCCCTTTGTGGTACATGCATAAAAATTGGTATGTGAAGCAATGAAGTAGTCCCCTACATGATAGTAACCTGTATGTGTACTTGTTGTTTATAGAGGAAGAAGGGGTCAAATTTGGTTAATTTACATTTATTTTCGGGACGGTCCCATATAACACAAGATATATTTCACTGAAGTGATCTAGAAGCATAATTATTGTTCGTATACGTGATGTGAGCAGCAAAAATGATTTGCATATGGACATGGTACTATAGTGGGGGAGGAGAGAGAATGTCTAATTCAATGAATGTTTTTCTGCGCATATATATTTTAAAAAATATTTCCTACATAAAACGAATTCATTACGCAATGGCAGCAATGGCTACCATTTCTTATATTATTGTCACAAGTATGTGGCCTACACATTAGCAACATTTTGTCAGCATAGGGTGGCTGCAAGGGTTGCCAGGGTCCCGCAAAGTCAATATTTTCATATTTTTAATGATTTTTTATGTCTGTTCTTTTTCTACGAATACGGAAGGAATTTCACGAATGTTACTTCGTTCGAATTTGTGGTCTATAAGCTTTCCAATGGTGTATAACTCATGACTCTGTGATAATTAGGGGGAGGGGGTCACCAGAGCCCCGAACGTGAGAGTCTACCATTTTGTTAAAATTCCTAGCGGGTGTCTAGAGTTAATTGTGTTGTTATTCTGTAGACACTAATCATTATTAGCTACCCATGTTGAAGATAGAGGTGTATCTTGAAACCTGCTTAGTTAAAATGTCATTTGCTCCTTGTAGGCTAGTCACTGCTCTTTTCTATGAGTTGTATTGTATTTGTCATAGCATTTCTTCTAACTTATGAAGTGAGAACTGTTATTATTATGGAAATGATAGTGATCAAAAAATACTCAAGTTTTGAATTTGTGAATTTGGATCTTAGAATAGTGTATAGTGTGTTTAACCTCCGTTATTCTTGGAAATTAAGAAATGTTCAAATACTTCACTTGAATTTCTGTTGGTTTAGTTATACGCACAGTGTGTGCAGAATTTCGTTCAGTAATTGCTGTTATAATAAGAATATAACTCTGCTTGTAATTTACTCCATGCACAAATCCTGCGGAGGATGGGTTGTTTTGTTAGAAAATTAAATTAGCTTCTTAAATATGATATTTTAGTTGTTTTAAACGTCCAACCAGCATCGAAAAAAAAACACGTTTAAAACAATTTGTTTAAAACGTTTAAAACAAACTGAATAAAACAACAGCCCCCGTTTTAAACATGTTTTAAACACTTGTTTCAAACATTTTGTTTTAGACATATCAACCTTGTTGCCAAGATCCATCCGTGTCTAGAACTTCTGAATTTTCAAATGGGAATTGAGTGTTCGTGGTTCAAGTGGGAATTGAGTGGGAATTCTGAGTGTTCAACTAGAACTTAATGGGTAGAACTTGCAATCGGGAACCATTATTTGTTGTGTGGTACACGTAAAGTTAGAAACGGTGTATTATCACTCTTACTTGTGTATTTTGTAAATTGAGAACACTGCTGAGTCCCAAACTGCAATCTGGAGTCAGATATCCCTTGCCCCCCGTAGCTGATTCGTATGCGTCCCGTTTTCGCAAGTGAAAATTCTGGTCACCTTGAGTAGAGGTTGCAATAAGCTAACTCTATTGTATATTTTAGTAGGTAGTTGGAACATTGTAAAACAATTCAAACATATTAAATAAATGAATTTTCACGTTATATTGCAGACGACAAGCAGAAACAACTCCAGCTTCAACAACAACACCTGGTCTTACAACGCAGACAGGGGGCCAAACAACAGAAGACACGGGGGTTATACAACGAATTCCAAGACCTCAACAACCAATCAGCCATTTAGGTGAATCCGGTACAGAGGCTCGACAAAAGTAAGTTAATTTTGCTCTTTCCTATCTCTAGGGTTTTCTAACTAAACGCAGAAACGTTGAAAATAGAAAGACATTCATATCTTACAATCTTAAATGAAGATTCTGGCGAAAACAAACTGCCATAATTTGGCAAACGACATACGGTGTACTTTTTTTTTTGTCATGATAAAAGTTCATTTTATTTAGTTTTCTCGAAAAGTACACATGACATTTAGATCAAATGATATAATCAATTTATTGTTATGATAATATCTTATCTTTGCACAATATTATAGCTTTAAAAATCACTTAGAGTTAATAGTAATTTTCGGTTAGGTAAACTCATGTCCAAAATTATTGTCGCATATCTATAACTGTCTTCTTGTAAGTATATAATTGGATAATGATTTTGCAGAGTACTTTTAATACTTATGCTATGTGTATAATCGGGAAATGTATATTTGTGGTAAATTTGATAGGAAAATAATTATAAATACGAAAATTACAACGAGTAAAATATAAAATGTTGCTAAATGGACAAGGAAATTTTATGTTCGTTTTATTGTTCTTATTTACTGCTCTGAAATTTTCCACATACATGTCTTATTCGATTATACACATATTAACGTTATAAAAATACCGGGCGAATTCGTTATCAAATTATATTGCTAAAACAACATATTTATAGACATGTGACAATAATTTTGGACATGAGTGTACATCGATTTAACCCTACCGTATGCTGTGGTCTTGCTAAGGTCTTAATGCAAAACTTGATCAAGGTTTACTTTGGTATCAGTTTAATCTTAATTGGTAGCATAATTATTGTATACACCTTCAATTTTTAGGTTTACAAAAAATAGTTTTTTTTTACTCGAAAATTACGCATGAGGATTTCCATTATCCCTTATTTTGTTCAATTCTATCAATATAAAGAAATGTAGAGATCTTATTAAACGCTTGCAGGGACATGGGTTTAGAAGTGTAAATGCAGAAACACTAAATACATAGAAGTTCGTCTAGATCGTAATACTGCAAATTATGGATGCGTTAAAATATCAAATAATACCTTCGATAAATGGATACTTTTAGATATCTAGGATCGATATTAACACACAAAATCCATATTCATGAAGAAATTAAATGTCGACTAAAAGCAAGGAATTCGTGTTATTATTCACTTCAAAATCTTTTGTCTCGCGAATTCCGTCGAGGAATTTGAAGCTTAAAATATGTAAAACGATAATCATGCCTGTTGTGCTGTATCGTTGCAAAACATGGTTGCTTATTCTAAGGGAAGAACGTAGACTGAAAATATTTGAGAACAAGATCCTGAGACGAATATTCGGCCCCAAGAGGAACGGGAATGGGGAATGGCGGAAACTTCATAACGAGGAACGTCATAATGTATACCGTTTACCAAATATTGTTAGGGTCATCAAGTCTAGAAGGCTCAGGTGGGCAGGTCATATAGCCAGTTGGGAGAAAGTAGGAACGCTTTCAAAGTTTTAACTGGAAAACCAATCGGAAAATGACCATTAGGAAGACCTAGGTAAAGATGGGAGGATAATATTAAGATGGATCTCACAGAGATAAGAATAAAATGTAGAAACTGGATCCAGTAGGCTAAGGATAGAAGCCAATGGAGAGCTTTTGTGAACGCGGTATTGAACCTCTGGGTTCCACAAGCCACACAGTTAG
This sequence comes from Thermobia domestica, assembly GCF_964235325.1. Lineage (NCBI taxonomy): Eukaryota > Metazoa > Arthropoda > Insecta > Zygentoma > Lepismatidae > Thermobia > Thermobia domestica. The sequence continues at coordinate 36,082,734 of NC_137460.1, read as the reverse complement.
TTAGTTTGTTCACCTCAGTGAAATCTGTCGATTTTTTTACCTTAAAATATTTTCTCGGAATATGACAAGAATATTGTAATATTTATTTTCCTATATTATATTCAAGTGATTCAGTCTTTAAAGCATAACTAACTAACTCTATGGCCTATGGAACCCGGAGGTTCAATGCCGTGTTTACAGAAGCTCTCCACTGACTTCTATCCTTAGCCAACTGGATCCAGTTTCTACTTTGTATTTCTATTTCTGCGAGATCCATCTTAACTTTTTAAAGCATATGTTGTACGAAAAGCATGTTTAAATTTGAAATAGTTCGATAGTGAATATATTCTACTATAATAAAGAATTCCTCTTTGTATTAATAGGCGTCAAGTTGAAACTACTTCTAGTACCACAACAACTACCTCGAGATATCCGCCTGGAATCCATCCTCTCCAAACAGGAAATCAACCCTCTGGACAATCTGGTGTACCACAAAGTCAAATTGGTAGCTATCAACCCAATCCATATGAGAGACCTTCCTCTTTTAACAGAGAAAGGTAAGTAGTCTATAGTTTTCAGATTTGGGATGCAAAATTAAGTGTGCGAATTTATCAAATATACTTATTTGTATGAAAATTCCCGAAGACGTTCCGCAGTTGAGACCTCAATAAATCGTTTTCTTGCACTTCATCATATTTTGGGGCCGCGGTGGCTGAGTGGTAGAACAACGTTCACCTCTAGTGCATAGGGTCCTTGGTTCGATCCCAGCTCGCGCCAAGTGAACTTTGTGGTAGGCAAATACCGTGTGCGTGGGTTTCCCCGTTTCCTTCCACTTTCTTCATTCCACCATTTCATTCATTTCTCATCATCACCGTCTCCTTTAGCCATTCCATCTAGCTGGCATAAGCGTAGAACGTAAAACTTAAAGATTGCATTTCATCATTTTTAGATAAAAAATTATACGCGTCTCCAACCCTTCTTCCGCATCCAGACGAGATACCTAAATTGTGTTGTCCAAGATGAGAAATATTTTTCTTTTGAATTCGGGACAGGACAAGAAACACGATAATTATCGTCTCCTTTTTGGGACGAGACAAGACGAGAAATTTCATTAGTCTTGTGAGCAACACTAGTTTATCAAAATCTTAGAGAATTTATTAATTCCAACATAGTTTTCCGTAGAACGCCCCTCACGACTACACGCTAAAGCACGCTTCTTTGGTTCGAGAGACCTGGATTCGATTCTTGGCGAAAGAGTATGTGGGACGGATTCTGCGTTAAGCTGTAGATTCACATCTCATGTAGCTTCGCTGCTGAAAAGAACTCTAAATTCAAGTTCAACCTACCAATAATTTTCCGTACGTTTTATGACAAATACATTGATGAGAATGTAAAGATTCAGAAATTGGGACGATGTGTTTTGGTTTATTCCTTTGGTGTATACACGATGTATTTATTTATTTTAAAAGGAAAATATGCTCCCGAAAGAAGAAAGGGAATGAATATAATTAAATAACCGGAATGAAATGGGGCGTGATATGTAGTATTATCACTACTGGATCCAGAATGAACGTTTGAATGGGACGGTTCACCTCTTGGAGGATGAATGTAGGCGGGAAAAATGGGATTTTTCATTTAAAGAGTAGTGCAATATTAGTCAGTTTAAACTTTGACAATGACGTCAACGTCTATGCCACTTGCAGGGAATCCTATTAAACTATACATTATTCAGCGTAAGCTCTAAACTCCGATAAACAAAATATTTGTATCCTTCCGCTTGTCACAAATACGATTGGCTAGTGATGTATCACTCCCACTCCCCACGGGGAGGAGCAAATTATACAAGTGCATTTTGACAATACTGTCTCGTGTTCTCCAGATACTTACAGCAGCAGAAGAAAAGAAAAAAAAAAAAAAGAAACTCGAAAGATTAAAAAAAGTATTTGAATTTCGCTCGTAAACAATTGTTACTTAGTGAGTAAAGGTTTGCCTTGTTGGTGTTTCACCACAACACTCGCGGAACCAGGATTCATGCCAGTCATCTTTCAGACTTTAAAAGCAGAACACCCGTCCACAGTTGAGTTGGCGCCATAATTACTGCGCATACTTAGTGTTTATTTCTATTGTTTCATTAGCCACACTCGATTGCAGCATTATTAGATAATCCGTCAGTTTTATATGGAGTTTCATAGTAAAAGTAATAATCAAATCATATGAACTACTTTGCGGAGGAGTACAAGCGTCGGTAGGACAACAGCAAATCAGCGAGATTTAGTTTCACGTGGCTTTGTTTATCGCAGTTTAGAGCTTACGCCGAATAATGTTTAGTATTGCTTCCAAGAGAGATATGTGGCTTTGTGTATCAATAACCAAACTGAGCTTGGAATAAAGATGATAAACTTTTTTGGAGGTAGTTGTTCGCACTGCTCTATCCATGGATCCGCCACTAAATATAACCAGAATGTATCAATATGAAACTATAAACTCATACTTTATAATTTGTTTTCTTCATTTGCCACGATTTTTCAAGAAAGACTCGCAATAGTAAAGCTAATGTATGGAAATCTTTTCTTTCTAATATCTATTTTAACAATATAGCAGTAGAGATTGTAGACCCAACAATGAGAAATGATAGTTTAGCCAAATGCCATCGTTGGTTCTATGTTGTAATTAGCCGCTTTGTCGACCATTCGCCAATCACTCAAACGCAAACGTAACCTCTAAGAAAGAAGTAAAATTGCGATTTGAGAGTGCAAGGCCAACAATGGGCCAACGTATTTTTCAACTTTATTATTATTGCAATGACCAATCACCAACTAGGCCGACTATTACTATTACATATACAGCTAGAAAATTAACTTATAAATCAGTGTACGAGAATATTATGTTGTGTAAATAATAGGGAACGTGGAATCCAAACCATATTCACAACAACCGAATACCAAACCAGACTTTAAGACGAAAACGTGAAAATAAATCTAGACACAAGGAATTTCTATAAAGAAGGCAACATGGGGCAGTGAATGAGAAAACATTAAATCTCATTCAGGTATAGCGTTGTCTTCGAGACGAGATTTTTCTTGTCTGGTCTCGTCTCGATTTTAGAAAAAGCTTTTCTCTAAATTTTTTTGGCATGGTTTACTCTTTCTTAATTTTATCTAGAAGCTATCAGAATCCTCCCATGTCACGAGAGGTCCATGAAAGGTGTGTTATAACAACATTTAAACCATATTTGTAATTGAATCATATTCTGTAATGACTTGCGTATCTTCAGATGTTGGTAAATGCTCCTCATTGTGTATATACAATCACTATATTAATTTATAGTTTTTTATGCAATAAATCACGTAGGAGCAGAACGAACAAGTTTGGTTTAGACGTGCCAAAGTAAATTGTTAATTTTCGACAAGGTTAAAGGTCGAAACCAATTTTGTGTAGATGGCCACACTTATAGTTTTGAAAAAAAAAGTTAGTGTCATTTTCTTAAAGATAAAAATTTATCCTATTTTATCGTATTCTGTAGATTTGACATAGAACTCCAATGGTATTCTACTGAACAAAATAATAAAGTACATGATGGTTGTTACAAATATTATGCGTTTTGATGAGCTAATGGATGGACGATAACGTCACTTAACACTTTGTTTCTTTGTAGACGTCAAATTGAAACATCAACTACTAGCACCACTTCAACTACAAGATATCCTCCTGGAATCCATCCCCTTCCACAATCGGAAGTTCGCAACCAACCTGCAGGAGGTCAGCCTCTTCCAGGAAGACTACCACCCGAACAAAATGGTCAACAACAACCAAACCCTTATGACCCATACAGACCATCCACTTTCAACAGAAAAAGGCAAGTATAAATACACCATCCATTTGATTGTTAACAGAGCACATTTGATAGTCATTACCAGGGCCCGGATCTTGTTGACCTAAACTTTTCTAAAAAGTGACCTATAAAATTACACTAAAATTCTTGTAAAATGACCATAAATTCACAAAAATTGACTTTAAATTTGATTTTTTTAAAAAGTTTTACTTCGTTTAAAACGAACATTTTTTTTTTTTTTTTGAATTGTTTGATTTTAAATATCATTTCTGTCATTTTCAAAAGTTTTGTTTCAGTTAGTTGCAGCCCATTGATCAAATGTTGTGTTCAATGATCAGTCCATTGTACTGTATTGTAAGTATTGAAAGTGTCAATTCACTCGCGGGTTGAAACTAGGAAGTACAAGTTTGAAACTAGGAATCAAAGTTCGCAAGTGTAGACTGTATACACGAGAATAATAGATAAAAAAGTTTAAAATCTTTGAACGCCTTCCAATTTATTTTTAGTTATTCCCCTGATCATATCTTATGTGGTCAACAACCAAGGGCGCCCATCAGGGGTGGCAAGGTGGGGTGATTTCCCCCCAAGAGGAAATCGTACTTGGGAATATCGAAAGCCCAATAGAATTTTTTACATTAGTTATAGCAAAATTTGAAACTATATTTGAAACCTCGCTTATATTTGCCCCCCTTGGAAACCACAACATGGGCGCCCTTGTCAACAACCCAAACCCATCTGTTTCACCACCTAGCAATCCCCACCCCTCGTCAACCAGCTGCAGCTTAGTATTCATTAGATTGTTAGGAATGCAGTTTTTCCACCCCAATAGTCAGGAAGCAGGAAAAGAGATCATTTAACTTTGTGTTCTTCAAATCCGTAAACAGTGTTCATTTTAAGATTTCTTTATGTCGAAGAAAAAGAATAAAAATACCATAAGTGACCTAAAAGTTACCTTAAAATATTAAGAAAATGATCTAAAACTTCAAAACGGCAAAAAGTGACCAAATGTTGACCCTAAAAAGATATATTTTCAGAACCTAGAGTTGATGGATAACGTTTTTATTTCAACTTGCCTTGTCCTATGCGTAACAGAAAAAAGTTGACTTGTCAACAAGATCCGGGCCCTGGTCATTACACAGGTTAAAACACAAAGTGGATCCAACATTTTAGTCATCTTTAAGAACAATTTCTACAGATCACATTTACTGTTTCTGAAAGAGTTCAACGATTACAGAAAATATCGTATTATCTAATAGTTAATTTTAATGACGTGCAGGATAAAGAAAACGTTACAAGAATATATGTCTAAAATATTACTATGCATTGGTGGCTTCTTTTCCCACCATGTTGTCTATTAATCTGTGAACGCCTATTGTTCATGGGTACCTACCAAGTTTAGCATGAAGATCACCATTGTTCTACATAGGAGACCAATCAATTTTGATTCATATCGATCAGAGCCAATGGTGAATCTGGGCAAGGTTAAAGTCCGAAACCACAAAAGACTTACCAATTTTGTCTGAAGTTAGACAGATACTCCTATAACCAAATGTTGTAAAGGCCACCAAAAGCCAAAAATTAAGATAAACATTTATTTCTCAGGAAGGATGTAACATATTTCATGAAATTGGAATCGAGGTCATTGATGGGCTGTTTAGGCGATTTTTCAAATTTGATTGCAACCTGTCGAGATGAATGTAATACATCGATTTTGTATATTTTATCATAATAAGTTAAAATTCTTCTGCAGTAAGCTTTATATCTAATTTTATCTTTTCACTTTAGTTTACTAATTAGCGATTTTATTGTATTCAACTGTTCTTTTAAGTATATATCTTTTAAAACTAAATTAAATTCTTCTTTTTCTGGTTTTGGCACTTATAAACACCAGTACCAATAGGGTGTTGAGTAACAACAACACCATCTTTATTCTTTTAGCTCATTGATCTACAGGGATTGGACAAAAAATTCTAAAACGTTTGCAAAAGTGTGTAAATCATACCTAGTATGGTGTGGGGCCTCCTTTTGCGTCAAAAACAGCTTGGATCCGACGTGGAATGGACGTATACAGCTCCTGAATCGTGGTGTGTGGAATTTTGTACCATTGTTCCTCCAAAACATGCTCCAGTTCCTTAAGGGATGCTGGTGGAGGATAATGAGACCGAACACGCCTTTCTAACTCAGACCACAATGGCTCAATGATGTTCAGATCTGGTGATTGTGTGACCCAGGAGAGGTGTGAAAGCTCCTGGTAATGCTCCTTAAACCATGATTTCACCGTTTTTGCAGCGTGACAGGGTGCCAAATCATCTTGGTAGATGTCATCACCATCAGGGAACAATATTTAAGCCATGGGTAGAACCTGGTCCCCCAAAATGGCCTCATACGCCTTAGCATTCATCATTCCATGTAGGGCTATGATGGGATCTGCAGAAAACCACGATATCACTGCCCATACTGTAACAGAATCACCCCCATACTTTACAGTTGGGAGCAGACAGTCTGTATCATAGGCCTGCGACGGTGTTCTCCATACGTAAACACAACCGGTTGTTGGAAACAAGGTGAAAGTCGATTCATCAGACCACATTACGTGTTTCCATTGCTCATGAGTCCACGCCTTGTAGTCCTTGCACCACTGGATACGCCTCTTCGCATTTACTACTGTGACCAGGGGTTTGGCGATAGCGACCCTGACATGAATTTTCATTTTATGAAGTTCCCGTCGCACTGTTTTTGATGAAACCGGGTTCTGTAGGCCGTAATTGAGTTCAGACGTACTTTCCATTGCAGTGGTCTTCTTTTTAACTGCTACAGTCCGTTTTAATACCCTCCGGTCCCTATCTGACAGGATTGTCTTTCGACCACTGTTGTACTTTGCAGACATCGTTTGCCCATGAATTGTGTATCCCTCGTGATATTGGACACAGTGCCTTTAGATACCCCCACAATGTTCGCCACTGTTGCCACTGAAGCTCCACCAGACGGCACCAACGATCATGCCTCTTTGAAAGTCTGTCAGGTCGCCCATTTTACCGCACCATTTTCACACCACCACACTCACAGGTGAACTGGTTACTGCTGACGGAAGAGGAAGGTCCACACGACACATTGGAAACAAAAAACGATCGGCAACCGCAACACGTGTTGTACAGTGGAGGGCCAAACTTACGTGTCCTGTATGAAGTGTTTTTAGATTTTTTTGTCTATCCCCTGTATATAGGGAATTATTCTTGTGTGTGTGTGTGTTTTTTTTAATGAACTGGAATTTTAATGGTTTGATTTCGGTAATTTAAAAGGCTTGATTTTAGTGATTTTAATGGATTGATTTTAGTAATTTTAATGGATTGATTTTAGTAATGATAATGGATTGATTTTAGTAATTTTACTGGTTTGATTTAAGTGACTTTAATGATTTGATTTTAGTGGTTTTAATGGATTGATCTTAGTAATTTTAAGGAATTGATTTGGTGTGACTCCTTTGGTTCTTTAGAAAGAATTTGCAGTAAATTAAATTTATTTAATACTTCTTGAAATAAATTTTATTATTAAATTCTAAATTGATATACGTATTATACGTTATCACAAAATTTAATTTTGTAGGAGTAAGATGCATTTAAATAGATTTTAAAAAAGAAGTAAAATCAACCATTACAATTCCAGCTCATTTAAAAGAAAATAGAAACATAATTAATCATAGAAACCAATGGGCTTAAAAAAACACAAAGATGGTGCAGGTTGGTGGTAACTTTCAACAACGTCCCTTTTCAACAACAAAGCTATATGAGACTTACAATTTAAGGTAAAATCCGAAGCACCGTAATAAGTTCAAATTTTTCAAGACCCTCCCAACGGGAATCGAACTCCGGACGACCCTGTGCAGCAATGATGGACACGCTAGCCACGACTAGGGGTGAGGGCAAGGATAGGCAAGAACTCATAACATGATGAAGATAGGGAATAAACGATTACATGTAAATTGTGGTGATTAAATTGTATGCTTCTTACTTCCTATAGACGACAGGCAGATACTACTACTACATCTCCATCAACCACAGCGCGATATCCTCCTGGAATACGTCCTCTTCCTGCTCAGTTGGGCGAACAAACATCTGGACAACCAAGTGGAATCCAAACTCTTCCTGCTCATCTCAATGAACAATCACCAGAAAATGGTAAACCATCAACTTTCAGTAGGAGAAGGTAAATATAACAAATCATTCTGTGAGTCCTTGTCGCTCTTATCTCTGACCCTTCGTAAAGAAAGTGATTTTACCAATTTTATAATCTTGAATGTAAAACGATCGATAAATTAGAAATGGCAAGATGAATTTATGGTTTCTCATTCGCGATTGATTTAACTGTGTGCTATTGCCTCGGTTTTGCTTCTGACAGTGTAGCAGTAACTCAGAAAAATTCTAGACTGCGCGGAAGAAACAATTTAAGTTTTCTATTGCACATCATAGAATCACATAGTTCACTCATTCCTTGTTGTTTGTGTTGTCCTAGTAAGGTTGCTCTGACAATTTATCTATAATACCTAGGAAGTGTTTAGGGTCATCAAGTTTAGGAGGTTCAAGTAGCCAGGCCATGTAGCCAGAATGAAAGAAAGTAGGAACACTTTCAACGTTTTAACTGGAATTCCAATCGAAAAACGTCCATTAGGAAGACCTAGGCAGAGATGGGAGGACAATATTAAGATGGTTCTTACAGAAATATGAATACAAAATAGAAACTGCATACACTTGGCTAAGGACAGAGGTCAATGGAGGTTCTTTGTGATTGTGACATTGAACCTCCGGGTTCCATAGACCATAGAGTTAATTAGTTAGAGAGTTAGGAAGTGTTATTATGCTAATAAAGTAAAGATAAGATGGCAAGTTTTCTTTTGTCTATGATTCCAAAAGATGGTAATTAGTAAGCCAGAGTACAGTGATAGATTAAGAATTAAGATTAAAGTCAGCACATATAATATATATGAATTGAGAAAGATTTATGTAATTTAGCTTCTTTTTACACAACTCTGCACATCTTAATATATATTAAATATAAACCATTTTAGCTTGATATGTTGCGAAGAAGCTAGATCATTGTCAGAGATAGTAGGCTACTCTAAAAAATTTATCCTCTTTTAAAGAAAGATTTTTCCATTTCTTCGTGGAAATGGAAAACCATGGTAAACAAGTAACTTCGTAGCAAACGAATGACCTTTGTTCTAATTTTCGAGTACATCTGGAAGTATTTGTGCATATAACCAGAACTTTTTTAATGATTGCATTTTTTTAATTATCATGTATAAACTATTGTACATCACATAAGAGTCAAAAAAACCATATAATTCATTCACTATAGCACTTATTGGTAACGGTAACTTGGTATTACAATTTTGTCAACGTTACATTGCTATGTAGAGTGTTTATTATGTTTACAAGAATGTGAAGTAGCAGACTTTCTGTCACAGAGTGTATCGAGTTGGAAGTGATTACTCTTACACACTGTTCAATATTCAAGTATTTACTACTGAAAGTCAAAAGTAGAATAGATTTTTGGATACTTAATATTTAATACCAATAATAATTTGAGTTTCCATGCTTGATATTTCTGTGATGTTAAATTTTGATGTTAGCGTCTAACTTATTTCTTACTTTTTGCAGACGACAAGTAGAGTCTACCTCAACTACGACCACAACTTCAAGGTATCCTCTTCCAGTGAAACCACTTCCAGCTCAAGAGGGTGAACGTCCCTCTGCACCACAGGCTGCAGGACCTCAAACATATCCTGGCACATTTAACAGCGAACAGACATCTTACAACAGAGAAAAGTAAGTATTAAAAAATTTTATTATTTTCTGTTGCACGAATGGACCCGATTATATTTACTTAGTAGCTGAGAAGAATTGATCCCTGAAAAGATAAATAATTTACTCCATTATAAAACCTTGGGCCGCAATGGCATCAATCCTCTGGTGCATGGGATGATTGGTTCGTTCCCAGCTCATGCCAAGTGAGCTTGGTGGTGGTAAACACCGGGTGTATGGGTTTTCTCATTTTCTTCCTTCCATCATTTCATTTCCTTTATTTTTTATCATCACCGTCTCCTTTAGCTTAGCCGGCATGATCCTGGGATGTAAAACTTAAATACTTCATTTCATTTTCATTCTAAAACCATTAATGTTCTTGTTCCAGGTTCATTAAATTCGTGTGTTATTCGTGTGTATATATATATATATGGCCGGATTTAGGGGGTGCACCGGTGCACTTGCACCCGCTCTTTGTTGTAAATATACACTATCTGAAATGAGAAGCTAGGAGTGAAAATAGCAATACTTTCCGAAACTTTCTGCCATTATTTTTCCGTTTGGGGCTTAAGAGAAAGCAGAGCTTTGCAAAAGCAATAGTTTAAGTCAATTTTCTTAACGTTGAAGAAAAAGGATTTACCAATCAAAACAATATTACATTTGTCAAATAGGTGAAGAAAACAGAAGCCAGGAGGAGAGAACATTTTTTTCTGCATATCACTTGCGACTTTCGTTAAAATACAACCACCTATGTATCAGCGTTGTCAGGGATAAACAATATCGTTGCATGCCAATTTGAAGAGTTGTTGCATACCCCCTCAGAAAATCCTGGATCTGACCCTATATATATACACAGTGACGGATCCAAGGGGGGCTATAGGGGCTATAGCCCCCCTTGACGCTCAGGTATACACTGGATAAAATGGGCTTCAATCCTGCTTTACACTGGATAAAACGGCAAAATATGGCTTAGCCCCTCCCTTGATCATATCCTGGATCCGCCCCTGTATATATATAATAGTATATAATATTATGCTGAATATTTTGATTTGATTTGATTTCAATTTAGCGTCCCTTTCAGCAGCAAAGCTATATGTGGGTGTACCTACAGGTTAACATGGATCCAAATCAGATAGAGCTCCCATTGGTAATCGAACCCGAGTTTTCCACGCGAAAGGAGCATGAGTTTATTAAGCTGAATAAAGGAGTTTCTTTCATTATAGTTAAATAGTTATTTTCTTTTATTGTATTTACTAGCTAATTTTTGCATATTTTATCTGAAAATCAACCTATAAATCGCATTATTTCTGATGATCAGTCTAATCTATAATCATAGTTACATAAATTCATTTCTTACATTACCTGTTCCCGTGGAATTTATTGATTAGAACGTGTACGTGGAAACTTGATGTACCCAACAGGGTACAAAATGTTTGGTGTATGCATCATGAAGGTTAATTCTATTAAGAAAACTACACTACAAAAGTCAGAAATCAAATGTAGGACCCAATTTATTGTCCATATATTCGAAATTAAACTTCTTGATCCTACAACTCACACGAAGTATGATTGGTTGGTCTGAATTTAGCCTTTCAGAAGCGAGGCTATATGAGACATGGATCTACAATTTAAAGTGGGATCCAAATCAGCGTTCAACTGATCTTCCACCGGAAATCGAACCTGAGACTCCGTGCACCAAAGCACCGTGCTCTAGCTACTTAAATCAGCGCGGAAAGTTCACGAAAGGCTGTACCCACCTAGATGGAACTGAATGCGGTGGTATGCGATTCAATGTTTCACACTTAGATGTTTCAATTGTGCTCTTTGAAAATAATAAGAGATTACTAATGCTTTCTTCTTTTCATTTTTTCTTTTAATGCTTAGACGTCAATCAGATACACAAAGTTCCACAACGGCTAGAACTACTCCAAGTTTACCTTTAGGAGTTCGACCTTATTCTGGACGTTCTGAAGGCCAAGAAACGTACTACGGGCAATTAGGAGCAAGACATCCAGTATACAGTGACCAATCCAGTTCTGTTTCACTTGGACCATCAGGAAATGTTCGAGAGCGGTCAGTAAGATATAACAAAAATACTTTTCGTTGATCGGAAACATTCTTCACTAATATTATACTTCCCATACCTGTCTCTTTTTGCTGAGCTATACTATTGCATTTACTTAGCTTTGCCTAATCTAACAATTTTATTTATAAAACTTTATCATTTACAAAATTAATTATCAAAATAGTTGAGTATTTGTAGCAAGAGTTAAAAGTTTTCTGATTTTGAGTCGGTATTAAACCAACATATATTTAGTTCAATCTATCTATTTGGTTAATTAATAAATATATGAGATACACGTTTGTTAGATTTCACTAAATCAGGCTAAATGTATACCTAAAAGTGACCAAACAGTTTAGCACATTTACTAAGTTTGAATTATTGGTTTTCATTATATTACTTACTCTTAAAAGCACTTTATATAACTGAATTGATAGAAAACTATTAGCATTAAAATTTGGAAAATTAACTCCAACAATAATGAGTAACGTTATTTCGGCTAGATTAGGTTCTTAGATTAAATTACATTAGATTTGTAATAAACAATTGTTTTCAGTTAATTTGTACACTCATGGATTGCTTGGAATAAGTGATTATCACATTTACAGAAGGCAACTAGATACCTCGTCGCCAACATTAACGACTACTCGTGCGCCCCCTGGTGTTGTTCCTTTATCTGGCTCCGCTACCAGCCAACAATCACATGATTTAAGTCATGCAGCAGCAAGTGGGCAATCACAGCCAAGCCCATTTATTCCACAACAACAATTTGGAAGTCAACAATTAAATCCAGTTGCTGTTTCTCCACAGGGCACAAGTCTGGTAAACCAGCCCTTTTTAGGTCAATTTGACCAATTAAGGCAGCAGCCAGGAGGTATTCCTTTCCAACCTGATCTAATTCAGTCGCAACCTGGTGTCTTCCAGCCGCAACCTGGTGCAGTACAGCCACAAATTGGCTTAGGACAGTTTTTACCAGGCATAGCACAATCGCGAGCTGCAGGAGCACAATCTTTCCCTGGTGCTGTTCAACCGCAATTTGGTGGCGTGCAGCCATTCTCTGGTGTTGCACAACCGCAATTTGGAAATGTGCAGCCATTACCAGGTGCACAGCCGCAATTTGGAGGTGTGCAAACACTACCTGGTATACAGCCGCAATTTGGAGGCGTGCAGACTCTACCCGGCACAGTTCAATCACAATTTGGAGGTGTACAACCGTTGGCTGGAGGAGTACAAGGTCAACCAGGACTAGTTCAACCACAATTTGGCCTACAGCAACCACAAACAAATCGCTTCGGATATCAATATGGTCAACAAGGATTCCTTGGCTCACAACAGGGGTACATTGGTTCACAAGGTTATCCAGGTCCTCAACAGAGTGGCTTCATTGGCTCTCAACAAGGCGGATACTACGGCAGATCAGCTGTAGGCTATAGAAAGAAGTACGTATATCATTACATCATTTATTTTTAAGAATTTATTTTGTAAGAGCAATGTATTTATTATGATAATTTATTGAGATGTAAAATGAATCCTTTTAGTTTATGTGCCATGCTGTTTGGTCACTATTACTGCTATGCATACTATATTCATCATGGAGAGCTTATCAAAATAGTTCTTAAAAACTTTAAGGATGAAGATATATATATATGAAAGACTTCCGAATAACCTACACGTAAATAATCTATCATTTTCCAGTTAATTGGGAATGGCAATGTATCGGTTAAATAAATTTGCTATAAAAATGATAAATATGTCTTAAGAAATGCTTTTATTTTGCTTTCTACGTATATATTATGATAATTGTTCAATGTTATTACTTTAAAGAGAATTTAATAAAAATAGACTATGCTAACGTAAATATATTGGTCTTTGATGTTTTTACCTAATACTAAAACGTTATTTAAGAGGCGAAATTTAATCACAGTGAAATTAAAGTACCGCTAACTTACAGTAATTATGTGATATCTTCAAATAGATAAAAGATAATCGAAAATTGGAACAAGAGCTCCCTAGACAATATTATTTTACATGAGAGACCGTTATCATGACTCACTTATCTGCTTTCAATTTCCAGATATTTAGAAAAATCGACGTTTATTTTCGCGTTTATAAATGGCTGCAAACGGAAAGCTACTAGGTGACTCGTGATAATGGTTAATGTTGTCTAGAGCGTTCTTTGTCCACATTTCGATTGTCTTTTATCTATTTGAAGATATCACACAATTACTGTAAAATTAGCGGTATTTTAATTTTGCAATGATTAGGCCTCTTAATTTCAACAGATAAATAACTTGATTTCAATGTGCATAATATCAGTTCAATTCTTTTACTGTTTCTAATACTCACTCAGTTTAATTAATAACTATATTTGTCTTTATTTCTTGTTCCATGTTATTCAACAAATTCTAACATTTAAAATAACTGTTATGTTTAATGCTTATTTTAAATGTTATATATGTTACAAATATTGTAATACATTTTATTAGTTTAATTATCTTGTAAGATAGAGTCGCTTCATTTATTTTTTGCACGTTATCAACATTTTAACAAGTAGTATTTTCGAAATTACAATTTATACAGTACAATACAGAACTCATAATTGCTTTTCAACACAGTATAGTGAGATAAATAAAAGCATTTTAAGATTTACTACTTCTATATCATTTAAAACATAATTCAATGTAATGACCAGTAAAATCATTATATAATGATTTTTAATCTCATTGTTAAATACGTGCCTTGAGAACAGTAATTTGAAATTACTTGAACTTTTCATATTCTGGTTCAATCTAGTTAATACTCGTATTAAATTTATTTCAGGCGAGATACTTTCTCCACGACAAGTCCACCTCTTCCGGAGAGTACATCTTCGAAGAGGGAATTGTCAGTTAAAGGGTAAGTAAAAGAGTTCGAAATATGAAGTCAGATACAACCATTTCTTCACATTTATGAGAACAGATAAATTGAAAGATAAGACTCATTTCAATGTCGATGTTTCAGTCTTAATGCAATTCCAATGTACACTCATGTCCAAAATTATTGTCGCATGTCTATAAATGTGTTGTTGTAGGAATATAATTTGATAACAAATTCGCCCGGTATTTCTTATAACGTTAGTATGTATAATCGACAAAGACATGTATGTGGCAAATTTCATGTCAAAAGAGCAGTAAATAAGAACAACAAAATAAAAATTAAACTTTCATGGCTATTTAGCAACATTTTATTTTACTCTTTCTAATTTTCGTATTTATAATTCTTTTCCTATAAAATTTACCACAACTATGTATTTCCCGATTATACACATAGTATCAGTATTAAAAGTGCCCTGCAAAATCATTACAAAATTATATTCTTAGAAGAAGACAGTTATAGATATGCGACAATCATTTTGGACATGAGTGTACACATTCCTGGTCGAATACAATTTTTACAAATGATATACATGTCATAACACAGCAGAAAAGAAACATTATCGTTAAAACAGATGTCTTCTTCTGTTTCTTAACCATTATACTTAGTGTTGGGTCGAAAATTACAATACTTTGGGAAATAATATGGATGATTCTAAGTAAGAAAAAACTTCGTATGAAGGTAGTTCCGATTTTGAACGATAACTGAGCTATGGATAGGAATAAAAATGAAACCACAAAAATCAACACACTTCAAGTTTTGGAAGTAAATAATTTACTGAAGTAGGTAGGAATTGACAATTACTGAATAGTAATTTCGAGATTACACCTGTTAAAACGATTGTTGATTGGGGATTTTTTTTAATGGGTTCTCAAGTTTGCCAAGTTGCAGCATACGTGACACAGTTACTTATCGAAACGTCACAGCTACGGTGTTGTTGGAGAGTATACCTGGAACACAATATACATTTGGGAGCTGCTGTTATCTGGGTTGTTTGCGGAACATTTCAAACAGTTACCGTAAAAGGGCACCTGCATACACGAATAAGGAGTATGCAGACAAAGGCGCCGATTTCTCTGTAAATTTGGGGGCCCATTCAGATGCAGGAAGTATATATATGAGGATTTTAAGATAAATTGCATTCAAATTATGCCAAATATTGTAAATTCACGAATACAATCAGGGGGTCCACGTGAGCTTTGAGGGGGCCCAGGCCCTCTCGGCCCCCCAGGAACGGCGCCCTTGTATACAGACATGGTGTTTGTGTTCGGGGTTTGTAATGGAAGTGCTAGCTTGGCTGTTGAAGAATACAGCTGGGGTTTCTCATTAAGTAGGACACCAAATAAGGCAGTGCTTAATAATACTTCGTGCATTGAGAGAGTATAAAACAACTCCCGATGTTGAAGTAACTTCCGAACATGAAACGTGAGAATCTGTGAAAGAACAGGATGAAATAATTGACCTGGTGCAACAAAGTTCTACCACAAGTACCGGGAGAATGTTAACACATTTGGGTATTCCACGAATTCGTGTGTAGCAGACACTGCATGCGGACAATATATACTATTTTTTCTCGTATATTAGTTGGATAATAAACTACGGAAAAATAACATAATAATGAGATGAGAAAAAATTGCCCTCCTGCTGGTCTAGTGGCTAGCACGTGTGCCTTTGGTGCATTAAGTATCGGGTTCGGTTCCCGGTAGGAGCACATCCAATGGACTATATTACTTCAGATCCCACTTTGAATCTGTAGGGCTTGTCTTCTATAATGAGCTCCCTCGTGGCTATCTCGTTAGCATATGTATCATCAATGCAGAAGACATGAATTCCGTTTTCGTTGAGAGCTTATGTCGCTCGGATCCCATATAAAACTATAGGTCTGTGGCTAATATAGCCTCCGTTCTGAAAGAGGCTAAACTCTAATGAAACCAATCAACCATCGTCTTATATAGCCTTGTTGTTGACAAAGGGCGTAAATACAAAGCAATTAATCAATGCGAAAAGAACTGCATCCTCCTTGAAAATTTGAAGATCTTTCAAGGAGGGAAAAAAGTTAAGTAGAAATGTGTTAGGATAGAAAAGAAAAATTCTTCATTTTCCGTTGGTAAACATTGAAATTTGTAGCCTATCTACAAATAATACTTGCCAGTTATAAACTAAGTTTACCGCAGATAAAGAATAGACGGGAGAGAACTGGAAACACAATATGGGATTCTATCACAATAACCGCTAGTTTCACTGTTTCTTCTCTCGTACTGGTTTAAATTTTTAATCTTAGCTATAGGGGATCATCGTTGTCAGGTCTTAATCCAGAATTTGTATCAAAAGAGTAAGTACCCATCATTGCCGAATCTTCATTCAGACAACACGATTTAAAGAAAAAAAATTTGTAATTCAATCCCCGGGTTTTTTATCCTATGCTGTTATGTAAGCTTGTACAACCGTGACGTAATGCGGGTTGCATATTTTGAAGACATTCTTAGACCACTCGCGAGAAACGCATCCCGCAAATTCGGCCCCCGAACCAAATTATTTTTTTAAAAAAAATCTTCGTACAGAATTAGTTCTGGTAAAGATGTCTGTATGAACAATTTGGTGCTATAAGTGACTCCTTTATGTGCGAAAATCTGTCAAGAGACATATACACTATTTTTGAAGATGTACGTGTGGCCCTAGCAGCACACTTGATAGGGTCTGCGCAAGCTATTAGTCGGCATAGTTCATAATTGGCAATTGTAAAAGTAAAGTTGAAGAATACGTTGGTCCTTCATTGTTTTAGTATATGTTGGACAACGAACTATTTGCAGTTATTTATCCAACATAGTTTTACTTGTTCCGTAAGGATTATCCGAATAACTAAGTTGGTTGGCAAACAATCGGCAAAATTGAACAATTACAACGTAGGGCCAACGTTGGCAATTAAGTTGGTTTGCAAATACTCGGAAAAGCATCAATCACAACGTAGGACCAACATTGGTAATTGAGTTGGTTAGCAAATGCTCAGCAAACGGGTCAATTAGAACCTAGGGCCAACGTTGGCAATTGAGTGGGCTTGCAAGTGCTCGGCAAAGCGGCCAATCACAACATAGGGTCAACGTTGACAATTGAGTTGATTGACAAGTGCTTGGCAAAGTAACCAATCACAACGTACGGCCAACGTTGCCAGTTCTCTAATCTACAATTCCTTACTGCTCGGCCTAGTGCCTGTGCTGCTAGGGCATTTAGTCCCGCTACTCAAAAAGAAGCTTAAACTACAAGAAAAAAAAAAACGAGAAAATAAGACATTGCAACAATCTTATGTGAAAATCATATATTGAACATTTCTCGAACATTGTTTTTCTTCCTTTTAGAGCAACCACTTCTGAAGAACCAAAGGATGTAGTGAAACGACAAATTAAAGACACAGCTATTGAAGTGACACATCAGTGTGAGAAAGAAGAACCTCATGTGCATGTATCGTCTGAAGAGAAATCATCAACAACCACGGAATCTCCATAACAACTTAATTCAGTATTACCTCACATACTATCAGGAGAAAATCGCTTCCTGATTGAATGCATTTGAATACTTAACTTTGTCATTTTCATGACTTTTATTTTGTTATTATGTATATATTTCACGTGATGAATATTTTTTTCTGTACTCATATCGTTTTCAATCAAATAAAGCGTGCCAATCAATAAGAAGTAATGTTGTATTTATTAATTTTACTTCAAATCATATCTATATTAAATATACCGTTACCACTATTAAGACACTATTTCATATTCTTTTTGAATGAACTGCAACACTCATATAAAATAAAAATGTTATAAAATATTTAACGCCCAAAGTTATGTTCTTTAGGTAAAGAAGACGGATGAATAATGAAGGATGAGAACGTTGGAGGAAACGCAGATCCCTGAAGAAGCATACGAACACGATGTTGTGCACCATAAACTCATATGATCTGGGATCGAACCACAGACATTTCACAACAGAGATGTACGTTGTACTACTAAACCATTGTTGTGCTTCCATATATATATAGGTCTAATTATTTCAATTAAATCGTTTGAAATTTCAATTAATTCATTTTCAATGCCGGGTATACGCCAGGTATACTTTGGATGTTCCAAAAGTAGAGTTTACCATTTTAACTCAGTAAGAATCAGTGGCGGATCCAGGGGGGTTGATCGGGGCGATTGCTCCCTCCCAGAAGAGGAAATTTTCTTATTTTATATATATAAATAAAACCCATCTCAGAGTTAGAAGCTCTTAAAAGTAGCTCTAAGTAGCAGTATTACAACCCACCGCCCTCCAGAAGTCCGTCCTGGATCCGCCCCTGGTAAGAATTGATATTTATGAAAATTTTCCAAACCTGTATTTAATTTATTTGTGTTGTCGACTAGGGATGCCAACGAGACAAGATTTGTGGCTGTCTCGTCTCGAAAATATGCTGTAAAAGTGGTGTCTCGACTCGAAAAATATATATTTTTCTATTGGAAGAGCCGTGTCTCGACTCGAATTTTATCAGGAAAATCCTGTCTCGACTCGTCTCGTGCGCATCCCTATTGTCGACGTCACTAGATGAGATACGAGGGAGGCAATTCAAAAAACTTAATCACCAATGAGATTTAAGTAATATATCATTTGATATGCATTTTGTAAGAGAAACATTTCAATGAGTATAGAGCATACACATGATAAAAAAAAGGTCATTAATTTGGTGTCAGCCAGACTAACGTGAAACTGTTCAATTCTTTTATAGCGATCAGTGACTTCATTTCGACCAATATGTCCTTCTCCCTTAGCCTACAGGGCGTAATCGTGACTCGTTAAACTGAAATATTTCATTTCAAAGATTTTATATAGAAGTTCCTTAATAATCGTACTAACTGTACTATAACTAAACGTTATCTAATAAGAACTTGCAACATTATTATAACGTATTAAATACTGAACATACGGACAAAATTAATCAATCAAGAAGGTTTATGATTTCTTTTCTTTTTTCTTTCTTTAAAAAAATTCTGTAATGGTTATTTTTCTCTGTAATCCTGCACACAAATTTGTGGTCGAAGTTTGATTGTGACTGCTGAATCAATTGAAGATTTATTTTCAAATTGCTGAAAGTATTTTCAAAGCTAAATAAGATACAACACTATCCGTTAAGATGTTTCTAAAACGTTTGGAGCAAAAGGAGTGTGTCTGTGTCCGTATCTGAAGGTGTCCGTTAAAGAGAGTATTTTCTCCCACAATAATACATACTTTTTTGACGGGACAAAAAAAAAAAAAAAAAGCTTGTCCTTATTATGGAAGAGTCCTATTAAGGAAAGTTCCATTGTTAACTAAAATGACAATTCTTCGCAGGGAAGAATAAAGTTTATGTAAAGTATCTCGAATGTATATTTCAAGGATGTTATAAAATGGAGGATCTGCCCACATGTATCTTCATCTTATTAGCTCAATGAAGCCAAAAAATCAACCGAGCATCAGTGACGACGCCAGAGGGGGGGCAAGAGGGGCGAGCGCCCCCCTGGTGGCTACTCCTGCCCCCCTGAATGCCATCCAGACTGCCCCCCCAGACTCCTACAATCATAAAACATTCTACATATAGTATTTTATATCGGTATCATAACCAATCTCATTGTCAAATTGTAGTCTACTTTCCATGCATTTACTATGTGGCAGATTAGTGAGCTTCTGGGTATGCATGCATATTTCTGTTTTCTAATTTAGCGCCTTTTCCAGTAAATTTTAGTTACAGTTCTTTCTTATGAATTTTAATTACTGTGCCTAGCGAACAATAGTAGATTTGGTCGACTTGTTTTCTTCTCATTGGATCAACTTCGATTAGAAACAAAAGAAAGGTAAAACCAATTACATAACTTGTTTGTATTTATCCAGTTTTAAAGTTTTAAGTTTCATATTTTGTTTTATTTAAAGGTTCTATACTTCTATTTCCTGAAACATTATTCTCGGCTTTCAATATTCGGAGGATGGGCTTATAACAGCTTAATTTGCGACTACCAGGGCTTAATTTCTTGAAGAAAAAAAAAAGCTGTGTTTTCCCATCCTGCAAATGATAATAATAATAAATGTATGGAATTAAATCGATTATTTTTTTTTAACTCGCAATAAAACGTATTGTCAGAGTGCTGATCTTTAGTTAGTAATTGGTATGTACTAGTGTTCCCTTACTTATTTTCTTTTAAAGTACTGACATGACGTCTACCATATTGACTAGGAACTGCTGAAAAATTCGTAGCCCAACCCAGGAGTGCACGTGGAATGGTGAAGGTTTACTTCTTCTACACTTCCCCCGAGAGTAAATATACTACCTTGTACAGTGCTCCACTTTTGCAGAAGTTAAAAAAATCTGGAGACTTCCTCGCACCACTGTTCGTAACACTACCCTTATCAGATCTAAAGTTCAATCAGATCTAAGTTTGGGAAATAAATAGAGGCAATAGTTAGACGGAGCTAAATCTGGGGAATAAGGATGATGATCTAGATATTGAAATCCTAGATTATGCAATGCTAATTGTGTTCGCAGGGGTTCGATGGACAGGTGTATTCTCCTGAAGGAACAGAATTCCTTTCTTTTCATTTTCCGCGGTTTTGAACTTTGAATTTTTCTCTCAGTTTTGTGAGTAATGTAGAGATTCTCAATTAAATATCTGACCGTTGCGGAGGTAGTCTATGAGTACGACTCCATACTTGTCCCAGAAGAATGTTGCAAACAGTTTTTCAACCTACTTCTGTGTCTTGAACTTCTTGGGGCGAGGGAGAAATGAGTGCTACTACTCCATTGACTGTTGTTTCGTTTCAGGATCATAGTGGTGCAACCATATTTCGTCCATGTTTACTATTCGTGAGTGAAATGATCAGCATTACATTCAAACTGGAAGAAGACTTCTCTTAATGCCGTCACTCTTTTATTCTTCTGACAGATTTTTTGGGAACACATTCTGTCGAGAACTTGCGCATACTCAAGCCATTCTGAATTATACTACCGACGCGTTCCAAAGAAATGCCCATAATCTCTGACACAAGTTTTACTGACACGGTAAAAACTGGGGAAGGGGGTTGCAGCCAGACCTCAGAATGTATAAATAATGTATATAAATAATATAGATAATATATAAATAATATAAATAATAAAAAGTGTATAAATAATATAGCTTAAATTCTTTTTGTCACTCAAAAACTGGGATGGCCTAGGAACCCCGTCCCCAGGTTATATCCACCACTGGCTGATATGCTGCAATTTTCAAGAATAATGCTACAAATTGCATCCATGATTTCGGGAACAGTCACTGGATGTAAAGTCAACCTGGATGTAAAGCATAATTTGTTGAGAAATCGCAATGTTTGAACTAAGCCATCACTTCTTCACCATTGTATATAATGGAGGAGAGTCCCGTAGTGTTTCACTGATTTTCTCATTAATTTACTTTGGTGATTATCCTTGGTAGAACAAAAATGTTATAATAGTTGTGATCTGGATGTTCGTGAAATTCGCTGTTTGGGCACACATAATCACTTCAGAGGCCTGAGAAAGCAATAAGAACTTCATTATTAATATGAAAATGATTGAAAACATGTTTTTCAAAACTAGTTTCATCTTTCTACCTAGTAAATACACTCCTTCTGGGTTGGATTACGAGATTTTCAGCAGCCCTCGTAAATTATATATATATATATATATATATATATATATATATATATATATATATATATATATATATATATATATATATATATATATATATATGAAATTTAGGTTTCAAAAGTTGCATTGAAAAATATTTTATGTGCAGACGTTACTTATTTGTTAGTTACAAATTTTACTTCAAATAAGTTTATTATATAGGCCTAATATAAAAACAACAACGAAATACACAATGTAAAGTAAGTTAAACATAATAAATGTCATTTTTGGTGTGGAAAATAGCCGCCCCCCCGAAAATGTATCTGCCCCTCCTTTGCCCCCCTAGTAACTTATAGCTGGCGTCGTCACTGCCGAGCATCTGTCAGAGCACCGAGTCAGATTGGCTAATCTCGTTTCCGCCATGAATGTTGGCTCAAAACATTGCGATCTTATGGGGCGGGTAGAGTGGGGTTGGCGAAGTTGTGACGTATGGCTTCACGATTTTGTTGTAGGGGAGAGGGGGGTACATTTGAACAGGGGGTACCTTTGAACATTTAAGATAACAGACTAGAAATAATAGCATATCTGGTGGTTTCAAAATTTTTAGTTTGGCAAAACAGCGTTGCTTGACGGTCAACTGTTATCTGCCAGTTTAGTGTAACTGTTGATGAACAGCAGTACTTTGTTACATTTGTGGGGTGGAAAGTTGGAATTTTTGTGAAGTTTTGTAAGATTTTTGACAGAAGCCTGTGTTTTGATATTATCTGTCATTCATTGCAGAAGCAAGTACATTAATTTACTTATCTAATGTTGCCCTTTGTATTTCACAATAGTTTGTACTATCTGGGTATTACCAAATTCTGCTTGGTCATGCCGGTTGGGGCAGTTTTGAACAAAAATTAGGGGGCACATTTGAACATTGTTCTACCTCTACTTTTCTGAAACTTATAAGTACCAGCAACATGTTTGTGTTCTCAGACAAGGAAGACAAATGTTCAGTGCCAACTGCTGATATTATGTGTAGACTTCCTAATCCCACAACTTCTGGAGAGACAAAGCGTACTGCAAAAATTCTGACATTTCATGTTGATTTACAGAATTTTAGGGTAGAATAAATTTCGTGTCCAGTGCCCGGTTAGTAGTGAAAAAAAGGTAATTTCTTAGATCTCTTAGATTGCTAGTAGTAATAGGTTTTCCATTAAGCCTATCAGGTATGACGAGCAAAATTAAGAAGTGAATCCTAATCATATTTTCACAGATATGCTACGATGATCACATTCTTTTAAAGTTTTCTTCAGATCACACCTACGCCTATAGATATGTTGTCCACATATCCTTTTGTGTGTGTGTGTAACGTATAACGCACAGCATATATGCAGGCCCGTATTTAGGTAACTACTATTCTGTGCTCGAACGCAGGACGTCACAATTTAGAGGGCGGCAAAATTTTGGATTTTTTTAAAAGAAAAGATTCACAATAAAATTATATTGTGCCGATGCTGTGTCATCAGTCATAGCTCAGAATACGTAATAAATAAATGCAACCAAATGGGGATGGGACTGATGCACAACACGGTACTTAACTGTAAAATTGTGATTGAATTTAAATAAAATTCAAATGTTTCTAATTCAGAAAATGACTAGTTGGGGGAAAGGGTGAGAGAAAGAGAAAGGTAGTAATTAAACAATAGGAATGAGCACTAGCCTGATGTATCCAATGAAGCTGGCGTCATCCTGGTCATCTGGAATGAATATCTGGAGAAGTCTGGATTAGCTGGTGACAGTCAACATCTGGATCTTAATCCTGTTGAACTGCAAGGGGCGTCGATAATGCGTCTTTGCGATGTTTCCTCCTATACCTTCATTCTACTACTCTGGTGACAAACTTAAGGTGTCTGCGGCGATGAACCGTCAGAATGGTACTCTTTGACTTGAGGAGTCGGTGGTCCTCCAATGGTGGGATCCGCTTCTCTCCGATGATCCTGCACCTGTGCCAATCGTGTGTTGAATACCCCTTGTTGTTCTGTTCCTCGTGGTTTTGATCAATTCAAGAATGATGACCTAATCGCGAAGTATCAGGCTGTGCTTGAAGGTATGCGGAAAGGAAAGAAGGAAGCTAGTCGAGTTTATTTAACAAATATGCATTTACAACAAGTGTCTGAGAATGTACACTTCTAGTCAAAGTTTTCTTTCATAAGTTTTCAAAAGTTCATGCTTCTTTATATCAAGTACACAGTCACTTCATTTCCAATAGACAGATACTTCACAATATTTAACACTACCACACTCAGTCCCGCGCAAGAGCGAGAAAATGTTTAATTCGCTCTAATTGCAGTAGTTATTAATTAGCTAGCTTATTTGATTATTTTTTAAAATGTCATCCTCTCGTACTCACTCCAAGGGGTGAGGATGAACTTGAATATCATGAAAACTGATACTATTAAACTCAGCGACCTTTAAAACAATGAATTCAACACTAATATCTGTCGTTTTCGATTACTTTTAAACTCTCACCCGCCTCACTCGGAAGTTGAGTATGACTTTGAAGTTGAATTGGATTAAAACTGTCACTATTCATCTCAGTGACCCCAAAAAACTATGAATTCAACTCAATTCAGTTGTGTTTTCGAAGGGGAGCAAATTATTTACAGCACAGAGGCGCACAATATAAAAATACGGGCATATATGTTTCAGCAATCATTACTATTATTATTATTTTCTTGCCATACGCGATTGATTAATTCTTATGCATTAAACCGTTAATGCTGCTTTGTTACATTATCCTTGTTGTTCGTAAACGAATTCATCCTGAAAATAACGATTATTGTAGTAAAATAATGGTTTGTTCAAAACTGCCCCACGTATGTTCAAATCTACCCCATGCTTGTTTAAATCTACCCCCCAAGGGGGTACATTTGAACGACACCCCCTGCGCCCTTGCACAGAATGACAAGATCAAACAAAGTACTCTATTTTGTGGCAAATTTAATGTATATTATATTTAGCTTTTGCTACAGTTCTATAAGGAAATTTACTGTGTGTTTGGAAGCAAAAACGAATATTCGAAAACAGATGTTCAAATGTACCCCCCTCTCCCCTATAGGCCGATCCTCCATTTTATAACATCCTTGGTATATTTGGACTCCTTTCTCCCACTTGGGCTATGCATTTTCTTTTTGGATACTCATTTCAATCAAAGTGAACGATAAAATTCCAGCTAGCAAATTATCTTCAAAAATTCATTCCAAACGGTGCAGCCAAAAAAAAAAAAAAAAAAAAAAGTAAATTCCCTTCTTCCTTTAGAACACACATTTCAATGAAATTATATTGGAAAACAAGATGAGTTCAACTGATAACTACGTATGTTCCAAAATTTATTTTAAACGGTGTGTGTCTTCTCACTTTCCCCATTTTATGTATACAAAATTGGAAATCAAAAGGTGCTGGTCAAGTTTTGACACACCGTCAGGCGACAAAATTAAGTACATAATAATACTGCTGTATTTTAGGTTTACAGTGTAGTTTTACTAGTGTAAAATCATTATAAATGCTTTACGACGAATAAAATAAGTAAGTGCATATGAAAGACGACTGTATTTAATACCATTTTCTACTGGCAGTGTATTTCTGCATATTGCCAAAACCCACTTGTTTTCACTAACGCGCATACTCACTATCGCTAACGCGCCTGCTTCCTTGGGACTCACCAACGCGCTTTCGCGCTGACTCACCAGTTTCACCCTGCCCCTGACTCTGTTAGATAGCATTCGTGCTTTTCAGTGGCCATCTAGGACAGATTGGTTTGTGTTTTTAACACTGTGCTTTATGCTATACATCCGGACGCCGTATTTGTACAAATATCCTGAAAGAATCGTAATTTTTCAACAATTACTTCTGGTGTCCTTCTTGATATTTTTCTGGTAAATGGGAGTAATGTCATGTCACCCAGTGTATTTCTTTTTTTGAGAACACTAAGAAGGAAATTAGCGAAAGCATTATAATTTTTCAATATTCATTTTAAGTCGTGTGCCAAAACTTGACCTGCACGAATTAAAATATTGTAGAAATTGTCTCCATCCAAGGGCGCCGACTTCTCTGTAACTTTTGGGGTGCCGCAAAATACATATAACAATAAAAATGCACATAAAAATACATATTCATAAAAATATCTGGGGCCCACATGAGCATAGGGGAACAGGGCCTCCCAGGATCGGCGCCTTTGTTTCCATCCTCCCTTAAAAAGTGGAATTTTCCGAAACGATGGAACATGTGTCAACTACGTATTGTAGGAACAAAGTTTAATTACACCATTTCATCTCCTGATGTAATGATCCCCTTCTAGAAAAAAATAGAGCCTTCTAGAACCACTCTAAAGAACAGTTCTTTCTATGCTGCTTCATCGATTCAGGTGTGATAAGTTATTTTCTTGCAAATACAGGAGCTATCTAATAATTGAAATTAGATTTGCAATACTTACTTCTTAATATTCAAATAATTGAACTAGGACGCTTTAGGATGAATTGGCTTATAATACAGGTAAAAATATATTTTGCTAATTAATTGTTAAGTTGAAGTCTGATTTTAACACTAGACATACGCTTGTACAAATGATAAAATGTAATATTCTTAAGCATTCTAACAATGAAAAGAGGTGTATATAGATAAATTGGCTTAAGTTTAGAGTTGCCCCTCCAGTCTGAAGTTGCCCTTGGACTTTGCAACATACAAAAAACAGTGCTTAAAGTATTAAACATTGTTACATTTCACTTAATTTCAGTACTCCGTGTGTTTCACAAAAATTTAAAAAGTTTTCTTCATTATTTTTGCGCATCCGTTACACCTGTTCGCCATATTCGCCATATTTTACAACTACCATGCTGTTGAAACCTTCCGCAATGCTTCCGCATCCGGCAAATAGTACTAACTTCCACATATCTTTTCTCGTATTAAAAATAACTCTCCTGTCGAAGTTACATTCCTAAACATCAATTAAAAACTTCAAATTATCATTTCTTATCTCATTTCTCCTGTAAATTTTTCTGATTTTTATAAAAAGCGGAGGGGTAACTCTAAACTTAACCCGATAAATTGTATGAGTTATGCATTTCAGCTCAGTATTTCTTCAATCATGCCATTTTAATTGTTTTAATGATAGTTAAGTTTGACATTAGTAATTTACTTACAATATATTAGAATGCTATGAATGAAGGAATGGTGCACAAGTCTTATCGTAAATAATAGTTAACTTTACATTGTCCGCTCCATTTGGTATTATTACGCAGCTGTGAAAAAATGGTACAACATGCAACCACGAGAACAAACAGTCATAAAAGAAAATGTTGAAATATCCACCTTCCTTGACGCATCTGTTCCCTACGGACCCACCTCCGTGCTACAATCTGGTCCTCCTTTATGCTCTGCGCTGACACGGTTTACGGATTACGGGGTGGACAGGTGTTTCACATTCGAAACAACTGTACCAAACACCATCAGTAAAGACACAACAATAACACATGTTTCAAAATATTGAACTTCTAAAGCAGTTTTACTTTTCAAATCGCATAAAGAGGAACTGGAGCACGTAGTGTAAGGTAAACTCATATACAGGGTGGCCACAAAGTCCCGTTACCCCTGAAAATAAGTAACATAAACCACTAAATGTACGTAAATAACTACACGAAACGAACTGAATGGCATGAACAATTTCGAGAAGTTTTATTGAAATAGCAAATATTAAGTGTCGAAACGATCAGTCTGTCGACCGTCAGTCTCATGATAAAGGATAATACGCCTCCAGGTTCTGTGCAACATTTTACGGAGTATTGCACGTGCAACTTGAGTGATAGCTTGTTTCACAGCTTCTGTCAGTTCGGCAGTGGTACCGCAAAGGCTTTAAGCAACCATGTGCTTTATGAACATCGCATTATCACAGGTAGTGAGGTCCGGGCTTCGTGGTGGCTAGGCAAGTGGTGCCAGCAGATCCGGACTACCACGACCAATCCAACGCCTAGGAAGACTTTCGTAAGATATTCGCGTACGGCAAGGGCATAATGGGCAGGTGCCCCATCATGCTGAAACCAATATGTCTCTTTGATTGCGTGCTCCTCTAAGAGAGGAACAAAGCAGTTCTGCAACATGTGCAAGTATCGCTTGTGATTCGCAACACCATTGAAAAAAAAAACGGCCAAACACGCGTCTGCTGTCCACTCCTTTCCATATCATCACATGCGGGGTATTCTTTTCCAACTCTTCATAAAAGTGTGGGTTGTCCTTGGACCAAAAGACCACAACGCGTGCGTGAAAACTCCTGTAAATCGCACACTCATCGGTAAAGATCACTTTGCAACGTTTTGGTATTGTGTCGAACGTCTGAAGGAGTGCCACATGCTTCCACTCTCCGATCCCTGGAAGTATCAGCCATCATTCACACAATCTGAAACAATGGAAAATGTTACATTAGCATTTATAAAGGGGTAACAAGAAAATTTACATTAGCATTTATTTATCAAGGGATAATGGGACTTTGTAGCCACCCTGTATAACAGTATAGTATGAAATTACTTTTACAAACACGTTTTCACTAATTTTACCTGGGAATATAACTTATGACAGTCTGCAGTGCAGGTAATAACAATGATTTGGTATATTTTGAACAAATATCTGTAGCAAATATGCCATTCGTTGGATTTATTCTGGAAGGTTTTATAAATAAATGCACTTTTACTAATTGTAAAACATTGTAAATTTTTAAATAATTCAACCTATGGATACACTGATGAACAGAGAAGGAACATTTATCTTCAGGTTGATGATAAATAATAATAATAATAATAAAGAATGGTTAGCCAACTTTTCACTTGTATTTGAAAATGTTTGATTTAAATTTTACTGAGTAGGAACATATTATAGTAGGTAGACTTTTCCGTGGTGTCTAGTTTACACATTTAAGTGTTTGTGATTTATACTGAAATAAAATCAAATTGCAATTTACTTTAGGCCTGTCAAAAATAAATAATTTTGTGGTTCAAATTTATTGCTGAAGATAGAAGGAAATGACAAGAAACAAATATAGTAAAATCACTTTGAAATTATATCATTAACGCTAACGTTAGATTGAGGTAGATGGAATATACCTTTGGAAATGGGCGTACTTTCAAAGGCGATTGAAGGGTGATTTGGACTTCAATCATTCATGGTGGGAGCTCAAGTGGTTCGGGGTTCACGTTAATCAGTAGGTCCACGTCTCATACAGCCTCACTGCTGAACGGGACGTTAAAACTCAAAATCAACTTAATCATTCACGACTACCTTTGAACATAATTCCCTTTCTGCGCCTTGCACTTTTGCCAGTGGTGCTGCAGGTCCATAATCTCTTCCTGGTGGAACTTTTAATCCTGCATGTTAAAAAGGTCATCCATCGCAACCATGAAGTCATCATCTGATGCAAGATAGGAATCTTGAACTTTGGAAACAGGCAAAATTCTGAGAGAGCCAAGTTTTACGAATAAGGAGAGGGCGGGCAGTTCGAAGCTAAAGGACTCAACGGCAGGTGTTGCAATGATGAATGTGTGCGCTTGTGCGTTTCAGGACACGCTTCATCTAGCAACATTCCACGATAATTCGCCTTGATGGCCTCCTTCGAACGCTTTAACTTATACATATCGTTTACTGTTTCACCCTTTTTGAGACACTTAGTCAGGATGAATCTCCTTGCATCCTATCAAAAATAGAAGGAACGTTGGCTCACTGGTAGAGCGATTGCCTCTGGGGCGTGGGGTTCCTCGTTTGATTCCCGGTCAAGTAAGTTTGTGATAGATAACATCGTATCCGTGAACTTTCTTAATCACTCCCGTTTTCCTCCCACATTTTCACGCCATTGATTTTTCCTTCATCATTCATTTGCGTTATTAATAATCATCCATCTTCCTTAGCCTAACGGGCATAAACGTGTAACCTTAAACTGAAAAATTTCGTTTCATTTATTTCGTTCCATTAAACAAAGACTACCACCTTTCTTGCTAATAGGAATTACTTGAACTTTTGGGGGAGGGGTGTTTCCACAGTTTTCATTGCACCTTGCACTGTGGCTGAAAGTAGTGGAGCCGTGCTACGTCCATGATCACAAAACGCTCGAGAAATATCACATGATCTGCCTCTAGAAGAGACACGTTTGTGGCAGGCATGGTATGTCTTTGCTTCTCGCGTTTATTTTCAACAGTTAACATTTCCGGGATACACTGGTTTGACAATTCGTTCATGTCCAGCACGGTTGATAGATTATATCCAACTCGCTTCTGGGGCATAGCTACATCGTATGAGATGAAACGTCGTTACTCGCCAGTCTACAATGACCAGATTTTGGATTCTGTGATGTTTTCTGCCGTAGTGACTGTTGCTTGCCTTCCACTGCGAGGTTCGTCTTGGACACAGATGTTCCCATCTTGAACTCTGTCACCCACTTTTCCACGATGGAGTAGGATGGGGTCATTACGTCCTTGTGGACGTAGGCGTCGACTTTTGGGGGACAGGATACTTTTGGTCCCCCAATATTTAAAGGCGGGGTCCTCGCCCCTCAATATAATCCAGTCGAGGAAGAATTAGCAAAGAGAAGCAATAATTTCTGTCGTAAACTTCGTCGTGCCTTTAATTCAATATTAGGAAGCCTTGTTATTCGATAGAAAATGCCGTTTTCAAAATGGTGTTTTTAAGTGGAGCATTAAAGCTTCAAATAACACTCTGGCAGCACTGACTATGAAAAGTAAAGATGAATGTGGTGTGCAAAGTTGCAGTGAAGTTCTCAAATTTTGAACTTGAATTTGTTGTAATGCCTTTAAGCGAATTTGACTTAGGTCGTGAAATTCCCAGTGGAGTAGCGGACCGAGATCTGGGGGAGGAAAGGGACTTTCAACAAGCAGTTGATAGAAAACAGCTAAATATGATGATTTATTTATTCATTGTTTGAGCCCCTCCAATATTTTCTTCAAGTCGACGCCTAGGCTTGTGGATGTCCTGACCATCCATGTCATTTTCAGCAAGTATTAAATCGCTCCACGTTCACTCACTTTATTCATTTTTCGGAAAAAAATATGAAATGAAATGTTTACGTTCCACGGTTATGCGGCTAGGCTAAAGAAGACGGTGATGATGAGAAATGAAGGAAATGGTGAAATGAAGAAAATGAGAGGAAACGGGAGAACCCCGAGAAAACCCAAGCACATGGTGCTTGTCCGCCACAGCACTGACTTGACGTGAGCTGGGATTGAACATCCATTTTTCAGAAAATGTGTACTTTCTCCACTACAATTTTTAATATGTGAAAGATAGAAAAAAGGATTATTGCGAAAATTGATATGGGACTTTACACAGACCTTAAGATGAATAGTTAACCTAACATTGGGTAATAATAATTGCATCAGGGGTAGGCGGAGAACTTTTCAATCACTCCATGTGTGTACCGTGTGTTCATCAAACTATATGTAGTTAGATCATTAAAATATACAGGGCAAGTCAAAATAATGGACCCGATTAAAGAAATTTATTCTGTGAAATCTAATAAACGTATGTTATTGTGAGACATGTGCTAAGAAATTTTAACTGTCTAAGTTTTCTTGGAACACATTCACAAGTGTTCTATGCGAGCACTTCGCGTAACACAGCACACATCAGGTCGATAGTCTATTTCCTGCCAAACCTTTCGTAGCACGTTGCAGGTCAATATCAAGGTATTCAATCTTCGTTTACAGATGCACTCCGAATTTCTCAAATGTTCATAGCACTTATGAATAGCCTTCAGGGACGTACGCAGGGGGTGGGTCCTTTGGGTCTGGACTTTCCCCCCGAAATTTCGATTTTTGTGTAAATTTAGCCTAATTTTGGGGGCAATTTAGGAATTTTAATATAAAATACCCTCATATTGACCCCTCCGAAATAAATTCCTGCGTACGCTACTGATGGCTTTCCCCGTAGGTGGGTCTCTCAGATATTTGGTACGAAATGTCATTGCACACTAATCATAGACTAGTTTACATGATAATCAAGCACACAGAAAAGATCTCTGTTTTCCAGTCAACGCCATTTTCCTGAACAGCTCACTGGCGACTCTTAACGGTAGAAAGTGGAAACGCTGCGCGGAAACTTAAACTTGGAAAGTTAACCTTTCGCATGTCTCACAATATCCTATGTTTATTAGATTTTCACAGAATAAATTTCTGAAATCGGGTCCATCACTTTAACTTGCACTTTATAACTTGAGATCATGAATTTAACATCTCACAATTATGCCCCTTAGTATAAAGGACACGGTTGATTAATGAAAGGTGAATGGTTAGAAGAGAATTGGTGGAATGTGAACGTGGGAGGAATATAAAGAACTCCGAAAAAAATCGGGTCCAGGGCAATTCAGAATGATGGACCCGATTCCAGAATTTTATACTGAACATACTGAACTAATAAACATGTGTTACCGTGAGATATGTTTTAAGAAAGGTAAAGCGTCATAGTTTTCTTCAAACATATGACAAATGTTTTATATGACACGATGATGACTCACATAACCTGGGAACGGATGCGAGAATTTTGCGCCCTACCACAAAAAGAGGGAAAAATGCGCCCGCAATATATTTGCACTGGGATATTTGCACCCTACAATTCAACTTATTTTTATATTGTGTAAAGTAACTTCCACTCACACTTGAACCAGGCTTGCCTTTCATCGTCTCAGTGATTGTTACTTCATCCGTTATAATATTCCGAAAAAATGAAAAATATACAATTTTAGTTCACAATCCATCCAATTTTAATTTTTCATTATACTACAAAATCTACAATAAAAGTATAAGTTACTGATATATAATTATTTATTAATATAATCAACTAAACTATAAGAGTATAATTTAATCTACAGAAGGCTGTTTGGCTCAACCTAGATCTCTCTGTTCACAATCCTTGCGAGTTTTTTTTTTTTTTATTTATTTTTAGCTTTTCAGGACACAAAATATAGAAAAGTAAATGTGAAGTGAATGTAAAATCATTTCAGAATTATTATCAAGAAAATTATGTAAAATATGTTTACTTGCTGGAATTACACTTCAAACACACAATTGCGTTCAGCGTACTTTCAGAAAAAATGTTCCGGGGGGCACACTTAGTATTCCGGAGGGAGGGCACTGCTGGTACTATTCTATTTATTATTATACTATAGACGTATTAGTTTGGTCTCCTCCAAGGGGGCACTCTCAGAGCTACGGGGAGGCCAGTGTCCCCCCCCCAAAATCATGTCTGGAAGAAGCAGTGATTGCGTTGATCCGTTGTGTTCTTTTGGCTTATATTGAAGTTTATTCTCCCCTTATATAGCCACAATGAAAATAAATTACAGGTGGCACGGCTGGGGGGGGGATTGTTTACGCTGTAATGTCAGCCCCTCCGAGCAAATGCGTAAGCTCGAATTGGTTCTTATATTTCTCAGGGCTCAAACTTCCCGGTGGAGGTACATCGCAGGCGCAATGTTCCCTCTTCTTGAGCGCAAATTTCCCAGGCGGAAAATTCTCAACATTCCTGGGAACAATGAGCCATTGTTCGCTCCAAGGTCAGCAAGGCACCAACTTTATTTTTTTAATACTTAGAAATAACAAAAGACTATACATTTTAATTTTCACTTCATATTAATGATTTTTATTTACTTTTTGAAGGTAAGTGTTAAATCCTTATTTTAGTGGGAATAATCACCAATGCTTTATAGAACCTGGAGGTTCCATGTCGTGTTCACAAAAGCTCTCCATTGACTTCTATCCTTAGCCAAATGCATCTAGTTTCTACTCTGTATTTCTATTTCTGCGAGATCCATCATGATATTGTCCTTCTATCTGTGCCTAAGTCTTCCTAATGAACGTTTTCCGATTAAATTTCCAGTCAAAGCTTGGAAAGCATCCATTCTGGCTACATGACTTGCCCCCCCGAGCCTCCTAGATTTGATGACCCTACTGAAAAATTCTGCATTATTACATAAGCAATATTTATAAACATATTCTTTTTCCTTCTTATCTAGGTGGTGGTTTTGACATTTGTAGTTAACCAAGCGTTGACTTCGAATTCGCTTCCACCCAAAAATAATGATCCAGAGAGTGAGGTTAGGTAAGTAAATAGATACTGTATTTACGTTTAATAGTCATAGGAATACTGTAATAAAACTCGTTACTTCTATGGAAAGATTTTCAATATTCAAAATAGGACATGGAAGTTTAGGATTTGTAGGTTTTAATATTTACAAGATATAGGAAAGACTTGGATACAGGCTCGTAGCCATGGAGGGGGTAGAGGGGCCACAGTCCCCTAAATTATTTTTTTGCTTCCTTTAAAAAAATAACGCTGAAGAGAATTTTCAAACTGATTCAAAACCAATGAAAATTCTTGCAATTATATTTATCAAATTAAATTCAACTTTACGAATTCTACTCATTTCTGTGCAAAATAAATTATGCGTTTCTTGCTAGATGCGCCAAACAGCTTCCATTGTCGTTACCCATTTCAAGAATTTCAAACCGTACCCTATTATTGGAACCATGACAAGTATCCAAAGTACCAGGTGCACTTCCAACAGTATCATAGTCCACAACATTAGTAGTGAATATAACTAAACTGTAGTGTCTCGCTTATTTTGGAAGGTAAAAAATTGAGTGCAATTAAGGGCACCCATCAGAGAGGGAAAGGTGGGGCGCTCGCCCCCCTAAGATAAAATCATACTTGGAAATATCGAAAGCCCAATAGAATTTTTTACATTAGTTATAGCAAAATTGGAAATTATATTTGAAACATCGTTTATATTTCCCCCTTTCCTTGGAAACCACAACATGGGCGCCCTTGAGTGCAATGTATTGATATAATTTAAAATTGCTGTAATACAATTTTGTTCGAACGTTTAAAAAATAAATACTTCAATTTTAATTATTAATATGAAACAAAGTACCTCGCAAAGAGCTTGTATTAAGCACACAAAAATGAAACAAAAAATTATGATGAGCTCACTCGTGGCTAAGCGGTTAGCGTACGCGCCTTTGGCGTGGGAGACCCAGGTTAGATTCCCGGCGGGAGCTCATGTGGTTCGGATTCCACGTTAATCAGTAGGTCCACGTCTCATATAGCCTCGCTGCTGAACGGGACGCTAAACTGAAATCAAATCAAAATAACAAATTTATGGTTTCGGTAATTCAAAAATAAATACAGATTCTATAAATAATTAATAAATTGTCAATTTAATGGTGTTCTTTGATGTCTTTGTCATTGCCCCCTCAATCTTCGTTTCTTTCCAAGAGCGCCCACCAGGGGAGCAAGGTGGGGCGCTTGCCCCCCTAAGAAGAAATCGTACTTGGGAATATCGAAAGCCCAATAGAATTTTTACATTAGTTATAGGAAAATTTGAAAATTTATTTGAAACCTCGCTTATATTTGCCCTCCCCCTTGGAAATCACAACATGGGCGCCCTTGTTCTTCCTCCCCTTCCTAATAAATTAGGCTGGCTACGGACCAGCTTGGATAATAGGCATGACCGAGGAAAATTTATTTCACATGGAAACAATTCTTTTTAACGTAATATCAACTATTGAATACTACTTTATATGAACCATCTTTTGCAGAGAAAGGTATGTCGTATATATATATATATATATATATATATATATATATATATATATATATATATATATATATATATATATATATATATGCATAAAATGCAAATCAAATTTATCAGAAGGAAGCTATACCGAAAAAAAAAATGACAAAACTTTTCATTGATCCCTATTTCCCACAACTTGGAGTAATTGGGATCGTTAATAATTCCATAGTCATTACATAATGAATAAAGATAAAACAAATAGTTTGTTTCTTTTTGAATCTAAGGAACGTCGTTCACCGTAATACTAGATGAAGTGAAGATTATTGAGACAAATAATGTGTCTACCTCATTTTAATGTAATGTATTCATTAAAAAACTTACAGTGATTTTATCAGTGTGACCATAGCGCCCATTCCACAAACAGATTTTTCCAGAAATGCATATATGTTGTGCGTCAATAAAGAAACAAGAATACACTTAACAGAAAGGAAATTAAATAAAATATCGAAAACTACCACGCATTTGAAAATCCGGAATAATACAGGTGCTAGACTAGACAGGGACCTATGCACGGGCGGTGGGGTCCACCGGACAGAGACGGATCTAGAAAGTAAAAGTTGGGGGGAGACAGCCAGACTATGATAGGTATATCATAAGTTTACCATAATCTTTCAAAAATATATAAACAATAGCTTAAATTATTTTCGTCACTCAAAAAACTGGCGGAAGGGCTAGCCCCCCCGGTCCTGGGCTAGATCCGCCACTGCTGTTGGGTCCGGACTGCCTAAACTTCGTAACTCGACATACATTGTACACTTTCTTAAGAGAATTACAGGTATACTCAAGGGCGCCCATGTTGAAGTTTGCAGGAGGGGGCAAGTATAAGCGACATTTCAAATGTAGTCTCAAATTTTGCGGTAAACTATTTTAAAAAATCTATTGGGTTTTCGATCTTCCGAAGTACGATTTCCTCTAGAGGGGCCGAGCGCCCCACCTTGCTCCCCCTGATGGGCGCCCTTGGGTTTACTTGTTTAGCAGAGAAATACTTGATATAGACTAAAGATTGAACATTATTCATTAGCTGTACCATTTCTTTTCTGATAAACCAATCTAATTTTATCATTTTTCTTGATAATATAGCTGTCAGTACTTTAAAAAAAAAAAAAAAGTACTTGCCGTTCTTTTCGGCTGTAGAATAACACCCGTTCGATATTACATAAACATAGTATCTTGTATTATTCAAGGATCTTATAAAATAGAGGATCTGCCCTTACAACAAAATCTTGAAGCCATACGTCACAGTTTCGCCACCCCTACTCTGCCCATTCCTCCCAATAGGACCGCAATGTTTTGAGCCAACAATCATGGCGGAAACGAAAGTAGCCAATCAGACGATGGTGAAAACGAGAGTAGCCAATCAGACGTGCCGATGCTCGGTTGTTTTTTTGGCTTCATCGATTTAATAGGATGACGATGCATATGGGCAGATCCTCTATTTATAACATCCTTGGTATTATTGGACCTCTCCCACAAATCTTGGTCCACTCCCAACAAAAATTTCTGAATGCGCGCCTGGCGCTAGACACAACTTAACTAAGAAGAAACTATGCATTTGTATCAAAATGCTGAAAAAAAGACAGCTATCTCCAATAACGTGTTTTCATTGACGGACAAAATAGCGTCGTTAATTACAGTACTTATAATAGGATAACGTAAATGGACCTTATCTATATATAATTGAAAATCATTATGTTTGTGACTCTAAATCTCCTGAACGGCCCGACCGATCTCGATCCAATTTGTAACATGGATGAGGTTCAAGGCTGGACTGGTTTTAGGGTATTCACTTTGATGGTAGAAGTGAGGGGCGGGGGAGGAGGGTATAAAAAATAAATAAAACTTAATAACTCCTGAACCACTCGACCGATCTTGATTAAATTTTCAACATAGATGAGGTTCAGGCCTGGGACCGGTTTTATGATTTAAATTTGAAGGAGCAAAGTAGGGGAGGAGAAGGAGGGGGAAATATATAAAAATCAATTTATATAAGACTCAAAGTGACTATTTTCGTAACTTAAAAACTCTTTGAACTATCCGACCGATCTCAATCAAATTTTCAAGATACATAAGGTTAAGATCTGGAAACATTTTTGTAATTTCACTTTAACGGTAGATCCTAGGGGAGGGGGCCGTATAAGTAAAAAACTAATAAAACCTAATAACTTTTGAACCACCAACCAATCTCGATCAAATTCTCAACATATATGAGGGTCGTGCTAAACATATATCAAGTTTTTTATCGTTTCACTTTGACGAGCCGACCTTGGGGAGAGGAAGGGGGGACATATATGTAAAAAAAATTAAAATTAAAATAACTGCCTTTGTGACTTCATCACTCTTGAACCACCCGACCGATCTCAATCAAATTTTCAACATACATGAGTTTAGGGGCAGGGATTAATTTAGGCTATTCACTTTGACGATGCAACGTAGGGGAGGGGAACGTAAATTTAAAAATGATCAAAAATGACCGATATTGGTGTTGAATCCATAGTTTTCGGGGTCGATGAGAGAAATAGTAACATTTCTGATGCTCTTTCAATCCAAGTTCAGCCCTGATAGTTGGGGAGGGGGATAAGCATTTAAAAATGATCGAAAATGACTATTATTAGTGTCGAATTTATAGTTTTAGGAGTAGCTGAGGTTAACAGTGACAATTCTGATGCCGTGTGCCGCAGCACGGAGGAGGGGGAGGGGAAGCTATATATAATAATAATCGAAAATGATCAATATTAGTGTCTAATCCATAGTTTTCGGGATCATTCACATGAACAGTGACATTTCCGATCCGGTTTAAATCCAAAGTCAGTCCCGGAACTTGGGGGAGGGGGAGAAAGAAATATATAAAAATGATCGAAAATGACCACTATCAATGTAGAATTTATAGTTTTCTGGGTCGCTTAGATGAACAGTGATACTTTCGATCAAGTTTAAATTCAAATTCAACCCCGCACCTTGGTGGAGGGGGAGGAAGAGATATTTACAAATTATCGAAAATGACCGATATTAGTGCTACTACGAAATACTACGTGTGCCCCCCCCCGAAACACTTTTTCTGAAAGAACCACTGGTGATCAAGTATTGCAGACGTACTTGGGGGATCAGTACAGATACTCTATTTAGGAGTCTGACTGAAGATCCTCATCTTCTGGAGGGTTTTACTTAAAATTTTAAGGTCATTGTGGTATTCACACTCTGACCAACAGTTTTGTCGCTCTCCTTGGATTGTACCACTCATCCGAACGGGCTGCTCTTTACTCGTATAAATCCTATCTTATGCGGTGCATGTTCTTTATCGCACCATGCATAAGCTACCGGGATTAGTTCAAGGACCTACACCTAAACCAGTGGCGGATGCCAAACGAAATCCCCGAAGCAGTCGACGTATCCGACAGCTCTTGGAGGATAGTTTAGAGTATGTCGTTCTCCTACCTTTATGAAACGTCCAGAGGATCCAGAACCGATGCAGACCACCGCATCAAATCCTACCACGTCCACTGTTGCTATACAACAGTCATATGCAGCCACACTTGCTCGACCGAAACTATACTCATTTCTTCTGACCAATTTCAATCCTAAGTACAGTAACACTCGTCATAACTTTAACCAAATCATTAAATACCTACCAAGAGCCAGTATTCACCAGATTGTCTTCAGCAGGGGTGGTGTTATTATCAAGTCCGAAGATGAAAATTTCGCTACAACACTTCGTAATTAGGCGAGTTATGAATTTTTTGGTAAAGCTGCCCAATTATCTAAACTGCCGGATAGAGTCAAACAAAATCCTCCACTTCCTAGAACACCCATGATGTCAGTAGTTATTTGAGGTGTCTTACCGGTACTAACTGATGAGGAAGTGCTTGAAGAATTAAAAGCTGAGGGAATTGAAGTCTCAAAATGTATCCCAATTAAAAATAATAATGGTCCAACATATATGGTACGAGTTTTGACCACTTCTCAATCAGCCATTGATATTCTGTTGCAAGAGGGCGCATTTATCTACAAAAAGCGTCACAGGGTAGAACCATCTCCTACCAATCACCTTCTGCCAATTCGTTGTGAGCGGTGCCAAGTTTATAATCAACATACAACTGCCAAATGTCCAAATGTTGCGAAATGCGGATATTGTACTGGCACTCACGAAACCAAAGATTGTCCAAATAGGAATGGAAAGGCCCCGCACTGTTCTACTTGTTCTAGTGACACTCATTCAACCTATAGCTATAAATGTAAAGCTAAACCAGCAGCAAATCCAGAACATCCTGAGATGACTGTTCCACTACGGACTACTGACTCAACAGTACCAGTGTCACAATCCATTACAACTCCATTAATTGTTGAAAACTTTCTCCGTTACATTACGCTTATCCTTCAAAATATATTTCCTTTCCAACGCCAACTTATTCTGGATCACGTTATTGCAGCAGCCTCAGATATCTTTCAAGTTAATCTGTATGCTACATATTCCGGACCCTATGTTCAATTCCACATTGTACCGAGAGACATGCAGTTTAAGTTCATAATGTTTTATGCGATTATGGCTCTTGCACTTCTTTTCATGAACATTCGCTCTCTACCGTCACATCGCATACTGTTTGAGCAATTGCTACTTGAGAAGAATATAGACATCTTTCTTCTGAATGAAACTGCCCTCAAACCAACTACATACATTCGTTTTCCTCGATATAACTTTCTTCGCTGTGATTACCCAGACCATAATGCAAGAGCTCAAGGCGGCGCTGCAATCGGAATACATAATAAAATCACTCATAGAAACCACTCTATTGCACTGCATTATCAGTTACCAGAGCACCTAGTGACAATAGTTTACCTTCCAAATCTTGCACTAACAGTGGCTAATCTACGTCCGTCCCGGTCAAGTCATTCCATTTGCTTTTTTCACTTACTTGTTTCACCAATTTCGACATCTCATAATATTAGCCGACATTAATATTCATAGTCGCTCTGTACAAGATAAAGAACGATCATATATCACTTAATTTGCATGGACATATTTTTCAACTATCTAAACATGCGCGACCAAGCAGTCAGACGACATCTGATGTTATTAGTACTGTTTCAATTGTCGATAAATGCATCATATAGACTGCTGGATTGTATTGGCAGCGACCACCTTTCAATAAAAGTGACTGTTAACCATAAAAGACAACAATCTAAACCAATTTTAAGAACTATCAAGATGTACGACAAAGCGAACTGGGATCAGTATCGCTCTGATAAAGATGTCGCTCTTGCTCATTTAGCACCACTTACTACTGAATCTGAGCTTGAAAGTACTGTACATAGCATTGTAGAGGCTATAAGAAATAGTTCTGACAAACATATACCTCTGTATCGAGGTAAAACATATCAGCCAATATTACCTCATTAATATTTGGATCTCGTACGCAAATGTCGCTATTACTTTCGAGAATACGAAACAGCACGAAACCCAGAGTACCTAACGCAAGCCCATAGGTGGCAAAAGATGATGCATAATTATATTCTTGCTCACAAGCGGATTAGCTGGAGCAAAACCTGTAATCAATTGAACACAGTCATCCAACAAAATACTGAAAAAATCTTCTAACTGGGCAAAAAGTAAACTCATCTTATCCTTTTATACAGAATGACCAACCTTTACATTCAGACAATGAGAAAGCAGATGCTTTCGCCGGCCATCTCCAATCTGTCTTTACACCTCCTACCTGCATTCACCGCAGCAGTCCCAAAGTTTTCGAAGAAACAATAAACCAGCTATTACAGCCTTCCATCCATCACAGGTTAGACAACAATAATCCTTTAACTCAGGAAATCACTTCTGGACATATTCTATCCTTCATTAAACGGAAACGTAGCACTGCTTCCGGCTTTGACCAAATATCGTACAGACTTCTTGAAGAATGTTCAGCTAACTTTTTTATTTTTCTGGCTACAATATATACATTTATACTTCGAACAGGTTACTATCCTTCCGATTGGAAGGTATCCAAAGTCTGTAGGTTTTTAAAACCGAACAAACCAACACATTCTGTACAATCATATCGTCCAATCCAACTAACGTCTACACATGGGAAAGTCTTTGAGAAAATACTGGTCTTACGTTTACACCCTATATCACTGATCATCAACTTTTACCACTTCATCAGGCTGGATTTAGAGCCTATTACAGTATAAGTGATCAGTTACTTCGCCTAACCATAATCATAACCAACCACTACAATAAATCCCTTCCGTTTGTCTCATACTGATGGATCTTGAAAAGGCATTCGATCGGATTTGGCACTACGGATTATTTTAT
The DNA here is from genome assembly GCF_964235325.1 of Thermobia domestica. Lineage (NCBI taxonomy): Eukaryota > Metazoa > Arthropoda > Insecta > Zygentoma > Lepismatidae > Thermobia > Thermobia domestica. The sequence continues at coordinate 36,040,541 of NC_137460.1, read as the reverse complement.
AAAGTGCTTAAATTGAGTCTTCCTCTCCCATATCTCAGAGTTATTTATTCGTTCATACCTAACTGTATTGCCTATGTCAGTGTCAATAACTCTTTATCCCATCCAGTATTTCTACACACGGGGGTACTGCAAGGTCCCAAGGTCCTAGCTTATCGCCTCTTTTGTACATCTTGTATGCTTCAGATTTGCCATCTCCAGCGCCGAATACTTATCTGTTCCAATATGCTGACGATACAGCCTTTCTAACATTAGGCAAAACAATACAACATACATTTGCAGACTACGATTACAGCTTTTCTGCAATGGTGTCGTAAATGGCGACTATCAGTGAACGAAAACAAAACTCAGGTACTAGTTATTCTACCAACAAAGTGTCATAGTAAAGTTAGGCGTAATCCGAATTTGTTGCAGATACGAGTAGGCGATCACCTTCTTCACCCCTCTAAAACTGTTACATACTTAGGTATCATCTTCGATGATAAGTTGCGATGGACACCCCAGTTACAAAAAATATAATGGATTAATGATGAATGGATTAATGGCAAATCATATGCTACTACTCCAGTTTTATTCCATCGCACCACTTTGTTCCCTCCCCTTCTTTGCTCAACCTACTCTCTTTGCTTTGGCTGTGATCGTCAAGGTCCCTTCGTCATACATCGACTAATTAGAAATGACTGTTCTAATGTCATCAAAGAGGGGGAACCTTGATCAAAGTTGACCATTTTCTTTTTTTTAAAAAAAAACTTAAAGAAAACACAACAGACGAAGTAGTTAGACTTTCTGTAATCTAATGTTTGTATGTAAGCATTAGATCTGAAAGATATAAAACAGAAATGAAATCCAATATTTTGCGGAAATTTTGAATCTTCCTTCTGGATTCATCAGCGCTCTTCTTCATCACTGATGTTAAAGTTTATCTCAGTGTACTACTATGAGCAAAATAAATGACGCGTCTCTTTATTTTGAAGTTTTTTGAAAATATCTCCGTTTTCTTTATATGTTCGAAATTTCGGAAGGTTTCCCCAGCAGGAAACGTTAATAACCAGCCCGTTTTAAATATTTGTGTTAGATATTAGCTTAAAATAAATACATTAGAAGCAAAAAATATTAAATCGACCGAAATTACGAGAATCACCAACTCTGCTAAAGGGGAAATTTTCAAGAACGCGAGGGAATTCTGCAGTTCAACACGAAGCAACGACATCTATGTCATTGAGAGAAATGTGGATTAGATCTACAAACAAAACTTTTAACAAAACATTTCTAATATGTCCTATTACGTGCATTATCTGCAAACTTCAAATACATGAATCTATGCCAAGTATTAACGTATAGATAGAGCAAATAGTTGAAATTACCTATGGAAAAGGACGAAGTGGTAGCACGATCGTAATGAAAAATCATTTTTACCGTAGAACAGATTCAGTTGTAAGAAAACAAATAGCTCAGTTAGTTAAAGCAACGAGTTTGTATGCTGGAGGTAGCTGGTTCGAACCCCATAGAAGTGCAATTGCCGGTTTTATTGTTATGGTTATTTTATTTATTTTCTTTATGTGGGAAAGAATCAAATTGTAATATATGTGTAAAACTCATGACAATACCAAAAAAGAAAATATGTCGTTGTCGCACTTGCATTAGTGTCCCTAATTTTTGTTTGCAAACAGTTTCGTAATTGTTTTCCCTTTGCTCACTGCTCACAATATCTCGCTGGTGTATAAGGAATGCTTTCCAGTAAACGCTAATTCTAATTTGGAAAATTTTATAAAGTTTCACAATGTTTATCATTAAATAATCTTCTATCTACTTGTTTGGACATTTTGATACCAAATTTCCCTATTAAATGTTTAATTTTCCGTAGATGTTTCATTACGGAAAAGTTTTACAATGTGTTTGTTTTAAATTGAAATTGTTTTGAATTTAGCACATGAGGGAAGTAGCCCGAAGGAGGAGAACTGAAGTAGCTGATATTCTACGTAAAAGCAACCTATCGTAGAATGATGATGCTTCTTACCTTCAGCACATAATCTTTACGTTAGAGAGTCAGATGGAGAAAAATCCTGTTTTTTCCTCCCCTATGGCCACCCATCTTAAACCTCTACATACCATGGTTCGTCTTACACAATTTCGGTGCTCCAAAGCATTCATATAATAATAATAATAATAATAATAATAATAATAATAATAATAATAATAATAATAATAATAATAATAATAATAATAATTATTATTATTATTATTATTATTATTATTATTATCCTGAATATGCCATACTTACCTAATGTAGTAACCTTAGATATCTTAGTTTAAAATGCTTTCTTTTGTAATAATTTGAGCAACCATGTGGGAGGCGGCACGACGTTTTTGCCCCTCTCATTTCAGTACCCTCTCAACAGACAAGGACAACGTTACTGACAAACAGGGACAACGTTACGTAATTTATGATAAGCAGGGCAGACAAAATGAATAAGAAATATATTTATATCACCCTCTCCCCCTTCATAATTGGAATATCACGTAGCATTTGCGGTTAGGGGTAGGTAACTAGAGATACCTAATACATAGCTCCCCTTGATTGTAATATAATGCTTCTTTATTTGTTCGAGGGAGCTCATACACAACCAAGGGTGACAAAAAGAATAGGAAAAGTGTCTATTGATTCTAGTGGCTGATCCAGCACGGATTCCTGAGGGGGGGAAGCGGTGAAGTGAAGGATTCTTTTGATGACGTGAAACTGTCACAAATTACCACTTAACTAAACTAAACATAATAGTGTTGTTCACCGGAACCCAGTCAGTTCAAATTGATGTAAAAATTTAATCTTTTACTTCATATTAAAGTTTTGGTTCCAAATGAGAATTTCAGTCCGAGTGGTCAATGATCAAATCTCGGGGGGCTTTTCGGTGTAGAGGCTATGACCCCTTATGGGAAAAGGCAAAAATATTAAAATTCTTAAAACTTTCGAAATTTTCGTCTATTTTAAAGGAATTTTTGGCTTCATATTCAAGTGTTTGTTCCAAATGACAATTCCAGTCCGAGTAGACAATGATCAAATCTCGGGGGACTCTGCGATATAGAAAAAATAATGACGTCTATATCGTGATCCTGTTGGTGACATCACGAGTCATGACGTGAATATAGCACAAAATAAACACTATATGCTGTCGGCTCTCGTAGCTGAGTGAGCTAGCCCAGCATGCTAGTAAGAAAGGTAGGTTTTGGCGTGGGTTCAAATCCTTCCTAAGGAGGATTATTTTTAAAAAAGTTTATAACACTTCTTTCGTTAAAAAAAGATTTAAAATAATATTCAAAAACTGATTTAACATTTTTTTTTCAAATTTTCATTAAACTTCTTTCATTAAAATAAGTTTGCTCTTGTACTATACAGATCCATAGCAAAGTTAGTAGTAAAAATAGAAGTAGTAGGAACGGGTTACAATGCAATTCAGCATTCATTTGTTTCCGTGCGATGTTGCCAAACGTAACTCGCTTACAATGCTTTCTGGCTAGGCCTTAGTGTGTTTCGGAAATATGCTTGTGTTCGGGATGAGTTCCAAGGTTCAGCATTGACTAGGAGTTTTTGCTATTAATATCCCTTCTAATAATATTGGCAGTGGACAAAAGTTGGACCGTGTTGAAGCTTTTTGCTCCTAATGTAGTTATTTTACTTTATTATTTAACGAATATATTGAAAATATATTTGTCAGCATGCACGGATGCAGGAATTTATTTCGAGAGGGGTCCAAAGTTATCTGGGGGTCCGACTTCAATATTAGGATAAATTATAATATTTTTTTAAAAAATAACCCCCAAAATTAGGTTAAATTTACAGAAAAGTTGGGGTTTCAGAGGGGGGTCCGGACCCCCTTAACCCACCCCTACTTGCGTCCTTGTTTGTCAGTGATGTTTTCTCATTTTGAAACCCTCAGAAACTTAGAATATATAAAGGAAAACGAGTTATTTTCGATAAAGTATCACTTCAAGGAGACGCGATATTTTTTAGTGCACATGGTGGTTTACCAACTTAACAAGGGCAAGAATTCCTTTACTTTGGTTCTCTACCATTGCGCTCTATCGAAAGGTTAGGTTTGTAATATATACTCCTAAGAACAAACGTGTTTGCCAGAGAACCGTGATACTGAACAGAGTTCCACAGAAATGCATGCTGAACTTTCGCTTATAGCTACCCTTTGGTGTTTTTTTGCTCTCAAGGTCAATCGAGTGATGATTCAGTTCAGTCCCTGTTCTTAACCTGTGTTCGTATTACTTCGAACAGTTTTGACGTGTGTTTTCCAACCACCATATGAACAGACAATCAGGGCAAATCATAGCATACAATACATTTAAGCAAGTATATTTGTCGCGAAATTATTACACACATTACCCAAATACACTTAATATATGAATCCATACATTTATTTATATAGATAAAGCAAAGAGTGGAAATTACCTATCGAAAGAATAAATTAACAGCACGATCATAATGAAAAGCATGCCTCTTAATATAACAGACTTCTTTCGCGTAAGAAATCGAAACTCAGTTGGTCAGAGCAACTAGTCTGTACGAATTAGGTTGTTAGTTCGAGCATAATACGAGTAAGAGTTTTTATTACTATTGTTTTTCTCTTTTTTATGTGAGGAAAAATCAAATTGTAACATCGCGATATCAAATGTATTTGGTTAGGTAACTTTGTCCTAGCTAAACATTAAATGTCAGTAACCGTCGAAATTATTTCACTAACCGATCAGTTATTGAACATTTCAAACACCAGTGGCATAACATGAAGGTTAACCTCACGTCCGCAGCACTTAGTTATGCGTCCATACTTTCAAGGTCGGACTTTGGGCCGGGCAACCCGGGCGACTGCCCGGGGCGCCAGAGTCAGAGGGACGCCAAAACGAGCCTCAAAAAGTAAATTTTATAATGTGTTTCCTACTGACTTTTTTGGTTTATATTCTTGTAAAGTAGCGGCAATTACATAATCTTTTTCCATTTCACCATGGAAGAAGAGAGTTTCATAGCACTAAGGGGACTGTATCGACAAATGGAGAGATGGCATGTAGAATAAAGTGTGGAGGGGAGTAAGTATTGTTTGTTTCTTTCCTTGAGTTTAGCGTTCCACGGTTATGCCTTAATAGCCAAAGGAGATGTGAATACTGATTATAGTGAAATCCAAACCACGTTTATCGTTCAACAGTAACCCACCGGGAATTGGACCCGGGACCACAGATGGCAGGCGTGCTAGCCACTAGACCAAGCTGGGGGGAGGGCGGTGTTCGTATTGTTTATAGCAGGCCATATTCTTTGTGAAGTTTCCCTAGGTAATGAATGCCTTTTTGAAAAATGGGTTTAAACTATTAAAAACACTAGGATAAAATGTAAATACTAGGGGGGAGAGCGGCATAAAGTCACTTTGCCCTGGTGAAAATTTGGCCTGATCCGTTCCTGCGTACTTTCTATATATATTTTTTGGCTTTGCAGCTTGTGCGGTCCCCACGCCACAGGGTTGTGGGGGCGCTACTTACGCCAATACTTCGAACGTAATTCAATAACTGTTTCAGAAATTCTACCATCAGCGTGGAAACGGGAATATATATTTTTCTAATAGTCCTATAGAACTTTCACCCAGAACACCAGATGCAATATTTCAGAATGGGCTCTGGCTAAGTATAAGGAGGATCTGATATTTCCTAAGTAAGTTCCTTTCAGAAAGTTTGATATTTCTTTAACGGTGTTGTAAATAAACATACTCATCGTTATTAGCCCGACAACAAACCATCCTGGACAAATCCCTCTAGAGCAACGATCGGCAAAAATTTATTCTGGCTAATTTTATAAGCGACTCAAGGGTGAAACACTTGTTAACGAAAGCAATGCTGTGCATACACTGCCATGCTCCTGACAAAATATAAAGTGTTTTATAATCTTTAGACACTTTTCCGATTCTTTTTGTCACCCTTGGTTGTGTAGGGCGCCTTCGAACAAATAAAGAAGCGGTAATATTACAGCCAAAGGACGCTATAAATATATTACGTATTTCTTTTGTTACCTAATCATAACCGCCTAGAGTCATCTTCGGTAGAATAAAAAATGCTACGTGATATTCCACTCACGGAGGAAAGGATGCTCTAAATATATTTCTTAATCATTTTGTCTGCCCTGCTTGTCAGAAATTAAATACTTTCTTTTGGGAGGGTGCTGAAAATAGAGGGGCAAAATAAAACGTCGTGCCCCTCCTACAGTTTAAATTTTATTACGTGGTTGCTCAAATTATTACTAAAGAAAGCACTTTAAACTAAGATGTCTAAGGTTACTACATTATGTAAGGGTGGCATATTCAGCAATAATAATAATAATAATAATAATAATACTTATAATAATAATAATAATAATAATAATAATAATTATTATTATTATTATTATTATTATTATATGAATGTCTTTTGGAGAGACGAAATTATGTGACACGAATCATTATATGTAGAGCTTTAAGATGAGTGGTCAAAGGGGAGGAAAAAAGGATTTTTCTCTCTGACTCTCTAACGTAAAGATTATGTGCTGAAGGTAAGAAGCGTCATCAATCTAAAATTGGTTGCTTTTACGTAGAATATCAGTTACTTCAGTTCTCCTCCTTCGGGCTACTTACCTCATGTGCTAAATTCAAAACAATTTCAATTCAAGACAAATACACTGTAAAACTTTTCCGTAATGAAACATCTACGGAAAATTAAACATTTAATAGGGAAATCTGGTATCAAACTGTAAAAAAAAAAAAAAGTAGATAGAATACTATTTAATGATAAACATTGTGAAACTTTATAAATTCTCCAAATTAGAATTAGCGTTTACTGGGAAACGTTCATTATGCACCAGCGAGCATATTGTGAGCAGTGAGCAAAGGGAAAATAATTACGAAACTGTTTGCAAACAAAAATTAGGGACACTAATGCAAGTGCGACAACGACATATTTTCTTTTTTGGTATTGTCATGAGTTTTACACATATATTACAACTTGATTCTTTCCCACATAAAGAAAATAAATAAAATAACCATAACAATAAAACCGGCAATTGCACTTCTATGGGGTTCGAACCAGCTACCTCCAGCATACAAACTCGTTGCTTTAACTAACTGAGCTATTTGTTTTCTTACAACTGAATCTGTTCTACGGTAAAAATGATTTTTCATTACGATCGTGCTACCACTTCGTCCTTTTCCATAGGTAATTTCAACTATTTGCTCTATCTATACGTTAATACTTGGCATAGATTCATGTATTTGAAGTTTGCAGATAATGCACGTAATAGGACATATTAGAAATGTTTTGTTAAAAGTTTTGTTTGTAGACCTAATCCACATTTCTCTCAATGACATAGATGTCGTTGCTTCGTGTTGAACTGCAGAATTCCCTCGCGTTCTTGAAAATTTCCCACTTTAGCAGAGTTGGTAATTCCCGTAATTTCGGTCGATTTAATGTTTTTCGCTTCTAATGTATTTATTTTAAGCTAATATCTAACACAAATATTAAAAACGAGTTTGTTATTAACGTTTCCTGCTGGGGAAACCTTCCAAAATTTCGAACGTATAAAGAAAACTGAGATATTTTTGAGAAAACTTCAAAATAAAGAGACGCGTCATTTATTTTGCTCATAGTAGTACCTGTTACTGAGAGCTGAATCAGAACAAAAGAACGTGTGGATTATCCATTAAGTTTGATAGCTATAAACAAGTTTTTAAAGTTATCTCAAAGATAAGTTACAAAAAAAAGGAAGTTAACTGAAATTCAACAAGTAATAAAAACGGCAATGTAATACTACCTCTTTTTTTTTTTTTTTTTTTTTTTTTTTTTTTTTTTTAGCTTTAAACCAGTTTTTTTCTTAAAGTATCTGGAAGGTAAGTAATAGAAAAAAAGAAATTAACTGAAATTCTGTAAGAAATAAAAACGATAATACAATGCTACTTTTTTTTTAAATAGTCATGAATTTTTTTTGTATGTGAATAACGCCCAAAGTAAAGGAGACCATTTTAAACATTTTCTTTAGGATAAAGTTTAAGTTGTTCTGTTTTGTAATGTACTTTTTTAAATATACTACATATTATACAGGGTGTTTCAGAGAAATATCGGGTATTCAAATAGGTATACGGGGTATTTAAATAGGTATAACCCTGCATCCATAATAGTAATGCAAAATGTGTATTAATTGAAATGATGCACGAAATCAGGAGTATATATACATCTTGCGTTTTCACGCTGATTCATTATTGTTTCTTGTACAGCTTCTTCCTGGATCATATTACCTCTACTCTAAAGATTTATGGCCTCCATGGTTGCCAGACCTGGTGTCAAGGCTTATTTGCTTTGAAGCTACCTCAAGGACAGAGTTAATAGAAATGAATTAACTATCATCCAGGATCTTCGGATACACATCACAGCAGAAATAAACAAAATTGATTTAGAGATGTTATGTTAAGGCGGTTACGTGAAGTTTACGTTTAGCAGATAATACGAGTACTGTAAACGAAGGTGAAGGTTGTTTTACCAATTACTGTAGTATTCTTTCATGCAATTTCAAAGCAACTAAGGTCACTGACCCACACAGTTGCCGGTAGTTAAATATTTAGTCTTCTATTCAGGCCCGTATCCACGGGGGGACTAGGGCGGGCCAGCCCCCCTAAATTTTCACTGGCCCCCTAAAATTTTCACGGTGGGCTTGCAAATGAACTATAGTATGGTTGGGTCGGGCCCCCTAACTTCTACCGCCCCCCGTACATTTTTGGGCTGGCTACGGGCCTGCTTCTGTTAGATATTCGAATTTCCCTTATTTGGCAATCATCGTTATAAACTACCATACATTGGAATATAATTGCGATTATAGAATTGTGACTTCTTAAGTGTTCTTAGTTTGTCCGCCAGGTTGCTGTTTCTATTGTTCCATAGTCTTTGGCAACAACGCTTCCAACGTACCACGTGTTCTGTCCAACTGTAAGACGACAGTTTTCCTAAACTACACAGCAGTGGTGTCAGATGGCGGGAAATTCTCCGCAAAACAGGAAATTCTTAGGAATGGCGGGAAATTCTGATTGAAAATGGGAAATTCTGTTAACTTTTCTTCCTTTTCATGTCGTGGGAAAGGATATAATACTTGGAAGTAGCACACTCACAAATGTATATGTATCTCTATAGCAGGGATGAAAATAAGCAACACAATTTTATTAGTCCAAGAAAAAAGCTACTAGCCTACATCCCACAATAGAATTCATTTACTTACCTTCGCTATGATGTTAAATACTCGCCCGCACCGAAGAACCACTCGCCCCAGGCGAGAGGTTATTTGCATACCTGCTCTATAGACTACCAAATAAACTACAGATAGAAAATACAAGGATGACCTTATAGCTAATAGATTTCTCCTCCCGCAGGAGAAGGTGTACTTCTGATTGATTGTTCATAGTTATTTGATTTTAATTTGAAGTTAGTAATATAATGACTGATTAATTAATTAATTAATGACTGATATTCTTTCTTGGCGGGAAATTTCTCGAGCGATCGGGAAATCTCAGGGTTTTGGGCGGGAAATCTGTTATTCTAAATCTGACAACACTGCTACACAGTAACAACATGGTGAAACGAACAAGATTGTGTTCCCAGGAAAATGGAGGACACTTATAGCACACTTTATGATTGTAATATATTTAATTCCAACAATATATACCTATTTAAAAAGGGAATATTCCTCTAAATGTGTATACATGTTTTTCTGATCACTTCATGATATTTAATATAAATAATTCGATTTATAAAGCAATAGTTTAATACAAATCAATTCCTCCATTTAATTAAAGACAAGAAAAAGAGGGCAAACAATTTGCTTCCAAGGATAAGTCCCTGCCAGATATGGTGCGTTTGAACGCAGATTACAAGAAGTATAATTCGAAAAATAAGGACCTATATGAAGACAAAGTTGGAAATGATAAGAAAGACCAAAATAGTTCTTTCAAATCAAGCGAATGCCTTCGTGATTGCAAAGATGTAAAGAAAAATCCTCGAGTGGAGAAGGATAACACAAAATTATCGTTTTCTACCTCTGGAGAAAGGTAAGTATTGTAATTTTTCTTAATTCTTTAAGCTATGTTTAGAAATGAGGAAAAAGAAGTTAATGGTACGATAATATGGCCTATTACACTAGTTAACAAAGGTTTTGTTACATAAAAGGAAATACCTGTTCTTAAAGGAACTTTTTGCGCTGAATTCGAATATGCACTCGGTTTTTCTCCATCACGTACGATCTTCCCGTAACAGAGGGATTTTCGGGAAAATCCCTCAAAATTTCCCTTTTCGTTTATTTTACACCCCAAGATCTTGTCCCCTTGCATATACTAACATAGAAATTATACCTAAGTATACTTTGATTCATATTTAACAAACCCTCCAAGTTTCGTAATAATCGCTTTATTCTTTCTAGAGAAATAAATATGTTTGTATGTATACTGTGTGTACTGTTTATTGCACCTTATAGTAATGCTTTCAGATATCTTAAGTTGAGGTAAAACGTTTTGCTTTATTACCACAAACACATATATAAAATATAATACAATATAATTTACAAGTGTGACAATTTACAATAAACAATAATACAAATGTACCAAAAGGTCATGAAAAGACAATCAAAACTATCACAATATATGAAACTTCCATTGGGTTACAAAAACGTACACTACTTCCTTCTTTTGTAAGAAATGTTGCATTCTCTAACAAGACCCCAACAATAGTCCCCCATCATTGAAGGATCCCATCGTCCCTGGTACCTTTTCTCCATTGCCATTATATCTTGGTGGAATCTTTCCCCCTGTTCGTCGCTGAGAGCACCTAGGTTAGCAGGAAAGAAGCTGAGGTGGGAGTGCAAAAAGTGGATTTTTAAAGACATCCTACAACCCAACTCTTTGTATTTCTGTATCATGTCCTGTACGATTTCTGTGTAACTCTCAGCTTTGTTATTGCCCAGAAAGTTGCGCACAACACACTTAAATGCTGTCCAGGCAGCTAGCTCAGCACTGTTTAACTTGCTGTCAAAGCTATCATCAAGCATTAATTTCCTAATTTGGGGACCAATAAACACTCCCGCTGAAATCTTAGCATCACTCAGGTTAGGGAACTTATCTCTCAAATACTTGAAACCTTCACCAGATGTGTCCATGTCTTTGACAAAGTTTTTCATAAGTCCTAACTTGATATGAAGTGGCGGTAGTAATATCTTATTAGGATCTACCAAAGGAGCGTATTTGACGTTGCATTCTCCAGGTACATAATTCACTCTAGGTTCCCATTCCTTCACTTCATAACGTTTGTCATCAGCTCGGCTATCCCATAAACATAAAAAACATTGGTACTTCGTGTAACCGCACTGCAGTCCTAATAAAATACCAACTACCTTGAGATCACAACATATTTGCCAACAATGGTCCTTGTAATTTATAAGATTTAGCAAAGTTGACATGGTGTCATAGGATTCCTTAATCTTCACTGAGTGCGCAAGTGGTATAGAAGGTTTTTTTATTTCCATTATGTAAAAGGACAGCTTTAAGGCTGACCTTTGACGCGTCGATAAATAACCTCCATTCTTCTGGAACGTAAGGAATTCCTAGCTCCGCCATCAACCCATTTATATCCGTACATACGCACACATTATCTTGCATTGAGAAATAGCTTGAAAATTGAACATGCCTTTTCCTGTACACTGATATGTTCGTTTCTGCATCCAATAAGTTCCACTGCTGGAGCCTTGATCCCAGAAGTTCCGCCTCTTGTTTTGTCAGGTGCAAATCACGGACTAGGTCATTAAGTTCACATTGCCGGATGAAATGTGGCTCGCGAACACAGTCAGGGATGAACGTTGGATCCTTGGATGTACATGTTGATGTCGATGGTTCATCAAGGTCATGATCATCATCAGAGTCTTTTGGCCATATCTCTTCCCAGTTGGTAGGGGGCTCGGGAAGTGGAAGTTCATCCCCGTGCGGAATAGGTCTAATTGCGGATTTAACGTTGGGATAACTTATTGTGTATTTGCTTTTTTACCCCAACTCAGGAGATCTGAAAGCATTACTATCAGGTGCAATAAACAGTGCACACAGTATACATACAAATATATTTATTTCTCTAGAAAGAACAAAGCGATTTTTACGAAACTTTTAGGGTTTATTAAATATAAATCAAGGTATACTTAGGTATAATTTCTATGTTACTATATGTAAGGGGAAATGAGCTAGGGGAATAAAATATCTGAAAAAGGGAAATTTTTGAGGGAATTTCCCGAAAATCCTTCTGTTACGTGAAAACTGTACGTGATGGAGAGAAACCGAGTGCATATTCGAATTCAGCGCAAAAAGTTCCTTTAAGATCAGGTGATTTTTCTCATGTAACAAAGAAAAAGTTTAAATTTGTTAACTAGTGTTATCGGCACAGACAAGAAATGTATAGGCACATTTCTTCCTATATTCTTTCTTGAAAGTCTAGTTCTATTGGCTGCGAAAGCATAAAGGTAACCAAGAAAGTTCTTTCGCTTTTTCACCCACCACCTTCGAACATTGATATGTCACCTAAGACGTACCTAAAAGATCAAAAATAGTCCCCATCAGCATCGACGACCTTCTGACAACGTTCTGGAAAGCTATGGATTCCATCGCGGAAGAACTTGTTGGGCCGTGAAGCGAAGAAGCTATAAAATGCATTTTGCACCTCTACTAGGGATTTGAACTGGCGTCCTCTAAGGTGGTTGTCCAAGGAATGGAACAGGTGATAATCAGACGGTGCAATGTCCGGGAAGTAAGGCGGATGCAATAGTGTTTCCCATCCAAGGTACAGAATGGTGTCCCAGGTCATCCTAGGGACGAGCGGCTTAGGAGGACCCCTTTGCAATTCAAAAGTGCTGGCTCCAGATTTTTGAGTTTTTCTTGAACACGGCTCAACTGCTGATAGTACACAGTTGCATTGATGCTCTGACCAGCTGGTAGGAGTTCCCGATGCACCATGCCGCGAGCAGTCCAACAAACACACAGTAGGACCTTCTTGTGGTGCAACGCTGGTTTCAGCTATTTTTAAAGAGATTCATGGGATGCTAACCAAAGATAACGGCGCCGTGGAGCTTCATACTTTTCATCACATGTCGACACCCTGCCAGAAATGGCTCCTTCCTCATACGAGACAGCAAAGAAACACTGAGTCTGCTCGCGTTGCCTTCTAGTCTGGAGTCAAACCATGGGGGACCCTTCGACCCAACTTGTAGTGCTTTACAAGTTGATGGAGGTGCTACCGATTGGTTTCTGTACTCACACTGAATTGTAGTCCCAGTTTCTCACATGTCTGGCCACGTTCGCCACAATTGCTGCCTGAAGATGTTCATTTTGTACATGTGTTGCTCTTCTAGCACGTGGTGTCTTCGAACTGTACTGTCAGCGTAGTCACGACACACTCACCAAAGGTGTGGCATATCTTTCACCCCACTGTAGCGGCGTTTGGCCCCACTTTGAACTCGTACAGCATTTACGCCCTTAGGACGCTCTGTGGAGGTCCCATGTTCACTCTGTCCTTACGCAATTTCACGGTCTAACTGAACTGCCACAACCAAGTAGTATGTTGGATATACCCACACCAACAACTGACTTTCACCTTATTTCCATTCGCATTCAATTTATGATATGAGGGCGAATGAAACACAAACCTCCAGAAAAAGCGACAGAACTTTCTTGGTTATCTTTGTAACAGCCAATCAAATTTGGACAATATTGAGGAAGTGTGGTGTTGTCGCCACTGTTTCTCTTGATGGAATAAGCAGATGAGGGAGAAAGCTATTTAACAGCTTTAGAGAGAGCAAATAAAGGAAAAGCTAGTGTAATAAAAAAAATGTATTAAATTAATAAATTAATATTCTGTATGGAAAAATTTAATCCACTTATCTAATTGAGACTCACGGTGACTTAACAGAAGAAGGCTTAACTTGGTTTGATAAGATATCTGGGTTGATCCCGGACCAAGTAGCTGTGTAGTTGGGAACATCATGTCTGTGGGGTTTCTCCCACATTCTTATTCCACCATTTGATTAATAATCATTCACTCTCATTTATCATCCGTCTTCTTTAGCCTAAAGGGAAGAATGGGATGTACGACGGCAATTTAAAAAAAACTCCGTTTGCGCATGTGCGAGAAATGGTCAGGAAAAGTGACGTAAGTCCTGTGGCGCCGTGTGCAGTAGTTCATTAGACAGTGAGCAGTGAAAGGAGGAGGTTGTGCCGCAGTTCACTCGTCCGCTATAATAATTGGAAATGAACGTTCCAATAGAAAAACCCGCCAAATGTGAAGTGCGTGCGGTAATACTATTTTTTAGTGCGAAAACACTTTAGGTGGCTGCGATTCATCACGAACTGCGTGCTGTTTACGGACCAAACATGATGAGTCCAGGTTTCGTACATAAATTACGTCGCATGTTTAAAGTTGTACTTCAAAAAGTTTTGAAGCAGTTCCACTTAGGATGTTTTTGATCATCCTCCTTATAGCCCAGATTTGACGCCAAGCGACTACTATCTCTTCAGGCACAATGGCTTCCGTAGCACCGCTTCAACAATGACAATACGCTTCACGATGCTATTAGCGGGTGACTTCATTCCCAGGCGGGAGATTTGTTTGCCGATGGCATTTCAAACCTTATAAAATGTCATGACAAGTTCCTCAATTGGAGTGGTGAGTATGTTGACAAGTAATGTAATGGTGCACTTTTCTAATGTGTATAATAAAAAGTTTTGTACCGGTACCTGATCGTGTATGCCATTGATAACCTAAAGAGCGGTACAGGGTTCGATTCCCGGTGGGGCCACTCAGTCGAAAAAGTGTAAAACGCTTTTTCAGGACAGCCACCCTGAATGAGGTTTTTTCTGGGTTTTCCTCACTCACACCGGGCAGATGCCAGGGTGATACCTTAGGTTTCAGATCGCTTCCTTTCTTCCCCAATCCATTCTTCCTTCCCTTTCCCCGGATTGTGTGCTCGCCGAGGGACGTCATCTCTTAAAAACGTGAAGGGCTAAATGGTCTTAAATGTCGAAAGCCCAGAAATCTAAAATCCTATCCTATCCTTGAACCAAACGGTGTGTTTCTTCGAATTGTCCTCGTAAAACTACAAACAACAAAGCAATAAATATAAATAATTATAACGAAATCTAACGGGAATTTTGGACCGTTTGATATTTCGTAGTTTTTTAAAAATCCTGATCAAATTTGAAATCGAAGACAAATTTAAGTGTGTAAATAACAAGTCACAAATAACATCACTGGAACCGATTTTTAGCAAATTTATGTGAATTTCCTGAAATAATACAAGTTTTTAATCCTGCCATTTATAGCTAATAAATTGGTCTGCGACGCTATTCAAGTGACGAAGAAGTGAAAATGAAGTATAAGAATGTAACATTCATATGTAATTATTACATTGCTGTTCGTGTTATTCAATTTACTTTCAGAATGCCTCTCCGTGGCCAAGTGGTAATTCGAGGTACTTCCAGGCGTAATTTCCTGGATACAAACCTGAATGCTAGTATGGATGTCACTCTTAACTGTAGGTCTCGTCTCACGTAGTCTTGGCCTTAAAATTAAGGTTACGATATTTTTGCTATTCCGAATCGAGATACTTCAGTGAGAGGCTCGTTTCCACTCCTTCCATCAATAATACAAGGTATGATCAAAAGGTACGGTGAATATAGTTGTACAGTGCCTTTATCGTAGTTGCACAGTGCATTGTATCTATTTCAAGTAGTAAATCCGGAAGCCTAAACCTTTCGTACAACCAGTGTTAACTTTGAACGAATTGTGACATGTTAGCTTCCAGAGGCAAAAGATTGAAGACGTGTTAAAGAGTGTCTGTTGTGCGTAGTGGCGTATTTACGATCAGGCCCGTATCCACGGGGGCTAGGGGGGCCGGGCCGCCCCTAAAATTTGGCTGGCCCCCTAAAAGTTTCACGGTCTCTTGCAAATGAACTATAATATGGTGATGAAGTATAATATGATTGGGTCGGCCCCCCCCCTAAATTTTTGGGCTGGCTACGGACCTGTTTACGATTTGTTTTCGGGGGGCTTTGCTAACTTTGCCTGTTTGCTTAAGCTCGGAAGCCCCTCCCCCTAAATACGCCACTGGTTGTGCGCCAACATTAAGTTTTGTTCTAAATTGCAAAAAAAAAAAAAAAAAAAAAAAAAAGGCCAAAGGAACTCACGAAATGTCAAAATCAGTGATGGCGATGAAGCAGTGACATTACAAACTGTTTACAAATGGTATGAGTGATTCAAAAGCGTCAAGGAGTCGGTTGAAAACGAGCAACGATCGAGACGTCCTTCGACATCAAAAATAGACGAAAACGTGCAAAATGTGCTACAAATGATTTGTTCAAACAGGCAAATGACTATTCGAGAGCTTTCCGAAGGAATAAACATCTTGTATGGGTCCGTGAAAAGTATTTTAACCGTCGATTAAAAGGGCAGGTGGTTTCCTTCTTCACCATCAAAACGCGTCATAACAATTCTTGTTTTTGATCCGTGTGTTTTCGAACGGAATAAGTGTTCCTGTGTTCACATCCACCTTACTCACCAGATTTAACACTATATAACTTCTGGCTGTTTTCAAAAATTAAAACGTGCTTAAAGGAAAACGTTTTGACGCCATTCCTGACATTGAGAGGGCCACGACAAAAAACAGGTGAACGCCCTTCCAAAAGAAGTCTTCCAGAAATGCTCCCAGAAATGGATTCAACGTTGGGATAAGTGCATTGTTAGCCAAGGAGAGTACTTTGAAGGAGATTAAATCAAATTCCATGTAAGTTTATTACTTTGATTCTAATAAAATGATTCACCTGAAGGAGATTAAATCAAATTCCATGTAAGTTTATTACTTTGTTTCTAATAAAATGATTCACCTGAAGGAGATTAAATCAAATTCCATGTAAGTTTATTACTTTGATTCTAATAAAATGATTCACCTGAAGGAGATTAAATCAAATTCCATGTAAGTTTATTACTTTGATTCTAATAAAATGATTCACCTGAAGGAGATTAAATCAAATTCCATGTAAGTTTATTACTTTGTTTCTAATAAAATGATTCACCTGAAGGAGATTAAATCAAATTCCATGTAAGTTTATTACTTTGTTTCTAATAAAATGATTCACCTGAAGGAGATTAAATCAAATTCCATGTAAGTTTATTACTTTGTTTCTAATAAAATGATTCACCTGAAGGAGATTAAATCAAATTTCATGTAAGTTTATTACTTTGTTTCTAATAAAATGATTCACCGTACTTCTTGATCACACTTTATAGAAACCTCTCAGGAGCCATTTCCATTCCGTTCCTGCTGGACGTACCAAGTAATCATGTTTAGGAAAGTAACACGCATTTTTGATCCAATCTGCCAATATTTAAAAGAATTATAAATTAAGATAATTCATGTCATAACTGTTAATGTGAAAGTAATACCAAAAACATTAAAATAAAATACTCTAATGGGTATAAGGCACACAAAAAAAGAGGTGAAAAGATTGACGCAACTAAAAGAAAGGAACAAAGTGAAAACCGGCGGGAACTGAGACTGTCCTCGTCAAAATAGAATGTATAGGAAAGTCCAAATTAATTAATCATTTAATAAATTTGCTCTCAGAGATACAGGATGAATAATGAGATGAACCTGTAAGTGGCAAAATAATGCCAATTAGTTTTTTTTTTTTAAGTATTCGACAACTGTAAGAATAATTTGAATTACCGCACTTTAACTAGGCAGGTCTTTCTTTTTCTTTCTTTTCTAGGGAGAATCAATACAGAGTACTTCGTTCGAAATCTGCATTCACAGATCCAAAGCAACGTACACCTCGCGTACGTTCAGAAAAAAGTGAAAGAGTGTCGAAGGCTTCTGGCAGAGGATCCCATGGCAGGGGAAGAAGCAGGTAAGAGTTTTGAAAGTATAAAATTCATAAAGGGAGAATCCATTTTCATGGTGATACTAGTATCAAGGATCTTATAAAATATAGGATCTGCCCTTACAACAAAATCTTGAAGCCATACGTCACAGTTTCGCCACCCCTACTCTGCCCACTCCGCCCAATAGGATTGCAATGTTTTGAGCCAACAATCATGGTGGAAACGAAAGTAGCCAATCAGACGATGGCAGAAACGAGAGTAGCCAATCAGACGTACCGATGCTCGGTTGTTTTTTTTGGCTTCATCGATTTAATAGGATGAAGATACACATGGGCAGACCCTCTATTTATAACATCCTTGACTAGTATGGATGGTCAAGCATGATGTACTTCCGCCATTATTTGTTTCCGGTGGGTTCCAGAGAAATGTGCTACATATGCAACTTACGACGTTTTATGCTTTGCGTTGACCCATAAACATTATAATGAAAGAGTGAACTGTCGTTTTTGCATAAATTTCCGAATTTCAATCTATGCTTTCTTTGTCTACCAGTCTTACTATTGGAATCTTGCACATGTGTTGTCGACGGAAGTGACGAAATTGCTTGACTCATCAAGTCTCTCAGTCACCCACACACAATATTCTCAAAGTTGGCAACGGTTGATGGTAAAATTGTTAGACGGCCAAAGTTACCAGTTGTTACACCTAAAAACGAGAGTGAAATAACAAGAAGAAAGGGATTGTGGTGTATAATTTCTAATTCCATTTGCTTGTAGCAATGAAACGGGCTGGAAGTGTATAGTGGGCGCAGCATATTATGGTAAAGGAATATATTGTTTTTTTTTTTTTTCTGGTAAAAAGTGTATCATTGGCCATTCGCTCCATTTTTGGTAATTGATTGTGAGGTAGGGTGTATCTTGGGCTGTGTAAGTATGACATATTTCGGGACTTTTTGATTCCATACTTTACCAGGTAAGATGTTTCTTTGACCTTTTAGACTGAACTCGTTATTTTGGGTGTGCCTTCATTTTTAACCTTTGGATTCCTTATTCTCATACGTTTTAGATGTTTGACAAATTTAATGTACACTCATGCCCAAAATTATTGTTGCATGTCTATAAATATGTTGTTGTAGGAATATAATTTGCTAACGAATTCGCCCGGTATTTCTTATAATCTTAGCATGTGTATAATCGGCAAAGACATGATGTGGCAAATTTAATGTCAAAAGAGCAGTAAATAAGAACAATAAAATGAAAATAAAACTTTCTTGTCCATTTAGCAACATTTTGTTTTACTCATTCTAATTTTCGTATTTATAATTCTTTTCCTATGAAATTTACCGCATATATACATTTCCTGATTATACATATAGTATCAGTATTAAAAGTATGCTACAAAAGCATTATCAAATTATATTCTTATAAGAAGACAGTTATAGATATGCGACAATCATTTTGGACATAAGTGTACATATAGTTGACCCAGGATGTCTTGATAATAGTCCTTGTTTGGCAATAAATTCCTCTGATCAGATTCGCAATTTTTATTCGAGGAAAAGATGGTGGCCAAAGAATGACTTAAGATCCAAATAACTGCACAGCACGGTATTTCACACGCATATTGAGACGCTTGTTAAGGTGTACTGCCATTTCAAATTTGGTCAGGTGAAGAGTTTTAGTACTCGAGTTATTGGTCGCCAAATTTCGGCCTTGGAATTAATAAACCTGTTACGGGAAGTAAGTGCAGTGTGTATTTATAATCAGAATTTGCTATACTAGTCTCATTCTAATTGTTTTGAAATCGATGGAAATGACAGTCTCGGACGATCACTCATTGAATACAACTATGAGAAGAAAATGTAGTTATTTGTAGTTAAGGACATTTAAAAGTATTTGTTTCGTTGTTGAACTTGCTCGGGGCTTAGACATTATCTAATAGTTGATTCTGCGATTTGAATGAATGTACACTCACCAGAGATTGAAGCAGGGTCTTCCTCACGAAAATAGAAAAGCTAACCGAATAGCGAAAATAGAAAAATAGTTGGCGGACGGTTTGATTGCACTCACCTAAAGAGATCGAATTATATCACACAGTTCAGCCTTGGCTGACGTTTTGATTACACTCGTCTACAGAGATCAAACTATATCACGCAGGTCACACTTGGCGGATGCTTTGATTGCACTCGCCTAGAGAGATTGCATTATATGATGCAGATCACACTTGGCGGACGTCTTGATTACACTCGCCTATAGAGATCGCATTATAATACACAGGTCACACTTGGCGGACGCTTTGATTACACTCACCTAGAGAGATCAAATTATTTCACGGAGTTTACACTTGGCGGACGCTTTGATTGCACTCGCATAGAGAGATTGCATTATATGACGCAGTTCACACTTGGCGGACGTTTTGATTGCACTCAGTGTGTTTCCATGGTCGTTAGTCCACAATAATTGAATGATAGGATCTGTCTTTCAATGTATGGGATGGGTGATATTCAATAAAGAATTTTCTTAATCATAGTTCTCATGTGATTCTCGTTTGCTAGCCTAACGGAGGTTGAAAAATAATGTTTGATGAAGGTAACTATACTGTAGGTTGTTAACATAAGTTCTTTGCTAGTCAGATGTTGCTTTTTTACTTTTTAAGAATCTAACCATTTTAGGAAGAGGGTTCGGATACAAATAATTATTTCCATAAAACTGAATATGCACCTGTAGTAATATTATATATTTTTTCGTTTATAATACAAATAATAGGGCTTCTGGTCCACGCGCATCAACATCCAGAAGGAATCAAAGCAGAACAAAAACTTCTCAAACGAAAGATCAAAAAGGAGCAGAAAGCAAGAAACCACATGGAAGTTCTGGCCAACTGAATAGTTCGCTTTCTAATTTGAAGAAAAGGTAAACGAAAAAAAAAAAAAAAAAAAAACAAGAAAGTAATTTTTATACGTTATGTAAACTTTTTAAAATGTATTTGTTTTTGTAACAGATAAGTCAGAGGATAGATTTCGTTATTTCTAATTGAAACCAAAAGTTTTAGAAATTTTGAGTATTAAACAACAGTACTGTTAGCTTAAGGAAGTATTTGATAGTGTGTGTGTGTGTTCCATACCTACTTTCATGCTGATACTTTATATTCATTTGATCCAAAGTTTCTTCTTAACTTAATTAAACAGTAATGTACAATTTAGAATTTAAATTAATTATTAGACTTTAGTAATGAAAAATGGTAACAATTAGTGTTAAATCGAAAAAACGCTATATGGTACATCTCATTGAATTCTAGGGAAGCGGAGAAACCTGTAGTATGTTCCTGCACTGCAACACTGTTCCGCTCTCAGATCAGTTTGTCAGCATACTATGGTGCTGCCAAAATGTCTTGAGCCATGGCAAAAATGCGAACTGAAGCTCACACACCCACACGTTGAGCCAATAAGGGTTCAGCTGTTGCTAAGCGAGAGAAAGCGAGTGGAATTCCTTCAGCCGATAGCAGCGCTTGCAACGGAAGACTAGGGATCAAGTCAATGTGGCATATCTTTAGAGCCTTTCTATTTCAAGTGTGCCCTCGGAAAATATGTGAAACATACTTCGGCCCGCCTCCCTCTTACAGAGAAAATTCTCCCTTTGCTTAGGGGGAAGAAGTGAATGACCTCGGCTGTGTTGCCAATTTGTCATTCAGTCGTTTGGTCTTGGCGAGTGAAGATCGTAGGCTACTTAGAATGGCTAACAAGACAGGGTGAAATAATTAATTGTGGCAACGCTTCTGCATCCAGCAATTGAAAGGTCTCGGCCGCAACAACTTGTTCTTCCTCTTTCCGGGAGGAACGGGACACACACCGACAGCAGCGCCAGCAGAGGCACACTTAAAATAGAGAGGCTCTTGCTCTATCTCCTGAGCAACGGTAAAACGAACACTTCAGTATATGTTAATCATGTTCTGTATAACACTTTATTGCACGGGGAAATCAGTACATTCCAAAATGTGCATATGTCCTTATTCCGTGGGTGGCTTCAATTGTAACTTCCATATATAGCAGGGCCGTGCCGTGGAAAATTAGCGCCCGGGGCGAGAGTATACGACGGCGCCCCCATACATATATTCCAAGCAATTTTTCCTACCTTTTTCCCTTTTTTCTCCCTAATTTTTCGCCCCCTTACTTCGGCGCCCGGGGTCGTCGCCCCGCTCGCCCCCTCCCGCACGGCACGGCCCTGATTTATAGCAGTCTTATCCAAGAGTTCTAAAACAGATCCTTATATACATTGTTATTAGCTATAAATAATTACAAGAAGAAATGTTACGAAATTATGATACAATCCAATGTTTTGGTAACTTTGCAAGGTGCATTGAAAAGTGTGTGTGAAAGTAACTATGTTTTTGCACGTAAGTGTTTTGATTTTTAACAGGGCACGTTAAAAGTTCCTATTATTATTATTACTGAAAAAGTGAAATATAATTTCTAGTTTAACATTCAAGGCTTATGTCTTTTAGGTTTAATGTGAAATGAATGATTGTGAATGATTGTGAATGATTGTGAAATATTTGGTGGAATGATAATATGGGAGGAAACGAGAAAAACCTTGGGAAAATCCACGGACAGCGTGTTGTCCTCCACGAAATCATTTAACCTGGGATCGAACAAGGGACTCCTCGCAACAGCTCCATCTCTGATATTATTATTATTACGCAAGTGGGACTCATTTTAATGTTATTTACGTCCTTATGTTTGTTACTTCACACCCAAGATATTATAAAATAGAGGATCTGCCTATACAACAAAATCATGAAGCCACACGTTACAGTTTCGCCACACCCACTCTGCCCGCCCCTCCCAATAAGATCGCAATGTTCATGCCGGAGCGAACATTCATGTCGGAAACGAGAGTAACCAATCACACTCGATTATTGTGCCGATGTTTTTTTTTTCTGCTTCATTGAGATAATAAGATGAAGATACATATGGACAGATCCTCTGTTTTATAACATCCTTGCTTCACACAATAACTAATGAACGAAAACGAATTTTCTTTCTTTTCTTCTTTCTTTTCTTCAGTAGATAGCTAGACTAATTATCTCGGTTGGATTCGCTAATGGAGTCAAGACGTTAATATCTTAAATAGTTATCGGAGACATGTTCGTCCGTTACTCCGCACGATAACGTTTGAGCGAAAACTGATGTTTTATAAAATTGTGTTATTTGCAATAAACAGCGAGAGGAAAGTTCATTAATGGGGCTAATTCGATAACATCTTAATAGATAACAATGATTTCAACGGTACCTGTCCATAATTACTCCATTTATAAAAGTGACCCGTGAAGAACGCAAGTATTGAAATGCCTACAATTTCTGTTCTAGTAAAATCTTTAAGATTTACGTCCCACGATTATGCCGACTAGGCTAAAGAAGACGGTATGATGATTAGAAATGAATGAAATGCTGGAATGAATAAAGTGGAAGGAAACGGGAGAATCCCGAGAAAACTCATGCACCGGTATTCGTCCACCACAAAGCTCATTGGCGCGAGTTGGGATCGATCGTACGAAGGACCCCATGCACCATAGGTGAACGCTGTACCGCTGAGCTACCGCGACCCTTCTGTTCAAGTAAGTTAGCAACACTGAACGTTACACGATTTTCATCTGTTATCTTTGTGGTTAGTAATTAGTGTTGCCAATTTAGGGATTTTGTCGCTAAATCTAGCAATTTTATAATATATTTTAGCGACAAGCTTTGTTTCGTTTACCATTGTTAAACTAGGGATTAAGCGACTTTTGAGATGTTGTACAGCGAACAAACTAGGATTATTTCCATTGCAATTAAGATTTCTAGCGACTTTTCGCAGTATGTTTAGTGACATTATTATTAAAGTTGTTGGCAACACTGTTAGTAATCACGGAGCGCTGAATAGCACATGGTTGTCGTCGCCAAATATAACAACAGTCTCTACACAATATTCAACACATTTAGAATAAGTTTTCATTATGACAATACGCTGTTCCGACGTGAAGCGCTCCATTCTTAACCGTACAGAAAATAGACGATGATCATACGCTATTCGGTGCTCTGTGACCACTAACCAGTGTTGCCAGATGCCTAGAGTTGAATTTCCCACATCAATTATGAAAATTTTCCACATCTGCCTGATTTTTCCCACAATATTTCTTTTATCAATTTTATAACTTTCAATTACCGAATTAACATAGGTTTCTACAAAATACTCTTCACTAACAGGAAGAAAAGTTTACAGACTAAATATTAGTAATTAATACGAGGATGGTTTGAATTAACTAATTAAACCATTGTTCTGCGCTAATCGAAGTTTAAAACTATCATGTGCTGATAAACCTGGATTTGCAACAAACAGCGGCTTCATTGGTTGATGCAAAACATCATCCGCCTTATGCAGAGTCGTTTGAATGTATGATTAACATCAGATTAAAGGCTTGTCTACTACGGGAACCTTGTTAGTCGAACTCTTTAGTATCTGACTAATCACACTTGAAAATGACTCTGCGTACGGCCTCATATTTCTAATTCAGTATATGAGCCATTAGATTAATGAAATCATAAACAACAGCAACAACAAATCAAAGTTTCACATACTGAAGAAATCTGACAAAAATTAACAATAATATTAACTCACCACAGGGATATCAGAACAGGGGGTGCAGAAGGGCCTTCAGCATCATTAGTCGTACAGGTCATCGGAGTTGTGGAGAGAAAGATGAGCGCTGCTGACCTTGAAGGAAGAGCAATCTATGTTCTTCGCCTGAAAAGCTGATATCACTACTGCCACTGCATTAAGAGCATAATCTCCAATTCTGTTCCTCTTTTTTGTTTTCATATCATTCACAATGGAGAAAATTCTTTCCGATTCAGCATTTGAGTGGGGCAATGTGAGTACAAGTCTTGCAAGCTTGCCTAGGTTGAGGAACATAAGTTCATCATTAAAATCTTTCGTTTTTGAAATGATATCCCACATGATATCCAATTCCATAGCCATTCAATTACTTTTTTTCGTTGGCATTAAAGAAGTGTGGCAGAACCATCCATTCAATAAACAAATCGTTTTCGTCAATACGCTTACTGAAATGTTTGGCTAAATGTGTAAGCTCTTTTAGCTCATTTCTAGAATTTACTTCTAAGGCTACAGAGGGAGACAGAAACTTTAGTTCACGAAGGAGAGGTTGATTCACTGGTAAGCGTCGTTGAATTTCAGTCACCACTGTAACATAAAATTCCAAACATCTCTTTCGCACTTCTTCTGCCCCGGAAGTTGGTAACTCACTTAACAAATTCTCAGCGTCTGGGCCAAGGTACGTTTCGGACAAGGGAAGAAAGTTTCTGGGACATGAAGCATTCACTGTCTCTATATCTTGTAAAGCACTTGACACTAAAAAGTTCTGCCCTATCTCCTTCAGAAGACGCACAGAAGATTCGGTTAAGGTATGAATAAGTATTTTCCGACCTTGAAAAAGAACATTAAAAGTATTAAGGTACCTCAACACATATTTGAGGAAAAACATGTATGTCTTTGTGAATAGATTGATAACTTCTGTCAATATCATTTCTGCACTTTTCAATTTATCTTCGAAGACTGCTAATTGAAAAAAAAAAAAACTTTTGAGCGCCTCCCAATTTTCAAGAATACGACACACGCACGCATGCATTGCTAACCATCTCGTAAGGGCAGGCTTGAGAATTTTTTCCTTTCCGTGTTCCAAAATTCTTGAATTTCGTGAAATTGTGCATTTCGTATTGAACTACATGACAAATAGGAGGAAATATTCCTTACGAGTTCTTCCGGTGCCCGCGGGAATTTCTCACAGGCTTTGCTAACGATTAAAGCTGCAGAGTGACAGATGCATCCCATGGAAATTATTTGGTCTAGGAATTAATTCGTGCGGTTGGACAAGAGATGGCGCAACGAACGGAGCGTCCCACAGTTCCGTGTATCCACACATGTGTTGCAAATCCCTGTCATCGCGTATCGTTCGTAGTATAGGGCAGTGGATTAAAGCGTCAACAACACCAGTTTGTAGTTAAGTGAACATGGCGCAATTTGTGCCTGATAAAGTGTTTTTGCGGGGTGTCCTGCTGCATTACTTTAACATGCAGAAAAGTGCGAATGAAAGTCATCATATTTTGGTGGAAGTGTATGGTGACCATGCTCTAGCTGAGCGAACGTGTCAGAAGTGGTTTGCACGGTTTAGAAGTGGTGATTTCGGCTTGGCAGACCAAGAACGAGCTGGACAGCCAAAAAAATTTCAAGACGAAGAATTGACAGCATTGCTCGAGCAGGATTCGTGTCAAACGCAGGAACAACTTGCAGCAGCATTAGGCGTTGATCAAACAACAGTCTCCAAACGCTTGAAAGCCATGGGAGTGATTCAAAAGATGTCATATTGGGTTCCACATGAATTGAAAGACAGAGACGTTGAAAGACGAAAAACCATTTGCGAATTGCTGCTTCAACGACAGAGCAGAAAGGGGTTTCTGCATCGAATTATTACGGGTGATGAGAAGTGGATCCATTACGAGAACCCTAAACGAAAAAAGGCCTGGGTGAAACCAGGTGAACCAGGTCCATCACAACCAAAACGAGATATTCACTGTGCAAAGGTTATGCTGTGCATATGGTGGGATATGAAAGGTGTGGTGTACTATGAGCTGCTGCAACCGGGTGAAACTATGAATGGAGAACGTTATCGACGACAATTAATGCGTTTGAAGCAAGCTCTGGCCAGAACACGACCAGAATGGGAGAACAGACATGATAAACTTATTGTTCAACATGATAACGCTCGCCCACATGTCGCAAAACCGGTCTAAACCTATTTAGAAAATGTCGGATGGGAAGTTTTACCCCACCCGCCGTATTCACCAGACGTTGCTCCTTCGGACTACTACTTGTTCGATTGCATGAACAACGATTTGATTGGACAGCGGTTTACTTCTTCAGAAGATATCGAAACATGGGTCTCTGACTGGATCGCTTCCAAGGATGAGGACTTCTTTCGCCACGGAATCCGTACATTGCCTGACAGATGGGCGAAAGTGGTGGCTAGCGATGGACAATATTTTTCTTAAGGTATTTATGTATTTTGTGTTTGTACTACAGCTTCAATGTGTGCGTACCAACCGCACGAATTAATTCCTAGACCAAATAGGTCACTCGAAACCTTATTAAGGCGCGAAACAAACGAGTCTCTGGCCCCCACCATAACACTGGCTCCATCACAAGCAACTCCAACTATATTATTTTAGAGTATATCCTGGAAATAAGACACTCTTTAAAGGCGGTATATATGTTTTCTGCCGAACAGTCTCGTGAATCTAGAAAGCTCCAAGAGCTGAGTTTTCACTCTCCCTGTTATCGGTTAAATGTAGCGCACAAGAATACAAAGAAACTTTTTAAATCCAATATCTGGACTTTCGTCAACTAAAATGGAGAAAGCGGTATCTTTTATATCGTTCACAACTTCATCTGTTTCAACCTGAGCAACATTCTTGATCAAACTCGTACATTTCGTTCGTTTTAATTTTAGTTCCTGAGCAATTGTATAATCTTTGAAAATATCTTGAACAACGGGAACTAGGTGATCAACTATTTGTAACGCTACATTGTGCTCAGCGAAGAAAGCGGCTAGTTTTATCTCAGCTTCTTTCACTTTCGTTGGGGACGTAGGAGTTGAGTTGAGTTGATTTTAGTTTAGCGTCCCTTTCAGCAGCGAGGCTATATGAGACGTGGACCTACTGATTAACGTGGAATCCGAATCACATGAGCTCCCGCCGGGGGACGTAGGAGTATCTTTAGTGTCTGTCTTATTTATCTGCACATATCCGCTGATTGATGATGTTGCCGAAAATGATTTCACTGCGTTTTTGTGTTTTAGACCTTTGCTATGTTTTTGAAGATCACTTTTCCCACATTGTAGTTCAACATTGCATACAACACATCTACACTTACAGTCATTACCCGGTATTCGTTTTAACCAGCCTTTAAAATCTGGATCATTTAGCCAGTCCTCTTGAATTTTTTTCTTTCTGCTTTGTTTCTCTTTTTCTTCAGATGAAAGTTCTCCGCGAATCTTCCTGTTCTTTTTTGGCGTTCCTAGTATTCTACTCATTTTAGTGAACACAGGGCTACACCACCACACACTGCACACAATCGGAAATGTTCGTAATCCAGACAAAGCACTTCCAGAATCCTATTACGTCTTAAGCCTCGTGCCTAATGAAATCCAAATGACGATATTTTATATGACGCTCAGTTTCAAACAAGACGCACAAATATTTTTAATACGTGTGGACGGAATGCCACATCCTACCCTCACCGCAATAATACAAATAATCTAACGAAAGAAAATATTATGTGCAGTACGTTACTTAACATTTACACATAACAATAATCATACAAACGGTAATTGAATTGGAAAGCAGAAGGTGAATATAGTAAAGTTTAAACTCCGCCTACCCTACTCCAGTTTTGGCTTCCTCCTACATAATGCTTTCGATATAGGGACTAGGGTCTACTCCTTAAATTAGATGCCTGTGAGTTGAATTTTCTCGAGTGTTGACAGATTTGTTTATATATATTGTGGACGAAGAAAAAGACAATGCGTGAATTGTATAACTCTTGAGTGTTGACATGCTTTTTTCACCTATCTTACTCTTATTGTAATTGTTGTGAAATCGCAACGGTTGGTGCGGTCTTTCTTTGATTGACGTTTACTTATCAGAACCCAACAATGTGCTATAAATATTTTGAGGTGAATGTAATACTGTAATAGGGTTATATTGACTTAAAATTTTGCAGCAAAAGGAGACATTTTCAACATATTGTACAGAGGGGAATAAAACTATTTCTCCTTAACCCGTGAGGAGTGTGATTCTTTAAAATATTATTGCTAGAAAACCCATTATATTTCCTGCTCTCTGAATATAAGAAATTTTTATTCGCTTGACTTGATCACAAAAAAAAAAAAAAAAAAAAACTAAGACGATGTTGAAATTTCCCACGTTTTCGTTCTATTTTTGCATATTTTCCCTTTTTCCCATACTTTGAAAATTATCTTCATTTTCCCCACGTCCGTGGGAAATTTCCCTCAATCTGACATCACTGCCACTAACCATAAAGATAACAGATGAAAATCGTGTAACGTTCAGTGCTGCCAACTCAGTAGAACAGAAATGGCGGGCATTTCAAAAGTTGTTCTTTATGGGACACCTTTAATTATTGAAACAAAGGGTAGTAGAAGTTGTCGTTGCACATATCGCCGTTAGATGGTTTCAAACACCCTCCAGGAGGTAACATCTGTAACGTATATAGGAACCACCAGGCCCGTAGCCAGCTCAAAAATGTAGGGGGGGCCCGGTTGAAGTTAGGGGGGGCCGATCCAACCATATGATAGTTCATCACCATATTATATTTCTTTTGCAAGCAAAACTTTTAGGGGGCCAGCAAAAATTTAGGGGGGCCCGGCCCCCTAGACCCCCCTGGATACGGACCTGGGAACCACCATCTAAAATGTATCGATTATAACTTAATATTCTTATATTTTACGTTACAATCAGCCCACAGTTCACGTAATTTTCAAAATATGTCAACACGATCGAGTTGCATAAAATCAGACACACTATATTGAATCACTATTACCTTTTTATTGTCAAAACTCCATTAATTATACTTTTTTCGGTTGTCATAGCAACGTTTTTTAATAAACAACTATTTGCTTTTATGGTAACTATGAGTACCAATTATACATATAAAATCAACATAATTCTGAGCTACTAAGATTAAATCTTATTTCTTTATATTTACAATCAACAACATATCAATTCTCTTTTCTTCTTCTTCTTCTTCTTCTTCTTCTTCTACACGACAGATTGTGTACTTTTACGCACCGTTGCCAAAATCAAGATATAAAAAATGGAAGTAATTCTCAAAACAGATACATAATATCGTTGTACGTACATCTACCGGACGAAATTGAAACTTTTAGAGAGTGATCCTTTTTTACTGTTTTATCAGTTCTTTAATTATAATTATTGTTATTTCTTACAGAGACATTAGACTTTCTGATATGCCTGACCAGCTATCTGGGAAACATCCTTTACAGCACAGCAACGAAATTATCAAAATGAAGGAACCCACTGACAACTACCAAAGCTCACTGAAACACGACACGCATGTTACTGAATCGGCTCAAGAAAGGGTAAAGTAAGTTTGATAGATTTAATATATATATAAATACTATAACAAATGACCAAATTTTATGTGTCAAGCCTAGTAGCGGACAGGCAACCACTCTAGATTACCATGATAGCGCAGGAGCGGACTCGCAAATTGTAGGGCCCCCCCGCTAGACTAAAATGACGGTACCAGGAGCGCACCCACGCGGGGTACACCGGGTCGGCATCCCGAAACCAGAAACTTCATTACTTAACATACATTTGTACATTTTCTTAATAAAACTATACTTGTTTAGTAGAGAAATACTTTATGTAGACTAAAGACTTCACTTGACTCATTATTTGTATTATTCCTTTAGTGATTAAAACACTTATTTGGGGAACAATGTGACAGTACTTAAAAATTATCTATCGCTTTTTTCGGTTGTAGAATAACACCCGTTCGAATATGTATACCATAGTGCAGTGTTTCTCAAAGTGTGGGTCGCAGGCTGTTTTCCGGTGGGTCGCGAGAAGTTTTTCCTCGATTGAAAATTTTATTTTGATGCTGAAACATATGTTGTGAAGTACTATTCAGAAAATGAAAATTGGAAGCGTTTGTTAATGAGGTGAAGAATAAATGGTTACTCAGAGCCCGGCACTGTCGTACAGCCACTAGAAATGCTGGGTTAGGATGGAAAGAAAGAGGATGAGTCAAAATCTGTCACGAGGTAGGACATTGCGTTGGGAATACTGTTAGCTCTGTGCTACCTTTCTAATGGAAACACTTTAACCCTCTCTGCGCATGCATACAATTTCATATGACACGGTTATTGAGAAAGAATGTCAAAGTGTATTTGGATAAAAGTAAATGGGCCAGAAAATATCTTTTATTATTTAATATGGGTCGCAGTAACAACAAGTTTGAGAATCACTGCCATAGTGTATTGTACGATTGGACGATCCCTCCTAACATAAAATTCTGGGTGCGCGCCTGGAGGGCACACTGTATTAATGTGTTAAAAACTGTGTTTGACATATTTTACATGCTTTATCAATCGTTTATTTTCTTAGCTATAAATATAAACAGTATCATGTCTACTACGTTAGTACAAAAGCAAAATAAATAAATAAATAAATAAATAAATAAATAAAAAAGTACAAAAGTTTTCGAAGGATTTTAAAAAAGAACATTTTCATACTAATGTATACAATGTATAATTACGATTATCACTTCTAATTGTCAACATACTCAGCAATGGAAATATGATGAAATCTTTGAGTTTAACGTACCACGATTATACCCGTTAGGCTAAGGGAAACGATGATTAAGGTAAGTGAATGATGATCAAAAATGGTGAAATGGGAATGTAGGAGGAAACGGAAGTACCCCTAGAAAACCCACTGACACGAAGTTGTCTGCCACAAACTTACTTGCAGGAGGTCAAACCAGGGACCCTACGCACCAGATGGAATCGTTTTTACCACTGAGCCACCCTGCCCCCACACACTTTTAAATGAATTTAGTATTGGTTACATTTTGCATTATCTTTCATATATTGTGTACAACTTCTTTCGTTGCTTGATTTTTTTTATTTAATTAATTTTACTTGCAAAAATCAAACACCAATTCTTATCCAGTGCTAGCAAAATAGAGTAATTCCAGGTTTAACGTAAGTAATGCGTTCTGTAAGTCTTTAGTACGTAACTTAAATGTTATGTAAATTGATGGATTGATTAGTCTAGAGTTTAATGTTCCGTAGTAGGGTGGGGACACTTGGGCTTGTTTTTTTTCCTACTGCGCATGCGCAAACCCTGGACGCTGATTGGCTGGCGCATGTCACGTGACCCCGCCACGCCCCTTGACGCTGATTGGCTGGCACATGCCACGCCCCTTCACGCTGATTGGTCGGTGCAGGCCACGCCCCCGGCCACGCCCCTTGACGCTGATTGGTCGGTGCAGGCCACGCCCCCGGCCACGCTCTTTTATGACCTCCTATCTACTGCGCTGACTGGCTGGCGGCGGACCCCCTTCCGATTGGCTGGCACCGGACCCCGCCCCTTAACGGCGATTGGTCACGCTCTTTTATGGCCGCCATTACCGCGCTGATTGGTCGGCACTGGGCCCCACCCACCGCGCATGCCACATAAGATTTGTTCCCTTTTATGAGCACTTTACGAACACATAGCAGAGCAGATATCACATTCTTCATTCGCCTATTTAACGCAGCACATATTACACAGAGACTCGTTCCCTTTTATGAACACTTTACAATCACATAGCAGAGCTAATAAAAGAGTATGGCATATTTTCCAATCAAAATTTAAACATAGCAGAATTAATAAAAGAGTATGGCTTATTTTCTTTTACGGGGGTAGCAACACCCCCAACCCTCCTCCTTTCTCATCCAGGGCTTGGGACCGGCAATGGCGGAGTTTAAAAAAATAATACCATCATACTCTCATAAATGAATAAAGCATAATATCATTAGCATCAATAGTGGTGAGTGAGAATTTGTTTAAGAAATCGTGCAGTGAATAACCAGATGCACGACATGCTAGATATAGAAAACAGTAATGTCCACAAAATTGAGATAAATCACCTTGAATACGTCTATTATTCCATGTATAATACAGACAGTTTCGTTTTAAAAACCTTATATGATGTTGTATATAGGGAGGTATACCATAGCTATCGAAATACTCTCCCACACACATATTAGATATATAAAAAGCAACCCAATGTTCACCAGGCTTATCACTAGAATCAGTATTTATAATTATGGCGGCTGGAAATGTATGAATAAACAAAGGTAACTCATCGGCGGCATACACACCAATAAAATGATCTTTAGGCAAATTTTGTTGTAATGCTTCATAAAGCTCAATTGTATTTAACATTTTTTCCCTTTAATTAATATATACTTTTCTCTGGAAATCAATTTCTAATTCTGAAGAGAATTCACCATAAATAATTGTTGTTACAGGAGATGGCAGTGCTTCTTTAAAATGAACCTCTAGGCGTACACTTCCTTGCCGTTGTGGGCTAGTATGAAATCCAGCACTAGCACTAGAATCGGGAGTTAAATCAAACACCAGTAGAGTATAACCATTAGGATATTCGGCTAGTGAGATATTATTACCTTGATTAGAATAATAAATACCTGAACCTGTAAATAACGTGGAATATGCTTGTATATATAGCTTATTATCAAAATCAGGTTGTAATGGTTTGGAAGGCACAGGCGTTCCATCAACATACAGTGTAAAAAATGATATATTAAAATGCTGAAAATTGAACGGATTTGTCTGATAAGTACCATTAAAAGCAGTATTACTAACAAAACCAATAATAATACGTTTAGGCACTAGGCCTGAAAATAGATCTGGAAGTGTACTATCCATAATTCCTTGTGGCAGCGTTTCAGTCTTCACTTGCACTTTTGTTATAGGATATTTTACTCTAAATTTAGGATTTTGTAATACTTTATTTTGCGCTATTTTAACTGCTGGTGATACATCAACCTTTTTCACAAGCAATGTTGCATCTGTAATTACAACTTTTCCATCAGCATCTGCGTCACCCATTAGACAGAATGTAGGTTTAGCTGGAATTAGTTTAATGCGCAGTTGTACACCATTCAGTAAAAATTTCTCCCGATTAAATATATCAGCATGAATATAACCCAATAATTCAAATGACTGACTTAAAGTAGTGAGAAGAAAACGTTGTTTAAATCCTACATTAGCATCGGTCACACTGTCCATATGTCCTGCAGTATCTTTAAACCACATTGATGTTTGAAGATGCGTTGATTTAGCTTCAGCATTATAATTTAGTAGTTTTTCAATATACGATCGATATGGATATGTGTGTGAAGAGTAGGAAATAAGTTGATTATTTAAATATAATTGCAATTCACTGAACATTGCATTGAGAAAATCATTTACAGGGCCGATTTTCTTATCGGCAGAAGTTAAATTAGAACCATCTGATTTAGTAATTTTACCTTTAATATAAAACATTGTGTGCGATAAGTCAATATAGTCATCCCCATGACCGGGGACAACAAATTCTATTGGTGCATTATCAGCTATCGAAGCCACAGGCTTATATGGAACTATTTTATTACCTATAATACTGGTTTGAGTGGGTAAACCAGCAAATAAATCTAATTCTGATTTCATACACTCACACTGCATTTTTCTCTCTATTAATATTCACACATGGTAAAATTTATAATACCGTATTACGTTTGCGAAAATGTAATTTTACACATACACTGCCATGTTGGAAAGGAAGTGGGTTACCTGTACTATCTCTTAAATCAATAATAATTTGATCAAATTGTTTACGTTGCACGGAGACATAGTGAGGATTGTCAAAAATATGTACATTATTAATACCATACTCTGTAATATTTGTATTTATAATACGTAACAATGGAGCTACTGTGTCACCCACCATTTGTGGTTCTACAATATCACTGTAAATATACATAAGTGTAGGTAGCGATTTTTGTAAATCAGGTGGATAACGAGCATGATGCACAACTGCAATATCTTCTTGTTGTATGTGATCAAAACCTAGTATTCTGGCTAGTTCAGGAGATAGACGTACTTCTATACGCCTCTCTTGATCTTTTATTACTCTACTGACTTCAATTCGTTTTACTGATGCTTTAACTTTTAATTGTAAATTTAATATATCACTTTTATGATTAATTTGAGATAGAATATCATCAACATTGTAATAGTGTCCTGGTAAGATTTTAGTTATGTTCCAGCTTTCTGTATTCATGAGACGGTAATAAATATTATTAGTATATTTGGAAACATTCTGAAATGAATTTGTATAATGTACTTCAACAACTGCCGTCTCCCACTCACCTTTCTCTAGCACCAATGGATGATATAATTTGGTAGTATAACATGACAAAGTATTTTGTGGAAAATACTCCATAGAACTGTTACTCGGTAGTGTAAGATAAAAGCTAGTCTGTTCCATATTAATCAAAAATATCACTCTTCCTTTTCTTTTTACCACCAGTCGTCTTTGCAAAATGAACTTTTACCCGTTTTCTTCTTCTTCCAGATCCTTCCAACACTTGATTTATTTTATTTTGAGCTTTAGTTTTTAAATTATTTTTAGCTTCTTGCCAACGTGATGTTAAAGCTTCGTCAATAGGTCTATTATCACCTAATACATCTCCAGCTACATTAATTCCTGTACGTAACAATTCTTTACCAACAGTTTTAGCTCCTTGTTTAATTAACGGAAATACACTTCGAAATAAACCACCTAAAAAACTTCCAATACCATAACCTTCTTGATATGGTGCACCTCTATACACGTTATAACCACCTCCTGCTTGGTGCGTATAATATTTAAAGTATGGATCATTCATTATTATTATTTTTTCCTATATACACGAATATAACAGCTGTTTATAATATTGTATTGCGGCTAAATGTTTTTTAAATGTGACACAGGAATCCATGAATTAAAGGAAGGGGGATATCCCCGCCAACGAACAAGTACACGTTTACCTTTAACTTTTAAAATTTCATCTATTTCATAAACTTTAGGCAGAGGCACTCCTTGTAATTCCTCCTCGTAAAATGTACCATCAATTACTTCACCATTTAAGTCCTCCAACACATAAACCACTTTCTTTTCCTTATGTATCACCTGTTTTATTTTAAATATTTCTACAGTCCACTTTTCCTTGTACCCTTTTTCAAAATGCCGTTTTGCTTTAGCAATGCGCACAGTATCACCTTTTTTATATTTTGCAATGTTAGTATGTGGCATCGGTTTTATTAATTTATTCCAAACTTGTTGAAAAGTGTCCTGGTTCACACTGGCGGGTGGTAATTGATGAGCTCTATGTGGTCTAGAATTATATGCCTGAACAAGTTTCGATAGCACATCTATGTATCGGTAAGTCTTCTTTGCTGTAAAATATTTCCACATTCGTTCTTTAAGAGTTCGATTAAAACGTTCCACCACACTTGCCTTAATTTCGGAGTTTTGTGTTGTGAAGAATTTAATATTTTGCTTTTTTAAGTATAACTGAAATGGTTTATTAACAAACTCTGTACCTTTATCTGTTTGTAGACGTAAGGGTCTACGACGTGTAGATGCAAATATTTGCTTAAATGCTTTTATAATGTTTTCACCAGTTTTTGTACGTACAGGCACAGCCCAGGCATAACGACTAAACAAATCAATCACTGTTAAAATATACCTATTACCATCATTATACTTTTGCAGACTGTGCATATCGTTTAAATCAGCTTGCCACTGATCGTCAAAATTGAACACTAAATAGGAATTACGTGGAAACTTTTTACGTACTGGCTTATGCAGAGTATAAGCCGACTGTTCTTTTACCCACTGTTGCACTTTGTGTAAAGGAATAGATTTCTTCACAGCTCTCCATAATGACGTTGCGGTTGAAAACGAGGCAGGGTGTGAAGGGTTATAATAAATATCGGCCAGCTTCTTCATATTTTATAATCACACCATCTGTTGACAACTTTACGTTTACGTGGTGGCTCCTCCTCCTCCTCTTCTTCTTTCTGTTTTGGATCAGCGGCAGCGGCAGATGATGTCAGCTTACGAATATATTCTATACGCTGTGGGTTGCCTATATACTCTAAAGGTATATTGGATTTTGCTAACAGTACAGCAAAGGGTTCCCAACCTGTAGGGGGAATATTTTTCTTGCGATACCTGACAAAATCTGCTATTAGATCTACTATATTAGCTCCAGGAATTAATTTATTATAAATATTAACATTACCATTGTCATCCCAATGAATGTTGGAATTTTGTTTTAATCTACGTAATAAAGGTCTTGCTTTACGCAGACAATTTTCGGGAAGAGTAGATAGTATTTCATCCTCTTCCTCCCCGTCCTCATCCTCCTCCTCCTTCTTCTTAGTACCAACGCTAGTTGATGTTGTTGCAGTAGGTTTTTGCACAATGTGTAAATATTTTTGTAACACCTCTTTATAGCGTATCCATTTTTCTTCAACACTCATATTTTTATTATTTAAAATATTTTTCATCTCATCATCTAAATTAGATATAGTTTGATATTGGTGCAATTTTTCTGGTGCAATTAAAACAAGCTTTTGTGCATGCTGCATAATTATTTAATTAAAGTAGATAGTATACCTCCAATAATAGGTGCAAGCAAAGCAGTAAGAAACCCACCTTTTTGTACAATTATTCGTTTTTTCTTTTGTTTTAATGATGGACCTTTTTTCGCTAAATACCTCAATTCCTTTCTATATCTTTTTAATCTATTTTTCTCTTTTTTATTTAACGGAACATTTCCTTGTAATACGTTATAGGAACATTCACAAATAGAACGAATTAATTCGGGATCAGCATTTTTTAAAATTGCTTGGCGTACTTTGGGTTTTGCCTTTGCTAAAAGTTTTAGTAAATGTGCACTCTCTTTGCTAATCATTTTTCTTTTTGTAGCTATTATATTAAAATTGAGTATTAAAACATATCAGTTATTGAGATTATTTTTTTACCGGTACATAAACATAATTGTAAGAATCTGAGGGAAAAATTTTTGTTCGAACACGATGTTCGTCGGGAGTGCCCTGTTTTAAATCAAAAACCAAATAACTATGAGGATCTTGTGTTGCGTCCTGATAGGCTTCCTGTACAAATTTTGTGTTACCAGGATATAATTGGCGTGCTAGATAATTAATTTGAGCCCGGTCTCTGGGGTTTTTAAAACATATTATATAATGGCAATTTAATGATATGTCTCACATACCTTTAGCTTGATGAAACATATTTTGTGTTATAAAAATAACACTTAAATCTCGGTGGTGGCTACCTTTAGTAAAAAAGTCAACAATTCGTGTATCACATTCTCGCATTAAATCGTCAATAATTACCAGATGGGGGCCAGCTTGTGCTGGAAAATCATCTATTTTGGGGAGCCCTTCTTTAAATGTACAACCTGAGGATAGAGTTTCATACAAAGGTTGCCACTCACCATAACACCATACTATATTTTTCCATTTTTCGGCATAATGTTTTAAAAACTCTTTTACAAAATATGATTTACCACACCCAGTGGGGCCGGCTATAATACAAGTAAATGGATGTTGAAACTCCATATTCTAATACACCACAAAATAATTATGAATATAATAACATATTATTATTATTACTTTTCAGGCATGTTTACAGCTTTACATAATTGAGAACAAGTAATTATGGTCCGCTGAATGCACGGCAAATGAAGCTGGAGTTTTCGCCATGTACAAACACAGAAATTTACCTGACCATTACTATCGTCATCTGACGAGAGAATAAAACACTGACGAATACCTTTAAGAGTATCTGACAATGATATTTTATAATTTTCACTAATGAAAAATTGTGTAGGCAATGAAGAATTTGTAACAGCATTAAAGTAGTTTTCAATATATGAATAATATGATAGAAAAGTATACCACTCATCAGGTGAAAGACGAATACGATCATAGTACTTATGTAAAGTGATAATAACAGAAAATCCTCCCTCATCATCGTATGCTAGACCAACACATACCTCGAGTTCACTGAAATAATAATAATAATGATTTAAAATTTGATTATCCATTTTTTTACTCTCTCCTTATCTCTACTTAATTAAAAACTATCGTTTCTACTAATACTGTATTTACCCTATTCGATTTCTTTTATACCCGTAGGGAAGTGTATCAAAATTTTCTATTCGTTTCCTTTTACTAGCAGTAACCTGATAGATTTTATGCGCCTCCGGCTTAGTAATCAATTTATAATCTTTAGTACGTACAATTTGTCGACCGAGAGGAACGCTAATAGAAGGTGAATTATTTAAAATCATATCTTTCATCTGTTCAAAGTTAACATATTTTAATGTTTTATTATTCAGCGTGATTCCCTTGATTTTACATATTGTCTTTGTTTTACCATTAAGAGTGTTAACAACAGAATAGCCGTAACATTTGGGACCACCAGCACAAAATTCTTCGATATATGCATCCGGACCATATTCTGCCAACTCATTCTTCCATTCCCCTAAATGCACTCCTATTTTTAACTGTGGCTCACCAGGCGATTGAGTGTAAATAATACTATCGGTATCATAATATAACACACGCTCGCCAAGTAAATCCAAATAACGAAATAACTCGAGGCGAGCATGTGTCGTGGTGTATGCGGCGATTATCACGTTAATGTTTTTAGCAGGAGCAATAACGCTCTCATTAACACTCCAGTTGAGCACACGGAATTTGTCGCCGATTGGAATACACGAATTAACCTCAATATTCGGATTTGTTAATTTATCGAAATACTCCTCGGGAGTTTTAATGATAGCGATTTGCTCCATGTTTTCTCTTTGTGCGAACTTACCCCACAGGCTGTTTACTCCTAGCTTTGAAATTCGTTTCTTAGGTTTGTTGCGCATAATCTTTTCCCGGTCTAATCGAATACCCTCTTTCTCATAATACTCCTGTATGAACTGGTCTTTTTGTTGTTCGGTGACGCATCCTGCAGGCCAACCGTTACAGTCTTGATCTTCATAAACAGGTTAATGTATTCCGTGAAAAGACCGCCCTCTTTCTTTTCAGCGTCATACATTACAACCTCATAGCTCCATACCTCATGTTTTTCTAGCACTCTATATCCTTTCTCGACAGCTACCCGCACTTCGTCTACAACCCACACTCCAGTCAAAGCTCTTTCCCCTTCTGAATGCAGGCATTCTTCTTCCTCATTCAGAGTGTCCGCGCACGTTCGGCATAAGGGGAATATTAATTTCCCACCACTCCGATAGGGCAGCACCGGGTGGTAGAGATTGGCCGGGGGTAAAACCGAACACTTTATTATTCCCTCAAACGCTGAAATATCGGGACACTCGTCATCACCCACATAAACTTTCGGATGACCCACAGGATATTTTTTCACCTTACAACAGTAAGGATAGAGGGAGATTATCTGTATACATGATACGTTCTCCCTCTTTCGTCTTTCTGTAGAGTTTCACGTTGTCGACTCTACCACCATACAGGGCATCCCGCGGGTGAATTGGGGCTTTTTTAGTCATGATGTGGTTTTTTACAAATATACTCACCGGTGGGTGTTCTTTTAAAAACTCACGCCACCGGCATTCCCACATTTCATGGACTATATACCCCAGCTCTTTTAAACGAATAATTTTGTTTACACTACTTTCATATCGCATATTGAAAGTAGTGTACGCGTCATTATATATGGGATTGTCACGGCCTGTGGGGTAACACTCCCGGCACCCGTGAAATAGACACCCTTGGTACTCCCAAACGTGTTCTTCTCCGTTATAGTGTGCATATCCTCATGATATATGTTCTATTATTTCCAAATATACTCCAAAATCTTATATTCCATTATAATAAAATACATAACTGCAAAAATATATATTTGTCGTTTTGGACTTAGACGAGGAAAGAAAGTTTAAAAGATAATTGAATCGTTGAGCAATTGGCAGTACCTTAGCAATACAAGTGTTAGGTAACGCATTCGTAACGCTGCTTAATTATCTGCAGCACTCTTTATAGATGGTGTGGAACATGAAACTTTTGTTTTCCTTGATGAGTTGATTCTTACTTTGATATGATTCCTTCTGTTGTGATCAAAAATGGTCATGCATGCTGTTATGATTCGTCGTCCTTCATCAGTTTTCTTTAGTACGCTAATTGCTATGGATTAAGTTATAATTGAATTATGACGCAATTTAGTTAGTGACCGGGAAACTTTAAACTTTAGCGTCGCCGTTAGTATTTTGTAAACCTAATTCGCTAAACACACGTCAATACCCATATAGTGACGGGAGAGGCAATTTAAATTGTTCTCTGGATGACACAAAAATAATACAAAATGTAGCATCACAAAGGTATAAAATGTATCATCTTCACTTTTCTTCTGCTCGTTACAAAAATCAAAATAGACCACCCGTAATACAAAATGGTATAAAATAGTGAGCTTGTTATAATGGTCCTTCTTCTCTTTTTTTGTGGTTGGTACAAAACTAAAAGGTGGTATAAAAATGAATAGGTTTATTTGAATAGAAATTCTGAGTTTATTCCTTCGTTTGTTTGAGTAGCAGAATATGTTTTTTTGTTTAAATCTGAGAAATCGGATCGTATAAATGTGTTCGCAGAATGGCAGTGTAATTGTTATCTTTACCTAATAACTCTCTTAGAGATCATTATTGCTGGTAGGCTACAATAAACTGCGCTATTACAGACTATTATAAGTACAGTGCAATACCACTATTAATTGGAAATTCTTACACAATGTATCGAAGTCTACTCCAACTAGGCATAAGGAGAAAGTAGTATTTTTTTTTGCCATAATGGATTATTATGTATGTATAGCTTTATTGTGAGAAAAACCATTTGTTATTCTTTTTCACCAAGTTTCCAAATTCCGCGAGGTCCAACAGATAGGTATCAGGAGATACCGCAAAAAGGCAAGTTTTACCACATCGTGTAAAGCAACCAAGTAAATCCGCAATCTGGATACTTGGCCTGAACTCGCACACATGATTCCAAAACTTTAATAACTCATCCAAAGTGTCCTGCGTTCCCCCATAGCGAAAGAAAGCTATCACAGTATAACTATTACCCTTAGTTTTCATGACAAAAAAGGTAGCTGATTGGAAAAGAGAACTGTGTGCGGTTAAACGAGTAACCAACGACAAAAAGTCTATCTTAATATCTACCTGCGATAAATGCTTAACAAATTCTATCATATACCATTTGTTATAGCGACTATTAAACAAATATGTATCCATCAAATAATTGTCTACCACATCGTTATAGTGGGCATTGTGCTCAACAAAACATGGCTTTATACCATTATCCAACCGAAAATATCTAACTGTAGACCTAGAATAAGTGGGGCGACCATTACGTTGTATCACAGGGAAATGAAAAACTTCGGCCATTGTAATGCACACAACCAAGTATGTGTTAAAGGTTTTAGTCGTTAATACAAAATAAAGAAGCCAACAAAACTAAATATTCTACACCTTCTCGGTGGTACTAAATAGTACAAAATACTTAAATTGATACAATGGTACAACACTAAATTCCCAGCTGGTACAAAATAAAATATTCCATTCAAATTTTTTTTGCCCGGTAGAAAACTAAATTCCGTACATACGCCACTCAAATTCATTTATTCTTCCTTTTGACCTCTAAAATAATAATAATAATAATGATTTAAAATTTAATTTTCCATTTTTTTCACTCTCTCCTTATCTCTACTTAATTAAAAACTATCGTTTCTACTAATACTGTATTTACCCATATGGAACTGTCTCAAAATTATCTATTCGTTTTCTTTTACTAGATGTAGAGTTTACTGAATCGACACCCTACTAGTGGTTTCTAATGCTTGGTCCTCTTAAGTCTGCTCCAAATAAGCATAAGGAGAGAATAGTATTTTTTTGCCATAGTGGCTTAATCCGTATGTATTCGAAAATGAAAGTCGCAATAATGCCATATTGTTTTATTTTTTTACTATGTACTAATTGATCTACTCGCAGCAGGTTTAGTTAAAATGAACCTCCTTCAAATTTGTTTCTTCGTTACAAAAGGCACATAAAATGGTCTCTCTTTGCTTTTCCTCCGTTTATTTGTAGAGCACAAAAAGATAAAATGGTCTTTCTAAAAAAGCCAACAAAACTGAATGGGTCACACAAATTTATTTCTTTGTATATTTTGAGTACTACAAAATTAAATAAAATGGCCCTTCCCCGTTTTCTTCTGTAGAACACCCAAATTTATTCCTTCGTTTATTTTAGTAGTACAAAAATGTACATAAATACTGAGCTATTTAAATTTTACCTTCTTCGCTTTTTTTCTGCTTAGTACAAAAGTGAATAGGTCACACACATTTATCTCTTCGTTTGTTTAAATAGTACAACATGGTCTAGAAATTCTGAGCTAGTTAAAAATTGATTGCTTTGTTTAATCGTGTAGCTCCTCTTTTCTGTTTGGAACAAATTCTAAGTCGGTTAAAAA
Organism: Thermobia domestica; assembly: GCF_964235325.1. Lineage (NCBI taxonomy): Eukaryota > Metazoa > Arthropoda > Insecta > Zygentoma > Lepismatidae > Thermobia > Thermobia domestica. The sequence continues at coordinate 35,997,334 of NC_137460.1, read as the reverse complement.
TGGTCTCGTTGGCACGAAAAGAAATAGGACACCCCCAATGAATGGCAGAAAAAAAGTATAGAATGCTGATTTTGCAAACTGAATAGGTCACCCAAATTTATTCCTCCTTCGGTTTCTTTTTTGTCGCTGGTGCTCCATTTTTTTGTTGGTACATAAGAAAATAGTCCATCCAAATTTTAGTCGTTCTTCACTTCTTTTTCTTATTTTGTTAGGTACAAAACTAGATATTCTACCCAAATTTATTCCTTCACTTTTTTCCGGTTGGTACATAAGGAAATAATCCAATCAAATTTTCTGGTTCGAACAAAACTAAACACTCCATCCAAATTTGAGTATTACAATATGAAATGAAATTCTGAGTTAGTTAGAAAATAGTCCTTCTTGCTACAAAATTGGAAATCTCGCTCAAGAGACCTTCGTTTGTTTAAATAGTACACTTCTGAGCCGGTTAAATTTATCCGATTGTTTGTTTATTTAAAATACGACGTTATTTCTCATTGGTGCAAAATTGAATAGCTCAATCAAATTCACCATTTCGTTTGTTTAAATATTAGAACATGGTCTAGAAAAAATGGCATTTCTCATTGGTACAATATTCCTTCGTTTATTTAATTAGTACAAGAAGACATAAATTCTGAGGTAGATGAAATGGCATTTCTCGTTGATAGAAAATTGAGTAGGTTCCCTCTGTTTCTTTAAATTCTCAGCTAGCCAAAATGGCATATCTTGCTTTCTCAGTCTATCCAAATTTTGAATAACCCAAACAGGTACAGAAATTCTAAGCTAGTTGCAAATGAAATTTCTCGTTGGTACAAAATTCAATAGGGCACTCAAATTTATTCTTCCTTCACATTTTCTCCTTGGTACAAAAATTTTCCGACGCTCAATCTACGAGTTATTCTGGTTTAAATATTTGAACTTTTTGGGGGATGTAGTTGCTGGTAACCAATTACTAAATGTGGAAACACCACCTCAATATGTTGCTTCGTTTACTAGTCTGATTTCTGACCTCCGTGGTAAGTACCTTTAGGACATGTAGTAGTTGGTGGCCGATTACTAAATGTGGAAACAGCACCTGAGTATGTGGCTCAGTTTTCGTGTTATTAGGTTTTAAGTAGGTTGACCTTCGACCTCGATGGTCAATGTTTTGGATCTTGTAGTACCTGATGACCAATTACTAAACGTGGAAACACGACCTCAATATGTGGCCCCGTTTTCGTGTTATTAGGTTTTAAGTAGGTTGACCTTTGACCTCGATGGTCAATGTTTTGGATCTTGTAGTACCTGATGACCAATTACCAGACTTGGAAACACCATCTCAATATGTGGCCCCGTTTTCGTGTTATTAGGTTTTAAGTAGGTTGACCTTTGACCTCGATGGTCAATGTTTTGGATCTTGTAGTACCTGATGACCAATTACTAAACGTGGAAACACGACCTCAATATGTGGCTCCGTTTTCGTGTTATTAGGTTTTAAGTAGGTTGACCTTTGACCTCGATGGTCAATGTTTTGGATCTTGTAGTACCTGATGACCAATTACTAAACGTGGAAACACGACCTCAATATGTGGCTCCGTTTTCGTGTTATTAGGTTTTAAGTAGGTTGACCTTTGACCTCGATGGCCACTATTTTGGAACTTGTAGTACCTGATGACCAATTACCAGACTTGGAAACACCATCTCAATATATGGATCCGTTTTCGAGTTATTAGGTTTTAAGTATGTTGACCTTTGACCTCGATGGTCATGATTTTGGAACTTGTAGTTCCTGATGGCCAATTACTAAATGTGGAAACACCACTTCAATATGTGGGTCTGTTTTCGGGTGATTAGGTTTTAAGTATGTTGACCTTTGACCTCGATGGTCATTATTTTGGGACTTGTGGTACCTGATGACCTATTACTCAATGTGGAAACGGCATCTCAATATGTGGCTCAGTTTTCGAGTTATTAGGTTTTAAGTAGGTTGACCTTTGACCTCGATGGTCATTATTTTGGAACTTTTGGCTGCTGGTGACCCGTTACTAAATGTGGAAACACGACCTCAATATGTGGACCCGTTTTTGAGTTATTAGGTTTTAAGTGTCATACAAACGACGTCCAGGTAAAAGTAGGTGTGGTATTGGTAATCTGCATGGTCGAAAACCCCCATATGCCGAGTTTCATCCAAATCGGTTAAAATTATTATAGAAAGGGCGTATCCCACATGAACCATAAGACCCTGGTAAAAGTAAGTGTGGTAGTTGTAATCAGCATGGTCGAATCGGAAATATAAATGTTTCTGCGCATGCGTGTTATTTCTACTAAATTGGATTTGGCATACGCAACCAAGTGTGGGTGTATACTATGTTATTTAGGGAATGAATAACTGGAACCAGCACTGCAACTAGAACAGGCTGTAGTCTAGTGTAATGTCTTATTTTATGTTTCTGCGCATGCGTCCAATGTGTAATTAATTGGAAATTTAATTTTACTGCGCATAAGCAATCAAGTGTGTGTGTGTGTGTGTGTGTGTGTTGTTATTTTTTTTATTCTCTGCTCTATTATGTTGCTATAAAGTGATCGTAAAAGAGAACGGGGGTGTTATGTCTTATTTTATGTTTCTGCGCATAGCCGTAATTTGTCCCTGAACCGGAACAGTCTGCGGTCTGCTGTGTGTGAGTGTGTGTGTGTGTGTGTGTTCTGGTACCATTGATAAATAGAACGGCAGTTCTGCTCCGGCGGAATTGGAACAGTTTTGCGCATATGCGCAGTAGGTCAAAAAATTGGTCTCAAAATGGATGGCGAATACTCTCCCATTATTCTCTGCTATGTTTAAAAAGAGCGCTCATAAAAGGGAACGAGTGCACCCCTGCTATGTTAGATAGTCTTATGTTATATCTGCTAAGTTATCTGTTCGTAGTCTCTGTGTAATTTCTGCTATGTTAAAAGTGCTCATAAAAGGGAACGAATGCACCCCTGCTATGCTATGTGTTCGTATTCTCTACTGCAATGTGGCATGTGGGTGGGGCCCGGTGCCGACCAATCAGCGCGGTACTCCTAAAATGGCGGTCATAAAAGAGCGTGACCAATCGCCGTTAAGGGGGCGGGGTCCGCTGCCAGCCAATCGGAAGGGGGTCCCGCGCCAGCCAATCGGAGCGTACGGGGCGGGGTCCGCTGCCAGCCAATCGGAGGTCGTAAAAGAGCGTGACCGGGGGCGTGGCCGACGCCAGCCAATCAGCGTCAAGGGGTGTGGCAGGGGGCGTGGCCTACACCGACCAATCAGCGTGAAGGGGCGTGGCCAGCCAATCAGCGTCAGGGGGCGTGGCCAAGGGGGCGGGGTCACGTGACCTGCGCCAGTCAATCAGCGTCGAGGGTTTGCGCATGCGCAGTAGGAAAAAAAACTGCGCCAAGTGACCCCACTCTACTTCCGTTCAGCAGTGAGACTATATGAGACGTGGATATACAGCTTAACGTGGGGTCCGAACCACATAAGTTTGCCCTGGAAATCGAACCTGAGTCTCTTGCGCAACAGGCGGGTACGTTAACCATATGGCCAGAAGGGAACTCTTTACTTAAGTCGAATTTGTAAATTGCTGAAGTATAACATTATAAGATTCTTCAACATTTATTATTATTATTATTATTATTATTATTATTATTATTATTATTATTATTATTATTATTATTATTATTATTATTATTATATGTATAAGTCTCTATGTATGTTGTTTACACAGTATTCTTTTATAAATGAAACATCATGCAGTAGTATTTACTCGGATATAAACTATGAAATTACGAACAACAAACAGGTTGAGACGAGCTTAGTTGCTCCCAAATTGTTTAGCTCTTCTCAATAAACTTTCACTACTTAGTTGTTTTTCTTTATAATTCTTCTTGTATATTTGCCATTTTGTCTAAAATCCTAGTAGTGTATGATGTTTTGCATAAATACGTTTTTGCATTTCGCTATCGCAAAAGAATTATTATTCTTTCTATTATGTAAATGTTATAGGGTTTATTTGAAATAGTCTGTGAAGACGTAGTAAATGTTGACAATGCTCACGCCATCTGTTGATGGTTACAAAAGTATCAGAGAGGTGCAGGGAGTACTGCACTTGCTGTAGAAAAAAGTTCTAGAGCTCTCTAGATGTTCATACTTCCTAGTCGTTTATGTTTCTTCTATTAAGATTTCTTTTATTAACAATGTTTAGCTATTGGGATTATTGCTACAAAAAGTACTAATTACCTAATTAATATATATTAATATTCTTGTTAGAACGATATTAACGTCTTAAGTAATTAAACGAAAAAGAATTTCGTTGTCGTTCCGGAAGGAAGAGAGACGATGCGCGAAGAAGAACAGTAGATAAGAAGAAAGAGAGCGAAAAAAGAATGGACGTATGGCATAGCTGATGGTATCAATACGGAAGCAGGTCAAAACTCCCACACTCAAAAAAATGTCAAAACGCCCACACAAACGGTCATAATTCCCACACAAATGGACAAATCTGCCAAATGCACGAACGGTCATAGCTCCCACAGCCAATACTCCCACACAGGTAAGCGGTCATAACCCCCAACAGTCATAACTACCACACAAATGGACAAAACTCCCACACATAGCAACAGTCACAATCCCCACATAAATTGACAAATCTGCCACACAAATGGACAAAACTCCCACACTCAAGAAATGTCAAAACGACCACACAATCGGTCATAATTCGCACACGAATGGACAAATCTCCCAAATGCACGAACGATCAAAACACACCCTTGTACTTCTTTTTATTATTTTCAGCGTATGAAACTTACAAGACGTGCAACCAGGATCATTTCAAAGTGTGGGGGATTTGTCCGATTCTGTGGAAGTTTTGTCCATTTGTGTGGCGGTTGTGACAATTTCTGCGTGTGGGAGTTTTGTCTATTTTTTTGGAGATTGTGACCGTTGCTATGTGTAGGTGTTTTCTCCATTTGTGTTGGACTTATGTGGGCATTTTGACATTTCTTGAGTGTGGGGATTTTGGTTGTAAGAATTATGACCGTTCGTGCAGTTGGAAGATTTGTCAATTTGTGCGGGAGTTAAGACCGATTATGTGAGCGTTTTGACATTTATTGGGTGTGGGAGTTTTGGCTGTGGGGGCTTTGACCGTTCTTGCATTTGGGAGATTTGTCCGTTTGTGTGGGAGTTATGACCGATTGTGTGGGAGTTTTGACATTTCTTGAACATGGGAGTTTTGGCTGTGTGAGTTTTAACCTAGTCCCATCAATACAGCAAAGTTTCTGTCCTCGTTTAATAAGAATTAGAGGCTGAATCTGAAAAGGGAGATTCTTGTCCCCACGCATTACCTAAAGTTCTGACATTTGGGAATTTAGGTTGCGTGAAGGTGCGGAGTATTTTCCAGGACATTGTTTGTTTAGAGCAAAGTGGAACAGATATTTTGACGCTACTTAATGCCGTATAGGCGTAATCAAGAACGTAATCAGGAACTGTAAGCCTGGCAGGGGCGGATCCAGGGGGGCGACCGGGGCGATTGCCTCCCCAGAAAAGAAAACTTATTTTATATAAATAAAACTCATCCCAAAGTTTGGAGGGCTTAAAAGTAGCAGTATGACAACTTACCACCACCCCAGCAGTCGGTCCTGGATCCTCCCCTGAAGCCTGGTTGCAGTTGCATGATGAATAGCAGAGTTTACGCTCAGTGATCGTTAAAGTCCAGAATGTTCTCGGTCCAGATTGAGAATAAAGTGGCACATACATTACAGTATAATTTACGAAATGAAACTTTCTCTGTCGTAACTTCGTTACAGTCCTAATAGTTAGTGACATAGCAAACATGTATTCTTTGTATTTTCACGTTCGTTTTGTACAGGGGCAGTACGTAAAGCTAATAATGTGTAATCAGTAAAGTCTCACATCTCCACACAGATGTAGCGTCAGTTCGCTCGCTGACTTCTTCGCTCTTCGTCGTTCCAACGCTAATATGATATTCATACGTCTTGTCTTAGATGATAATAAAATGGGTTGGTGCACTATAATTACATTTTCTAAATATTGTTCTATTAAGTTCTATAATGTTTACGTCTCAGAATTACTGTCTTTAAGTTTGTCTTTATGACATATATATACTCAAAGTAATATCCCTATATCGTATTACATTTACATCTGTTTGTTGTCCCTCCAGTTTAAATATACAAGGGCTTCGAAGGTCGCTGTGTCTAAACTTTGTCCCTATGGATATAGGCATAGCTATACATATTGAAGTAATAAACAGTAGACGTATCGATGTTCCCGTCTTTAGTTCGTTTAATATCCGATCTCAACGAGTCGAAATTCTTACGTATCAGTCTCACTAGGCTAAAATATATCTGAAATAATGGTCTTTCTTAAGCACTCGTTTCATAAGGTAATGTTATTTCTTTTCTTGTCTTTTGAAGTAAATATGTACCGCTTCTTGCGTCGTCAGGTCAGTGTTGGCAGTCTTTCTGATCGTAGCACCTTTTTAGTATACTTTGATTGTGGCATTATAATAAACTAAGAGGGTGAAGGATAAAATAGAATGGTCTAATATAGGACTATGTACCTAAAGTTATTTAGACATGCTGGTCTAACTTAAAACGACTACGATGTGAAGTTATTATGGTTAGTTTTCCGTATATATATATATATATATATATATATATATATATATATATATATATATGAATTGGTGGCAATAAAGATAGGAATGTTGAGAAATAATGTAAGAAGAATTGCTTTCTATTATGAATCGACTAGTATTCAGAGTAGTCCTAGATTGTAAACTGACCCCTCAATTGTTACATACGCATTAGGCGCCGAGAGGTTCAGATGTCTCGTCTCGAAAGCCTCACGGACGATCAGACGGTCATCCAGACCATAGCGCACACAAATATCATTCACACTTACAACGAAAACACACTGCGTTAAATGACATTATACTTATTTATGAGAATACTATTAACCCTTTGGGGATCCCATGGTACAATTTGTACCATACGGGGTGTTTCATGGTACATTGCGTTATAACTCTCCTATTTGAGCTTTTTCGTCCGGTTTTTTTTTTTTTGTTTTTTGTTTTTCAAGTCCAGAGGCATTGTAGAAGACATTACGTATGGTTTCACACCTTCCTGCGTCGAGACATAGGAGGTGATGACGTCATAAGTCTAAAATTTATATTTTCGTGTAATACTTTTTTTGGAGGGGGGTTATGTAAAGTATTTTTGGCGGGCTTATTTTTGCACGTAGAAGATTGACATTTTGCACAAACATGCAGTCCACCGAGTAGTATTTACCAGATTTTTTTTTCAGATTTCTGCGTTAAAACAGGGGGGGATCCAGAGGGTCAAAAAGTTGAAGAAAGGGAAATTTTTACCCAAAAATTCCGCTTTTCCTCATTTTCCGGCCTTAGATACATGATGGAGACAAGTGAATGGTACCGCCTGAAAGGCAGTTCTATTCTGAAGAGGATGATGTGCGACACATGGCCCTAGAGTAATTAGGGAAGTGTCAGGGAATTTTTACCAAAATATACTTCTGTATAGGGGAATTTTGGACATTTTCGGTATTATTTTTGCGGGCTTATTTTTGCACGTAGAAGATTGAAATTGTGCACAAACATTCAGTCCACCGAGTAGTATCTACCAGCTTTTTTTCAGATTTCTGCGTTAAAACAGCGGGGTACAGAGGGGCTAAACGTTGAAAAAGGGAATTTTTTACCAAAAAATCCCGTTCACGGGATTTTCCCGCCTTAGATACATGATGAGGACAAGTGAATGGTACCGCCTGAAAGGCAGGTCTATTCTGAAGAGAATGATGGGCGAAACATGACCCTAGAGTAATTTGGGATGTCTCAGGGAATGTTTAAAAATTTCCCTCCGTATACGGGAATATGGGACATTGTCAGTATATTTTTTTTGGCGGGCTTACTTTTGCACCTGGAAAATTGGAATTGCGCATAAACATTCAGCTCACCGAGTAGTATTTACCAGATTTTTTTCAGATCTCTGCGTTAAAACAGTGGGGTCCAGGGGGGGCTAAAATTTGAAAAAAGGATATTTAGACCAAAAAAATCCCGTTTTTCCTCATTTTCCCGCCTTAGATACATGATGGAGACACGTGAGTCATACCGCCTGAAAGGCAGTTCTAAGCTGAAGAGGATGATGGGCGAAACATGACCCTAGGGTAATTAGGGATGTCTCAGGAAATTTTTAACCTGAGATCATGGTGTTTTACGGTAATTTGGGGCATGGTGGGAATTCCTGATAAAATTTCTCCCGCCCTTGGTATTCAAGATAGAAACTTGAAGTTTGACACACACATTCAGTATACCAAGTACTATTTATCAGATATTTTTTATATGTCTACGTTCAGACAGAACCGCTCCAGAGGGGCCCAAACTGCGAGAAAAAATTTTTTCCCTCCGAAACTTTCTCTTTCACAACATTTTTCCCGCTCCTGATATATGGTATGAGCATGGAAGTGGTATCATTTGAAAGACAGCTCCATTCTGAAGAGAATGAGGTATGAACCATGATCCTAGGATAAATAGTGACGATGCAGTAGCTGCTTGACTGAAAGTCTAAAAAAATAGCCCAAAAAACCAGGTGCCGGAAAGGGTTAAAAAGAAAAATAAGGAAGAGAAATGATCATAACACTTAACACTATATATATATATGTATATAATTATCAAAATCGCACTTTACTTTTCACTATATTGTAGCCCTTTATCACTTTGATTTGTATATAGAAAATTATAACTGAGATTTCACTATAAATGCTTTTCTCACACCATTGACACACTTGGGGATTAGCACTGGGGAAAAAGTTGCCGGGATAATCCCACGTAGAAATCTAGTTGCTACTCCAAACAATCCTGAAGAGTTGAGATGAGTCTTCAGGAAAATAACACAGTTTCCAAAGTGGAATGCTAATGTTGGAGGGCGCGTTTATAACTTATACGCACAATGTATGTGAACCTGGGACTTCACTAGTTGGGGCTAGCCGTAAGAAAACGTCATTCACCGACTAATAGCTTGTGCCCCTTAACACAAATTTATACTTGAAGCCTCGATGCGACGTGCGTAGTTACGGCTTCCAAACCTGGAGTCAAACTCCTCGAGCACAAAGGTTCGAGATACGAGCTGCAATGGTTCACTGAAGAATGTTGGCAGTTCATTCTAAAAATCACTCAGTTAAATCACCTGTATGCACATGCAAACAGAATACGGAAAAGAATTTATGTTAATTTTAGTCCACTGGGCATGACGCTCGAGACATTGCGATAACTCGGGCGTGTGAGAGTACAGATAACGAACTGGAAAAGCGGTGAGGCTGGCGACGATCAGACGCTTGGACACCTGTTCTGCTCTGGTTTGCTCTAATCTACTGCAATATTTCCATAAACGATTAATGAAAGCACTTAATTCAGTTCCAAATAACAGTAGAATATAGACTGTGCATATTAATAAGTCAGGGAGAATCACTGAAAAGGTTCGTCGCTCACTGAAACGTTCTCACCAAAAAGCAATGTTTTAAATATATGTATGAAAAAACAATGAAAGACTTCGTTGTTCAATTGCGTGGGAAGGAAGCAATTCCCACCGAAGAAAGAACTTATTTGCGTCGCAGAATAAAATATAAATTGAAAAAATAATCACTGTCTTTACGAAATATACAGAGAGTCCACAGAAAATACTTCTATAACCTGGTGGCGGTTATAATGTCTTTAATATCGATAATCGACTATTTAATTAAATTCACCAGTTGTTCGATAATATTGTTAACAAGAACTTGGAGATATTTATATCGTTGTGGATTTTTTTCTTTCCTTACTTGAAGTTCTCTTTTTCAGCCGGTATTTTCGTTGCGCAGTGGTTCGACTTTCAATCAATGAATCAAGTATTAATGGGAGGGAAGTCCCTTCTCATTAATAAGAATTTTTTGCTTTCTATAGTTTCCGTTCAAGGCTACTGTCCGGTTCGCCAAGTTCACCCTTGGTTGACCGAGATCTGACTTTGTTGCACTAGAGACTCGAAGTTAAGCCATTCTGTACAAGATAGTGGCTATTGTTGGAAGAAGGTTATCGCATGTCGAAAGTAGATGTTAAGCTCCGGCCACGCTAAGCCATGACTAGCGTACGACTTCTGACTTGTTGGGTCGGGGTCATACATGGTGTGTATAAAGGTTCTTTTATATACATTAGAGCATCGATTATCCGAGCTAATGTGGACCTGACTAACCTCGGATAATCGGAACTCGGATAATACAGACTTTCTAAAATGAAGGGCAGTACTGTATGTACAATAGTAAAGGTGTGAGGTACAGGCCTATATTAATTGTTGTACAGCATGTTCGATCGTTCTAATATAGATTGATAAATAAAAATGAATAAACGAAGAAATTAATAAAAAATAAATGAATAAATAAAACAAAGAAAATTATAAAAGTAAAATCAAACACAGTAGGCTTACAGTATTTTTCAAAATTACATAAAAAATCATGAAGTTTATTATAATATAATTGGACTCTGACATCATTGCTCAGTATATCATATAACATGTATGTTAATAAATCTTTATTATAATGGTAATAATGAAATTATTTTAGTGTTGTGTTATTTTTTCACGTACTGCCCCGTACCTGTCTAATGTTTTATGAGGAATAACACTGGTTTCCTTCTAGGCGAAATGCTGAGATATCAGCTGATAAGGCTAAGTCTGCATCGAAACAAAGTGTACCACTAACTCTGATGACAGCAATGTTAAACAAATTCAGAGTCAAGTTAACAATGGCGATAGTCCATCAAGCGAATCAAGCAACAAAAATAAGTAGGTACCAAACAATGCTTTCAAAATGTACGTTAGAAATTTAGTGGTAGTAATTATCTACGTTCAGCGTGCTTGAGATATGAACCCACATAGCACACTACGTCCGTGGGATGTCCCATTTTGATCCCAATCATCCCATTAGGGTTCCGGGATTATCGGGACAATGAGAAGACATTCCATGGACGTCCTACATGGGACGTCCTGAAGGATTCCCATGTAGAATGTCCACGGGACGTCCCAGATGGGACAGGAGGTCCGAGGGAAAACCAATAGACATCCCTTCGTGGTCCCGTTGAATATTCCGTATCCCGGGATATTAGCGGACATCTGGATCTCCCGCGGAAATCCTGTGGATGTCCCGGGAGCACATTCGGATAATCCCGGGATGTCCCGTCGTCCGTTGCGGGCTCAGTCTTGGACATCCCGTGGAAGTACTTGTGCTATGTGGGATGCATAAATTTGTCTGTAGGTCTACCGGTATTTGATTTGTGAAGAAGATGTGATAGATTGCAGTTTGCTGCATCGTTCCCAACTGTTAAACGGGCTTAGAGAGTTTGAAATACGATTTATTAGACCCTTGAAGATTTAACGTTCTCTAATGTTGCAGCTGCGAAAAGTCATAAACAATAAAGTTATAATGCAACAAAAAATTAAAGATTGTGAATCCAGACCGTGTAAAATTTTTAGATCAAAATAGAAGGCCACTACAAATGATGATCTTGATTTAATTCGTATCTTGTAGTAAAAGTATAGGACGTAGGGTATTCAAACATATAGCATAAAAAAAAAAAAAAAACTCATAAACTTTTCTGTCACATATCGTGAGCGGTCTTAGTACACCAATTTGACCGTTAGGAGTGCGTAAGCGTTAAGGTGTATCACCACCCGGAAGTCAGTATATATTTAAACTCATTCCCTTAACTACTGCGCAATGAAACGTTACATATTATCAATGTTGTAATATAAGATAGAGTTATGTTTCAGGTACAACACAAGACACTGATTCGTTTGGTTGTGTCCTGTGATACCGAAAAAGATAACAAGTAAAAGAAAATATTTGATTTGTTTTACAATGAGCACACAAGATGGCATTTGCTGTTAGATCTCACTAGAAGTGCTTAGTTTTATGAAATGTGTAAAGTATTTTAAACTAACAGTCTTATTACGAAATAGATATATTATTTGACCGCTTTTCGTGTTATGTTTCACATATTATTTAAATATTAATTTACATTTAAGGAAATGGATTTTGAGAAGAAACTTGCGCAGAACGCCATAAAGCGTTGTTATCAAATTTGTACGTTTACTGTGGTAGTGACTATAATAAAATTCCTGGATTCTAGCATTACAGTTTGAGAAGCGTAGCGTAACTGTTTATTGTGGTAATGGTCGAAAACTAATTTCTCCAGTAAGTATCCAAGCAGAATTCCATGATTACTTCCTTTATGAACTGGAATCAGTAAACACTCGACACTATTTGGCAACGCCGAACTATTTAAGGAGCGTTTAGCATAGCACCGAAAACAGAGCGGGTAAGAGAAGCTGATGGCGCGAAGCCCCAGGAAATCGACTGTAAAGGCAGGCAGAGAGCTTGGTATATTGTATCAAACAGTGTGCAAAGTGTTCTGGAAGCCATCCTTGCCAGCTAATCTTGGTGATGTGGAGAATCGAATCACAACGGTTATTGGTAGGGTTGACTAGAATCTCTTTCGACGCGTATGGATGGAGTAGGGACTATCGTGTGATTAAAGAAAAACAGCACTTGCATTATTTGTTGCTAAAACGTATCCTGTTAGTTTTTTTCTTTCATGCTAGAAGTTACAATACGCTAAGCCTTATAGGCCTACTTTCAACACAAGATGTGAATGGAATCAGGCAGGTCATTTGCATTAGCTCTGTACATTGAAGTGCGTGTAAGCATGAATAAGAAGTTACAGAACGCAAGAACTACTTTCAATAATCCTTTAATGAACAGTTCAGTGAAGAACCAAAATTACCCAAACCGTTAGATTTCTCTGAAATGTAATTCTAAAATATTTTACTGTGCATTTAAAAAATATTTTATAGTACAACAATATTTTTTTACTGAATCAATTGACAATATTTCTTGGTTGCAGGGGAGCAAACTGGTATCCACCTGATTTTTATAGGTTTTGTAAATTAGACCACGAGGAACACGAACCTGAAGTAATTTTGACGTTTCGAATTTCGAAACTCGAGATATTCGAACATAAAATTACCACGGAAGTAAACTGGACCTTGCTGATTTTTATGTATTTTGTAAATTAAACCACGAAGAACACGAACCTGAAGGAATTTTGACATTCCGAATTTCGGAACTCGAGATATTCGAACATAAAGTGACCACGGAAGCAAACTGGACCTCGCCTGATTTTTATATCTTTTGTAAATTAGACAATGAGGAACACAAATCTAAAGGAATTTTGACATGATTGTATTTAATAGAATGAAACAGAAACGTGCGCTCTTGAGCAGACAATTTAAAAAAAAATACCTTTGTATTTAAAGAATGTAGAAAAAAAACTTGACTTAACCATTTCGCTTGCGTGACACACAAGTGTGTTGCTGCACACGGATTGGGAACCACTTCCCTACAGTATTTCGTAAATATCATAGTTCACTCATTTCAAATTTTATATTTTTTCACTTTTTATGTTTCTTGCAGTTCGAAAGGAAAAATCAAGTTAGAGAAGATGAAAGCAAGAAATGTTTTTTAAAAATTCAAGAAATGGTTTGAAATTTATCTGAATTAAGTGCTTCAAATCATTGGTTCTTCAATTACGCATTACATGAATGATCATTAAGCTTCAGAGTTCTCTTAAATAGATACATTTTTTTCTTTTGTATTGCAGAGTATTGCTTCAGAATCGTTATTATTTACTGTTTAGTTTCGTATTGTTTTGTTCAGTGCTTAATTATTGCTCGTTTGTTTCACACACAAAAGTAGGATTTTGCAAATGTTGGTTATTTTGATTTTCTTTGATTAAATTGGATTTGTTTTCATCCTTCCACATTCAAATGGGAAAAATAAAACTAATATTGAAATTAGAATTTCATTAATTTTTTTACTTCTGAACTTTCGACAAAATTAAATTGATGATTGCAGAAAAGGCCTGAGTCCATTGTGTCTAGCTTTAAGATATTACGGAGATAGACTACTAAATATTTTTCAAAAGCTAACCATTTTTCTTTTGCTCGTTTTTCGTAAGTGAAAAGAGATAATAAAATGTAACTTACCACAATAACAGATAATGTTATTCTTAACCCGAAAATCTAAATGTGAAGAATTTTCAGTGTTGCCATCCATAGAAATTACAGTGTGACCAGAATTTGAATTACCCAAAAATCTAGGTTAAGGCTGCGACTAGAAAAATAAACTCAACGGTAACTGATGACTTTTCATGTTGTCTTGGTTCCTTGTTAACTATTTTTTAAATAAAATTTGTATATATTTTGTACTGTTTATTACAAAATTATTTATATTATATTGCTTATTACAAAATAAATACAAATATTTTCTGTACCCAGAGTTCCATATATTTCTATAGAATCGGAAAAGTTTATAAACTAAATTTCTAGAAAACGAGACTCTGGTCATCTCTGCAACCATCAATTCAATTTCAATAAGTTATATTTGAACTCAGTAAGAAGTTAATTTGCACGAAATTAAGAATTTATGACTTGAGTACTTTTTACAAGACACATACACATAGGCTGAGCTATGACTTGTCTGCTGGGGGGGCGGTAGTGGGGGGAGCAGACCTTTTGGTCGGTCTGGGAGGTCTTGGTAGGTGGCCATCTTATAGGTGGCATTTTTTTTTTTTTGTCAAAAAGTTGGGTGGCAATGGCCTCCCATGCCCTACCATAACTCCGCCCATGACATGACAATACCATGTATTTTATTCTACTCGAGGCTAAGGGTTGTGCGCATAACGATCAGCGTATGATATGGGATTTGGTCACCAGCTCCGTTAGGGTCCGCAATTAGAGCAACTGAAAGTGAATATCGTGTAGCATTCCTGTTTTCCTTAATCTGATAACATTTTTAAATAATATCTCCCTCCTTGGAAATTGCACTGGAACTCATAAACATTTTAAATAATAACAACAATACGAGAAATATTCCTGAAGTTGTTTATGACCCGGTTATTATTGACGATGCTACATGTAATGCATAGGAATGTGAGAGGGAATACATCCCCTGTCACTGATCGAAGTACGCAGTGTGCGTTATAACTCGTTTCTCAATGACTCAAGTGTCTTCCTGTTCTTTGGAATAAAATTGTGATGTCTGAATTAATTTCGAATATAATTTTAGTGGAGAAATTATACAGTGTACGGATTTTAGTGTTATTTGAATGGAAGAAAATAAAGGATGTTAATGCTTATTATCATATTCATGGGTTAAAGTGGATCTGAAAAGGTAAGGGGGACAATTAACGTCACCGCCAGAATATCTTTGCCCATTGTAATTTTTTAGGAAGTGGTGGGACGCCGAAGATACAGTATATTCTTTTGGAAATGGGGGGAGGACGTCCGTCCGCGTTCCCCTCTCTCTTTTAATCCTAATTATATTAATTCACTAAATTCTAATGGCATCTTATCTTTCGTCAACCCTAATTGGGTTGCACCTTCGCCCACTCCTACACTTCCTAATAATGCACCGAGCTCCAGACTTCTGTTAAATTTGCTCTATGGAAGTTTATATTTAAAGATTGCCAATTACATGCCATTGGATATAGCTCTATTTCCTTGATTTCTATTTTGGTTATATTCATTGTTGAAGGAAAATTTCGTATAATGCCTGCGTATTCGAGCTCAATACGAATGTAGTGTTCACATAGCCCTTGAATAGTCTAGCTATTATTAAATTCTTTGGAGATTTTGTTCGTGAATCCAAGATTTCTGCACTATGTGATCAAAAGTATCCGGACACCTGTCTGAAAATGACTTACAAGTTCGTGGCGCCCTCCATTGGTACTGCTGGAATTTAATATGGTGGTGGCCCACCCTTAGCCTTGATGACAGCTTCCACTCTCGCAGGCACACTTTCAATCAGGTGCTGGAAGGTTTCTTGGGGAATGGCAGCCCATTCTTCACGGAGTACTGAAATGAGGAGAGGTATCGATGTAGGTCGGTGAGGCCTAGCACGAAGTCGGCGTTCTAAAACATCTCAAAGGTGTTCTATAGGATTCAAGTCAGGACTCTGTGTAGGCCAGTCCATTACAGGGATGTTATGGTCGTGTAACCACTCCGCCACAAGCCGTGCAATATGAACAGATGCTCGATCGTGTTGAAAGATGCAATCGCTATCCCCGAATTGCTCTTCAACAGTGGAAGGAAGAAGGTACTTAAAACATCAATGTAGGCCTACGCTGTGAGAATGTCACGCAAAACAACAAGGGGTGCAAGCCCCCTACAAGAAAACACGACCACACCATAACACCACCACTTCCGAATTTTACACCGGGCATTTGCCATACTCACACCCTGCCATCGGATCGCCACATTGTGTACCGTGATTCGTCACTCCACACAACATTTTTCTACTGTTCAATCGTTCAATGTTTACGCTCCTTACACCAAGAGAGGCGTCGTTTGGCATTTACCTGCGTGATATGTGGCTTATGAGGAGCCGCTCGACCATGAAATGCAAGTTTTCTCACCTCACGCCTAACTGTCATAGTACTTGGAGAGGATCCTGATGCAGTTTGGAATTTATGTGTGATGGTCTGGGTAGATGTCTGCCTATTACACTTTACGACCCTCTTCAAATGTTGGCGGTCTCTGTCAGTCAACAGACAAGGTCGGCCTGTACGCTTTTGTGCTGTACGTGTCCATTCACGTTTCCACTACACTATCACATCAGACACAGTGGACCTAGGGATGTTTAGGAGTGTGGAAATCTCATGTACAGACTTCTGACACAAGTGACACCCAATCACCTGACCACGTTCGAAGTCCGTGAGTTCCGTGGAGCGCCCCATTCTGCTTTCTCACGATATCTAACGACTACTGATGTCGCTGATAATGAGTACCTGGCAGTAGGTGGCAGCACAATGCACCTAATATGAAAAACGTATGTTTTGAAGGTGTCCGGATACTTTTCATTACATAGTGTATGTCTATCTAAGTAATCAGATTATATCGTTCCTCTCGAGACGAAGAGATGTATCTCATTTTTTAAAAAAATTCCAGGAGATAAGTTTAAAGCTCTTATAATATTTTTTTTCTATCGTGTTCTGTTAAAATTTAATTTGATCTCGTAAGTTATATACCTAAAACGAAGGAAATCAAACTAAATTTTAAAGGGAGACGATAGAATAAATAATGAGAAAAGGTTTAAAGTTGTCTCTTAGTAAAGTTAAGAAAATGAGATACGCCCTTTTGTCTCGAGAGGAACGATATGAGTATTGA
Source organism: Thermobia domestica (assembly GCF_964235325.1). Lineage (NCBI taxonomy): Eukaryota > Metazoa > Arthropoda > Insecta > Zygentoma > Lepismatidae > Thermobia > Thermobia domestica. The sequence continues at coordinate 35,980,063 of NC_137460.1, read as the reverse complement.
ATGTTATGTAATCATGTGCTACTTCTAAGTCTTTAAACTTCCAGAAAGAATAATAATAATAATACTGTTTACTACGTATGGAATGTGAATTGGAGTTTGTGATTTGTGGTGATGATGATGTTACATTTGTGTGTGTGTGTGTTTAACATTCCATGATTATACACCCATGAAGGCTAAGGAAGGCGGTGATGATGATGAGATGGACGATATCGGTTGAATGACGAAAATGGGAGGAAACGGGAGAACCCCGAGAAAACCCACGTATACGGTGTTTGTCCACCACAAACCCAATTGGCGGGAGCTGGGATTGAACCAATGTTCCCACACCCCAGAGGTGAACGCTCTATCACTGGGACACCGCAGCCTTTGCATTTGTTAATATTAAGGGTGTTTGTCTTAAAGGTAATCACTCAACTATAGCATGTAAGTCATCTTGAAGCAATTTACAGTCATGTAGTGGTTTTCTGAAACGTACACATATTCAGTACGCTACGCCAAAGGCGCGTACGCTAATTGCTTAGTCACAAAGGATCTTTTCTTTTCATTGAAGTAGGTTAAAAATAAAGACATTCTGAGGAATCAAGAACGTATCTTCATATTTTGTTATTCGAATTGCTTATTCTGAAACACCTACTATCGACCGCACTTGTCAATTTCCCTCCTGTGATGAACATACAGGGTATGGGTCCGGAAAGTAATAGCACTGAGTCCATTAAAAAAATTATTGAGCCAATCGTTACAATTCTTTTAAAACTTTCAAAATAGGCTCCTTCTGCGTCGATGCAGCGCTGCCAGCGCTATTTCTAAGCATTGAAGGCGTCACGGAAGTCATTCTCCGGAATAGCCTTGAGAGCCGCGGTGCAAGCTGCTTGGATCCCCTCTGTCGTCTCAAAATGCTTGCCTTTCATCAGGCGTTTCAGGCGAGGAAACAAAAAGAAGTCCGGGGGGTACATCTGGGGTGTAGGGCGGCTGCGGAAGCGTTGGGATGCCGGCCTTGGTCAGGTAGCTGTTCACAAGAAAGGCGGTGTGAGCCGGGGCGTTGTCGTGGTGCAGCTTCCAGTCGGCTCCGATGTCTGGTCTGACCCGATTGACCCTTCGTTTGAATCTCTTGAGCACTTCCAGGTAAAACTTGGCGTTGACGGTTTGTCCAGGAGGAACAAATTCATGGTGGACGATGCCTTTGATGTCAAAAAAGACCATCGTTTTCACTTTGGATTTGTTCATTCTTCCCTTTTTTGGGCGAGGAAACGCCGGCGTGTGCCACTCGGAAGATTGCCTCTTTGTCTCGGGATCATACTCAAAGATCCATGATTCGTCACCTGTGATTACGTTATTCAAAAATTGGGGGTCACTTTCACACATGTTCAAATTTTCTTGGCACAATTCCACTCGCCGCAATTTCTGGTCGTCAGTGAGCACTTTTGGGACAATCTTCGCGCACACCTTGCGCATGTTCAAATGTTCCGTCACAATTTCATGAACCACAGTTTTTCGTAAATTTAACATCTGGACAATTAAACGAATACTTAGTCGACGGTCTGAGTTCAAAACTTCGCGCACACGAGTCACATTGTCGGTGTTTGTCGAAGTCGAAGGTCTTCCAGCACGGTCTTCATCGGCGACCTCTTCCCGGCCCTCCGAAAAGGCCTTTGCCACCGAAACACACCACTTCTTGCTAAAGCATCATCTGGGTAAGCCTGCTTGATCATATCAAACGTCTCTGTCGCAGATTTACCAAGTTTAACACAGAATATAATCGCGTACCTCTGGTCTAACGAACGCTGCATTTTCGGCTTGCATCACTCACAGAAACACGTCGCGTGAAAAAGCCTGTCCTAACTCTCCGTGTGCTCGGAGACAACTGACCAGCCGCTCGTTCGTTAGCTAGGAACGCCCTCTACCGGATCCAGTCAGTGCGCGCACGCTCCGAAGTACAGTCATGGTGGAATAAAATCAGTCCTATTACTTCCCGGGCAAACCCTGTATTGTTTTTGGCTGCCATTGGCTACAGTAGGAAGTAGGCTCCGAGTAACAACGTGCTTGAAACAGATCGTATGGTTGCTAAGTGTTCTTTCTGAGATTCAACAGAGATTCACCCATGATCTAAATTTTCTTGAGGGCGCCAAGGAATCGAACTACTTCGTGGTAAACGATGTGAGGAGAACATAAAAGTAAATCAGATGATTGTAAAAGTTTTGTAATGATCAAAATACTGTGCCTGTGTTGCGAGAGAGATTTCTGTATGATGTCTACTGAATATTGCCGAGAATCTAACTATTCCGCCCAAACCAGCAGCAGAACGAACTCCTGCTAGTTGTCTTGGTGTGTATTTCATCTGACAGTTAAAATTGTCACCCTTCCTTTAGCAACGTTGGTGGTGTAGTATTTTGGATTTTGAACAGTCGTCTTATGTGTGATAAGAAAATATTAAATGTCTTCCCTTCCTTAAAAAAAAAAGACCTCTGTCTCACACACATATAATTGAAACTGCTAACTGGTTTGAGTCATGAACTACCGGGTGTTCAGAAAGTAACTATGCAGTGCCATGTTGTGGTGTGCTTGCTAAGGGATGACTGATATGATTGTCAATTAGAGGATATGCAGAAACATGTGCAACTGTGTCTTCAAGTGCAAGGGGATCACTTCCATCATTTCTTATAACTTCCATGACATTAAAGTTTAGCTTCGAGTTAATTTCAGTTGTTTAAAGTAGTTTATGGAAAATAAAATACGACAAGATATGAACTGCATAGTTACTTTCTGAATACCCGGTACAAGAATTAAAATTAATTGTTGAAACATGTAATATTTCATCAGAAGTATTTACAATTCACAAAGGGATAGAGGGATGTTGGAGTTTTAATTCACCAAACATTTTTTGTTGAAAGATGCAATAAAGTTGAGGCACAGGTAATTTACATTAATTATTAACAACCATTAAAAATAAGTAGCATAACGATCTGCTGAGTGGCATTGTTATCAGTGTACGTATTTCCTAGTTTCTTATGGTTTAATTACATAGTGTTCATCTGTATCTCAGAATTTCGAAATAACTGAGCAAAGGAAGCGAAAGAGCAGAGTATCTGCATTAAATTTTGTTTCACGCTGAGCAAAACTGCTGCTGAAACTCATCGAATGCTGAAGGAGATTTTTAGTAAGCAAGCTTTAAACCAGTGGTGTCCAATTACAATGGGCCTGAGGGCCATAATCATCTTTACTAGTAAGGTGGAGGGCCGCACATAATAATAATAATAATAATAATAATAATAATAATAATAATAATTTTAAAATTATTATTATTATTATTATTATTATTATTATTATTATTATTATTATTATTATTATTACACTACAAAAGAAAAATCTAAAAAATGTATTTGAAATATTACATACCTATTCAATGTGACAAATGAGAATGACTAGCAGCGTTTACAAGGGCTCAGATATCTACATTCATTTTTGTTGTTGCAAGTCGAAGAAGATGTAAAAGAGAAGAATCTCCAAGGCAGCTTCTGGAGCGATTCTTCACAATTTTCATGGTGGAAAATGAACTTTCACACAAATAAGTACTATATACCAAATATTGACACTATTTTCTGACCAAACTCACAAAAGTTAGGGAAACGTTCGTTAGAAAGTAGCCTGAAAAAATCTACTCCTTTCTCTGTCCTTGTCTGGAAGATTGGGTGAGCCAGAAGGTCACAAATAGTGCTCTCAAACGGGTCGGGTCGGGTCAGGTCAACTCGGGTCGGGTTGTCGGGTCGGGTCAGTCGGGTCAGCTCGGGTCGGGTTGTCGGGTCAGGCTAATCGGGTAGGGTTGTCGGGTCGGGTCAGTCGGGTCAGCTCGGGTCGGGTTGTCGGGTCGGGTTATTCGGGTCAGCTCGGGTCAATCGGGTCAACTCGGGTCGGGTTGTCGGGTCGGGTTATTCGGGTCGGGTTGTTGGGTCGGGTCAGCTCGGGTCGGGTTGTCGGGTCGGGTTATCGGGTCGGGTTGTCGGGTCGGGTCAGTCGGGTTATCGGGCCGGGTTGTCGGGTCGGGTCAGTCGGGTCAGTTCACTTTGGTCAACTGAGTTTAGGTTGAGTTTACACTCGGCTGGAGTCGAAAGCTGCTGTTTTTCACTAGCTGCCTAATTAAAAATAGCAATTTTCAATTGATTTTATAGAAACCATAAATCTATTTTGAACACTTGCAGCTAGTGTTTTTATGATAAATGCTTATTTTTCTACTTGTGTGTACTTTAATTTTTAAATGTGGAAGATTGATTTTACCAATCGACTGTAATATTAATATCTACGCCAATATGGAGTCTGGATTTAGAACAAAACTAGAAGTTGTTTAAGTAACGCCAAAAGAGAGATTGGATATGGACGACCAAGCCCAAGCAGGGCCGCGGTGGCTCAGTGGTAGAGAATTCATCTCTGGTGCATGGTGTCCAGTAGCGTAGCTAGAGTTTTTTCAGGGGGGGGCAATGAAGGGCCCAAGAGGATTTTGAGGGGGGGGACATCTACAATATATATATATATATATATATATATATATATATATATATATATATATATATATATATATATATGTGTGTGTGTGTGTGTGTGTGTGTGTGTGTGTATTCAAGGTGAATGTTTCCATCTTTATTGTTCATGATTTTACTCTTTGGAAAACAGTGAAAATATAAGAATTTAGTACCTCAAACAACTAGGATTCATTAATGCAATTGATTTCTAATATAAGTAAATAGTTATTTAATCATGGCGTTTAAAATATGTGTAGCTGGTTGACTTAAGTGGAAGCAAATACACTTTTACAGGTAACGAAAATAACTTATAGGTTCATGCCTCTACTTGAAGAGGATCTTTCTATTCGTGTGGGCAGCAGCAAACATATCCACAACTTGTTAAAGATCTAACGATTTAGCAATTTTCTTCTCAATATAAAGTAACACTAAGTTTTTCAACCTACAAGGTCTGTATGATAAGTAATGAGACTCGCCGCGCCGCGGCGCGCGTGTCGCTGGAGCGGGTTTGTCGGTGATGGAGGATGTAGGGGGGGGTCCGAGCAAAGCAACGCACCGCGCGTCAGTTGGCTCCGAGCCTTAGTGGAGCGCGGACAAGCCTTGGACAAAGCCCTTGTGAACATTCTTGTCACGGCGGAAAATCAACAAACATGGAGGGTTCCATCGAACAGCGTTATGCGATCAAATTTTGCGTTCGCCTGGGGAAAACGGCTACTCAGAGGCTTTCTCTCATCACGGAGGCCTACAAAGAGGAAGCCCTATCCAAAGCCCAGGTGTTTCGTTGGCACAGTGCGTTCCGGAACGGCCGGGAAAGCGTTGAGGATCTGGAGAGGGCTGGACGCCCGACAACAGTGACTACGGACGAAACTGTGGCAAAAGTGAGGGATCTCCTGAACTCAGACCGTCGATTATCGTTGAGATTGATTGCTGGTGAACTCGATATGAACCACACAACAGTGCACAAGATTGTGACGGAACAATTGGGAATGAGAAAAATCTGTGCGAAACTGGTGCCGCGAGTGTTGACTGACGAACAAAAGCAACGACGTGTTGATTGTTGTCAGGAACTGTTGAACCTCATGAACAGTGACCCTAACTTTGAAGATGACGTCATAACAGGTGACGAGTCGTGGGTGTTCCAGTACGACCCTGAAACGAAACGTCAAAGCGCGGAGTGGCACACTCCTGCGTCCCCGCGCCCCAAGAAGGCCAGAATGTCGAAGTCAAAGGTGAAAACAATGTTGATTGTTTTTTTTGACAATGTGGGGGTGGTCCACAAGGAGTTTGTACCCCAAGGACAAGCCGTCAACGCCGCCTTCTACAAACAAGTCCTTGAGAGACTGCACAGGAGCGTCAAGCGGAAAAGACCGGCGATCGCTAGCCGGTGGAAGTTGCATCACGACAATGCCCCTGCCCACACCGCCTTCTTAGTGACCTCCTTTTTGACCCGGATTGGGGTGGAAGTCCTTCCACAACCACCCTATAGCCCAGATGTGAGCCCGGCCGACTTCTTCCTCTTCCCGAAGCTGAAGCCACGCTTGAAAGGAACCCGTTTTGCAGACGTCACAGCCATCCAAGCAGCCGTGACCACATTTCTAAAGGACATGCCGGCTGCTGACTTCCAGGGGGCGTTTGCAGCGTGGAAACATCGATTGCAGAAGTGCATCGACGCAAGAGGAGAGTACTTCGAAAGCTTTTAAGTCCCTGTACAGATCAGATCAATAAAACAATGTTTCCAGACCTGGTCTCATTACTTATCATACAAACCCTGTATTATGAGTCATTGACTTGCGTATACAAGTCGTTAATCTTTTCAAAGAAGAGAATGACCTTTCACATGTAGCACTAGAAACTGATATAATCACAGAGATGATACCTAGCTTGTAGGTTTCTAGGAATGCGTTTTTGTAGACACAAAGAAGTTCAACGAAATTCGTTAAGGAATCAGCTTTCGTTTTCTTCTCGTCTTCATACAACTTAATTGTTAGAGCAACCCACATTATGCTTTATTTCTTGTTTAATTATGCTTTTTTTAAATTATGCTTTATTGTTAATTTCAATGATTATTTTACATTAATGGTGTATAATGTATATTTATTATACATCAAATATTCTAAATATCTTGATCTATTTATTGATATTTTTTGCAACTAGTTTCTCTCATATTTAATGAACTTTCTACTTAATTCATTGTAAAGAGAAGTGCTGTGCTCGAATAAATTTTTTCTATCATTTGTGTGCGCCTTACAGGTACATATATACAGAAAGGGAAAGTAAAAGATGCCACCAAAAAGTACAGAAAGTGCTTAAGTTCAAAAAGTAAACATAACAATACAGTGATGACGCCAGAGGGGGGCAAGGGGGCGAGCGCCCCCCTAGTAGCTACTTCTGCCCCCCTGACTGCCACCTAGACTGCCCCCCCAGACTCGTACAATCTTTAAACATTCTTCATGTAGTATTATATATCAGTATCATAACCAATCTCATTGACAAATTGTAGTCTACTTTCAATGAATTTACTATGTGGCAGATTAATCCTCAAGTTTTCTTCTTTGAGCGTCTGGGTATGCACGCGTATTTCTGTTTTCTAATTTAGCCCCTTTTGAGGTAAATTTTAGTTATACTTCTTTCTTAGTGCCTAGCGAACAATAGTAGATTTGGTCGACTTGTTTTCTTCTCATTGGATCAACTTCGATTGGAAACAAAAGAAAGGTAAAACCAGTTACGTAACTTGTTTGTATTTGTCCAGGTTTGAATTTTTCAGTTTCATATTTTGTTTTATTTAAAACTTCTTTTTTCTGAAACATTATTCTCGGCTTCCAATATTCAGAGGATGTGCTTATAACAGCTTAGTTTGCAACTACCAGAGCTTAATTTTTTGAAGGAGATAAAAAGAGTTGTAGTTTCCCTTACTGCAAATGATAATAATAAAATTATGGAATGAAATTGATTCCCAATAAAATGTATTGTCAGAGTGCTGATCTTTAGTTAGTAATTGGTTTATGCTAGTGCTCCTTTACTTATTTTGTTTCAAAGTACTGACGTGACGTCTATCATATTGACTAGGAACTGCTGAAAAATTCGTAGCCCAACCCAGAAGGAGTGCACGTGGATTGGTGAAGTTTTACTTCTTCTTCTCTTCCCCCGAGAGTCAATATACTACCTTGTACAGTGCTCCAGCTTTTGCAGAAAAGTTAAAAAAAATCTAGATTTCCTCGCACCACTGTTCGTAGCACTACCCCTATCAGATCTAAAATGGCGTCTTTCAAGTGTTATTTAAGTTTGGGAAATAAGTACACGTAATAGTTAGACGGAGCTAAATCTGCAGAATAAGAATGATGATCTAGACATTGAAATCCTAGATTATGCAATGTCAGTTATGTTCGCAGGGGCTTGATGGACAGGTGTATTCTCCTGAAGGAACAGAATTCCTTTCTTTTCATTTTCCGCAGCGTTGTATTTTGAATTTTTCTTTCAGTTTTGTAAGTAATGTAGAGATTCTGGATTAAATATCTGACCATTGAGGAGGTAGTCTACCACTCCATACTTATACCAGAAGAATGTTCCAAACAGTTTCTCAACCTACTTCTGTGTCTTGAACTTCTTGGGGGGATGGAGAAATGAGTGCTACTACTCCATTGACTGTTGTTCCGATTCAGGATCATAGTGGTACAACCATATTTCATCTATGGTTACTATTCGTCAGCGAAATTGATCAGCATTACGGTCAAATTGGAAGAATACTTCTCTTAATGCCGTTACCCTTTTATTCTCCTGACATATATTTTGGGAACCCATTATGGCGAGAACTTGCGCATACCCAAGCCATTCTGAATTATGCTACCGACGAGTTCCAAAGAAATGCCCAGAATCCCTGACACAAGTTTTGCTGAGAAGGTAAAAACTGAGAAAGCGGGGTGCAGACCTCAGACTATAATAAAATATAAATAGCTTAAATTATTTTTGTCACACAAAAACTGGGGTGACCTAGGCCCTCCGGCCCCGGGCTATATCCACCACTGGCTGAAATGCTGCAATTTTCAAGAATAATGTCACAAATTTCATCCATAATTTCAGGAAGAGTCGTTGCTTTTAATCATCCTGGATGTAAAGCATAATTTGTTGAAAAATTGCTACGTTTCACTGATTTCCTAATTAATTTACTTCGGTGACTTTCCTTGGTGGAACAAAAATGTTATAACAGTAAGGATCTGGATGTTCGTGAAATTATCTGTTTGGGCACACATAATCACTTCAGAGGCCTGAGAAACAATAAGAATTTCATTATTAATATGAAAATTTATATTTGTACATATAGAGATATGTTTTTCTAAACTACGGTTTCATTTTTCTACCTAGTACCTACACTCCTTCTGGATTGGACTACGACATTTTCAGCAGCTCCTCGTAAATTCTCTCTCTGTCTCTCTCTCTCTACATATATATATATATATATATATATATATATATATATATATATATATATATATATATATATATATATATATATATATATATATATATATATATATATATATATATACACTCTGTAAAGAAAAAATAGCGACACCTCAATTCTCAAACTAACTTACACAGAAAACCATAGTTGCAGCCCGTTAGAAGAGGAATAGAAGGAAATGAAGAGTGGGATAGTTCATTTGCGTTATCTGTGACACCTGTGGTGTAGGACATCGCTTGTCAATTGTTTGTGTATCAGTAGTATTTTCGATAGATGGCACTGAGTGCGTCTTGTAAATTATTGTAGTAAGAATTCTGCATTGCATTTGTGATGTGTAGGCTGAGGTAAATAGCATTTTATGATTGTTCTTTGCTTTCTCATTGTTTGGACAGTGTGTCAAGTGGCAAAATTTTTGTTGTGCAGTGTTGTTTGTGTGTGATATTGTTGCTACATGTGGACTGTAAACAAATAAGATGGGTAAGAAATGTGAGTTGTGGCAAATCTCTAAAGGAATAGATGGAATTTTGAAAATCCATCATTCTACGGCAGGAAGAGTAATTGACAAGTGCAAACAGCATAACAAATCGTCCCTTCGTCAACAGTGTGAAAGAAAAAAGAAAGCATCACCCAGAGCAGATTGCTAAATGAAATCAATAGCACCGCAGATTTAATGAGTGATTTCCCCAAAAATCGCTTTTGTAGTTTGACATGATCTTGGAACTGCAGTTACTTGTACAACTGTATTGTCTTGACTGTATGAAGAGGATATTACAAAGAAAAAACCGCGTAGAAAGTCGAAACTGACAAAACACAGAGGACTTCAACATGTAGTTTTGTGAGTCGATATGCAACTTGGACTTATGACAACTGAAAGCATGTCGTTTTCTTCATTGAAAAGAAGTTTAGAATAGTGGGAAACGATAGTGGTGTGAAGTTGTGGATACGAACAAGCAACGAACTTGACAATGATTTTGTTTAAGAGATTCAAATATTCAGTTACTAAGTGATGATATGGGCATGGTTCATCGTTAAAGACGTCAGAACGACGGATATATGTGAAGGATCGTTTGATGCACGAAAATATCTTCAAATTCTGGCACGTAAAGTTCTTACAACAGCTAAAGATGACTTTTCTGAAGAAGATATGGACTACTTCCTTTCCCAGGACATAATGCTTCATGTCACCGAGCCAAAATTGTTAATACGTGGTTCAAGAATATGACTATTTAGAGACTCGTGTGGCCTACAAACCCACCCAACATGAATCCAGTTGAAAATTTGTGGATCAATATGAGTAGAAATTTCAATAGACAACTATCTCAAATAGAATGGAATTCAAGGAACAGATAATCCGGGTGTTATTCCGTGATATTGAGGTTGCATTTTGCAATAGCTTTGTTACCAATGCGGGAAGCCCATGGTGCACATACAAAATACTAGTTTGGTGTATCGTACTTCTCGATGTTTGCACACAATATGTCTTACCCTAAAGAAATTCCATTTCTTGTTTTCTGCTATTGTTGTTGATCTTTTTCAGTTTTATGAATTACTCTTCCTACAAACGATTTTGCTCAAAACACACATAGCTACTTATATATGCATATAAATTCACTAAATTCATGTCAAAAGCCTGAAACTCTGGCGCAAGTATTAAGAATGAACTGCTCATTAGGAATATGCCTTGTAATATTATCAGGAATTCATGTAAAAATTCATATTGATTAAAGTATGTTGAGAAAACCATATTAGAGCAAGATTCGCTATTTTTTCTTTACAGAGTGTATATATATATATATATATATATATATATATATATATATATATATATATATATATATATATATATATATATATATATATATATAGAGAGAGAGAGAGAGAGAGAGAGAGAGAGATACGTAGCATATAGACGAATGTGTTACTTGTAGCATACGCGAAAGTAATTCAATTTATGTTTAGGCTTCAAAAGTTTCATTGAAAAATATTTCATGTGCAGACGTTACTTATTTGTTAGTTACAAATTTTATTTGAAATAAGTTTAATTTATAATCATATAGATCTAACATAAAAACAGCAACGAAATACACAATGTAATGTAAAATAAGTCAAACGTAATAAATATGTCATTTTTGGTATGGCAAATAGCCGCCCCCGAAAATGTATCTGCCCCTCCTTTTCCCCCCTAAGAACTTAAAGCTGGCGTCGTCACTGTAACAATATAGTATGGAGTTCTTGCATACTATTCATTGTTGGCGGAAAAATTTCTTCTTTTACTTTCTTTTTTCCACATCAAAGGATTACACCGAAAAGTTTACAGAAATGAAAATAAGCTTTTCATTGTTGCATTGTTATGTTCTCAATGATTTTGCATTGTAAATATTGGCTTTAAAAAATATTAACACAGTATGTTAAACTTCCAGTTAAAGAGAATTTTCCAAGAATTGTGCTATATATTTTAAATTATGCTTTATGTTTTATTTTCTAAAATTATACTTTTAAAACTAGTTTCCCAATGTGAGTGCATTTTGGCGTTCACCCAGTGTCGTGACCATAGTGCTCTCAAACGGGTCGAGTTGACCCGACCCGACCCGACTCGGATCGGGTCAGTTCGGGTCGGGTCAACTCGGGTCGGGTCAGTCGGGTCACTTCGGGTCGGGTTGTCGGGTCAGGCTACTCGGGTCGGGTTGTCGGGTCGGGTCAGTCGGGTCAGCTCGGGTCGGGTTGTCGGGTCGGGTTATTCGGGTCGGGTTGTCGGGTCGGGTCAACCGGGTCAGCTCGGGTCGGGTCGGGTTGTCGGGTCGGGTCAACCGGGTCAGCTCGGGTCGGGTTATCGGGTCAGGTCAATCAGATCGGATCACGGTTCGGGGCAGTCGGGTCGGGTCGGGTCAGTCAATTCGGGTCACGGGTCGGGTCGGGTCGGTCTTCAACCCGACCCGACCCGACCCGTTGAGAGCACTAGTCACAAAGTTCGAGCTGTAAGTTTGGAGGTTGTTCTTCGATGTCCGTTGTCAATGGATTTGTAAATAATGCTATGTCGTTTTTCAGTTTGTCAAAATCTGAGAATCTTGCATTAAATTCATTCATGATACTTTCGATGTCTCTACAGAACTCAGAAAAATCAAATGTTTCTTTTTCAAAATTTAAAGTCAGACGATTGCAACTGGGAAAATGTGCTAAATTATTTTTCCCTAAAGCAGAATGGAAAAGCTTCAGTTTGTTCCGAAATCCATTGATATGCCCCATTAGATCAGAAACTAATTGACCTTTTCCCTGTAGTTTTTTGTTCAGTTCATTTAGATGCCCTGTAATATCTGTCAGAAATGCCAAATGTCGAAGAAAGCACTTCGAAGCTCCTCTTCTAGGCATGTGGTGTCTGATGGAACAAACTGGTTAAGAAAATCAGGGATTTCGTTCCTCAGTTCAAAAAATCTTTTAAGACGATTTCCTGCACTTAACCACCTAACGTGATTGTAAAGAAGTAGGTCTCGATATTCTGATTCCACATCCTCTAAAAATTAACGAAATTGGCGATGTAAAAGAGCTCTATTACCACCCCTTATTATGTTGATAGTTTTGACAATCTTTTTGAGGACTTCGTCTTGCTTTGATGATTTGCCACAAAGAGCTTCTTGATGAATAACACAATAAAATGCAGGGCAATTTATACCATTTTCTCTTAAAAGGCCTACTAGTCCAGACTTCTCCCCTACCATCGCTGGTGCACCATCTGTTACAATTGATGAATATTTTTCAAAACCACCAAATTTTTCTACAGAATTTTTAACTGATTCATAATAGTCGTTGAGCCAGAATCCAAAAAATAGGTTTTTGGTTTCATCTCTAAGGACTTGATGATATGTTCCTTTTTGTACTCACAGTGGTCCAAGGTGTTTATCAAATGATGATACCCTGAAATTTGTGGTAGCTTAAAGCCACCATATTGAAAAATGGCTGCCATGTATCTACATTTACGAGGTTTTGCGCATTTGTCTCATAAACGGTTTTTCTTATCGAGAAAATGAAGAGGAATGAAATTGAAGAGGATAAAATTTTGCACATATTATGTTCAGTAATATTTTTTATTAGAACCAATCGATTAGGAGATATTTGCGATTAAAGGAGAAACGGCCTTGTCTTAAATTGTAACATGTGTTATTTTCCCTGGAAATATTTTACCGAGATACATATTTCTGAAGTATTTAATATTTATACTAATAAGTTCCTTCAAAAATTATTCATGTTAGTCTTCATCTTCACTGCTGTCGTCACCAGATGACAGTCCAGTGTCGAAATCAGTGACTTTTTCATAGTTGGAACATGTCTGTATTTTGCACATGTCTGTACATCTGAGGCTGTTGGAAAGGCACACACATGAAGGCATGGCACATTTTCTTGGACAAGAACATAACATCAGTTCCAAAACAGCTTCAGGGGCAGGAGAACAGTCCATCCATTGTACTCCCAGACAAGATCTTCCCTCACTGTCCGTTGTAAAAATCCAGCCATGGTCCACTGGGGATGGAAGCTCTGGATCAGCTTGTAGACATTTCTTCCAAACGACGGAGTAGTAGAAAATGGATCGACCTGGGCCAGCGTTTAACAACTCACAAGCCACTGGGAAAATGACCACCGTGCACCGTGAGCCCACGGTCTTTTACGACCTCCATTTTAGGGGTGAATTCGCTCTCTTTTATGACCTCCATTTTAGGGGGTGTACTCGTTCTCTTTTACGAGCACATTTTAGGGGGTGAACTCGTTCCCTTTTATGAGCATATTTTTCAACCCCTACGAACACAGAGAAGAGAAGATAACACATAACACTACGTAACACACAGCAGAACAGATAACAGATAAGAATATGAAACATAGAGGGGGTGTACTCTTTCTCTTTTATGAGCACATTTTTAAGGGTGTACTCGTTCCCTTTTATGAACACTTTTCCAACCCTTATTTTAACATAGCAGAAATTACATAGAGCAGATAATAAACACAACATCCTCCATTTTAGGGGTGTACTCGTTCTCTTTTACGACCTCCATTTGAACATAGTAGAAATTACATAAAACTAAGACAATAATGAGGGTGTATTCGTTCCACCGAAGATTAAACATAGTCCATTTTAAAGGGTGACCTCGTTCTCCAACCCCTATTTTAACATAGCAGAAATTACACTGACACTACGTAACACACAACAGAACAGATAACACATAAGAGTACGTAACATAACAAGGGTGTATTCATTCCCTTTTATGAGCATATTTTCCAACCCCTATTTTAACATAGCAGAAATTACACTGAGACTATGAACACACAGCAGAACAGATAATACATAGCACAGCTAATAAAAGAGCATGGCTTATTTTCCAACAACACATAGCAGAGCATAAGACAACGTAACACACAAGGGTGTATTCATTCCCTTTTATGAGCATATTTTCCAACCCCTATTTCAACATGACAGAGACTACGAAACATGGCGGACATAGCACAGGGGGTGTATTCATTTTCTCCACCCCTAATTGAACATAGCAGAAATTACACTGAGAGTACGTAACACACAAAAACCTCCATTTTAGGGGTGGATTCGTTCTCTTTTATGAGCATATTTTTCAACCCCTATTTTAACATAGCAGAAATTACATAAGATTTTTTTTTCAACCCCTATTTTAAGACAATGAATACCTATGTAACATAGCGATTGGATACGCTCTTTGAACCGATTTGGATGGAACTCGGTATATGGGGGTTTTCGAGCATGCTGAGTACGAATATCATACTTATTTTTATCTGGGTCTTATAGTTTATGTGGTATACGCCCTTTGTGTGACAATTTTAACCGATTTGGATGAAACTCGGTATATGAGGGTTTTCGGACATGCTGGTTACGAAGATCATATCTATTTTTAATTGGGTCATATAGTTTATGTGGGATACGCCCTTTGTATGACACTTAAAACCTAATAACTCGAAAACGGAGCCAAATATCGAAGTGGTGTTTCCACATTTAGCAATAGGTCATCAGGTACTACAAGTTCCAAAATTAGTGGTCATCGAGGTCAAAGGTCAAAATACTTAAAACCCAATCACTCGTAAACTGCGCCACATATTGAGGTGCTGTTTCCACATTTAGCAATTGGTCATCAACTACTACAAGTTCCAAAATAATGACCATCGAGGTCAAAGGTCAAAATACTTAAAACCTAATAACTCGAAAATGAATCCACATACTGAGGTGCTGTTTCCAGATTTAGCAAGAGGTCATCAACTACTACAAGTTCCAAAATTAGTCACCATCGAGGTCAAAGGTCAAAATACTTAAAACCTAATATTTCGAAAACGGAGCCACATACTCAGGTGCTGTTTCCACATTGAGTAATAGGTCATCAGATACCACAAGTTCCAAAATAATGACCATCGAGGTCAAAGGTCAACATACTTAAAACCAAATAACTCTTAAATGGATCCACATATTGAGGTGCTGTTTCCAAATCTAGTAACTGGTCATCAGATACCACAAGTTCCAAAATAATGACCATCGAGGTCAAAGGTCTACATACTTAAAACCTAATAACTCGAAAACGAAGCAACGTATTGAGGTGCTGTTTCCACATTTAGTAATTGGTCATCAGGTACCACAAGTTCCAAAATAATGTCCATCGAGGTCAAAGGTCAACATACTCAAAACCAAATAACTCGCCATTTTAACTAGCTGAGAATTATATGTCTTCTTGTACTAATTAAATAAACGAAGGAATATTGTACCAATGAGAAATGTAATTTTTTCTAGACCATGTTCTAATATTTAAACAAACGAAGGGGTGAATTTGAGTGACCTATTCAATTTTGCACCAACGAGAAATAATTGTGTATTTTAAACAAACAATCGGATAAATTTAACCGGCTCAGAAGTTCAATACTATTTTGTACTCTTGAGTGAGCTTTCCAATTTTGTAGCAAGAAGGACCATTTTTTTTAAACTAACTCAGAATTTCATTTCATTTTTGTAATATTCAAATTTGGATGAAGTGTTTAGTTTTGTACGAACCAGAAAAATTTGATTGGATTATTTCCTTAGGTACCAACTGGAAAAAGTGAAGGGCCATTATTCAAATAAACGAAGGAATACCAACTAGAAAAAAAGAAGTGAAGTATGAATAAAATTTAGGTGGACTATTTTCTCTTGTACCAACTGGGAAAGAGAAGAAGAGCTACTTTAACTAGCTCATTATGTACTGTTTAAAGAAACGAAAATAGACTATTTAACTAGCTCAGAATTTATGTAAGAATAATTTCGATGTTCTACTTTTTATACCAACGAGAAAAAAATGAACTAGCTGAATATTTAAATATACGAAAGAATAAATTTAAGTGACCTATTCAATTTTGTAGCAATGAGAAATGGCTCAGCAAAAGGCGAAGAAGGACTATTTTATATAATTTTACTACTCAAATAAACAATGGAGTATTTAGTTTTGCACCGTTTTGGAGTATTCAAATAAACAAAGGACTTATAATTTGTGTCAACTCTAAAATCAATTAAACGAAGTAATGCATTTGAAAAACCGAAGTTGAGTATTTTATACCATTTTGTATTATTTCAACAAACAAAAGGAATAAGCAAAAAAAGAGGATCATTTTAAACTAGTCTAATAAACGAAGGCATAAATATGAGTGAGCTATTTAATTTTGTAGCTGAGTATTTTAACGAAAGAACAAAATTACACTAACCAGAAAAAACCGAAGAAGACCCATTTTAACTAACTGAGAATTTCTGTACCTTTTTGTACTATTTAAACAAACGATGGGATAAATTTGAGTGACCTGTTTTTTGTACTAACCAGAAAAATCGAAGAAGGTACCTTTGTACTAGCTCAATGAACGAAAGAACAAATTTGGGTGTTCTAGTTTTTTATACCAAACAAGGAAGAACCATTTTGTACTACTCAAATAAACGAAAGAAAAAGCGAAAAAAGACCAATTTAACTAGCTCAGAATTTCTAGACCATGTTGTACTATTTAAACAAACAAAGGGATAAATTTGAGTGGTTATTCAATTTTGTAGCAAGAAGAAAAAGGAAAGAACTAACATTTTGTACTTATCAAATAAATGAAGGAATTTAGTTTTGTACCAAGCAAAATAAGAAAAAGCAGTGAAGAAAGAATAAAGTTTGGATGGACTATTTTCTTATGTACCAACAAAAAAGAGAAACCGAAGGAGGAATAAATTTGGGTGACCTATTCAGTTTTGTACTACTAAAATAAACGAAGGAATAAAACGGAGAAGGGCCATTTTATTTAATTTTGTAGTACTCAAATATACAAAGATATAAATCTGTGTAACCCATTCAGTTTTTGTACTAAGCAGAAAATTTGTTGGTTTTTTTTAAAAAGACCATTTTATCTTTTGTATTCAGATTTTCCGGCTACTTTTTGCGCTCTACAAATAGAGATCATTTTATGTGCCTTTTGTAACGAAGGAACAAATTTGAAGGAGGCTCATTTTAACTAATCCTGCTGCGAGTAGATCAATGTGGCATTATTGCGACTTTCATTTTCAAATACATACGGATTAAACCACTATGGCCAAAAAAAAAATACTACTCTCTTCTTATGCTTATTTGGAGTAGACTTAAAAGGATCAACAATTAGAAACCCACTAGTAGGGCGTCGATTTAGTAAAACCCGTTATGCTTTCTTCTACGGTCTTCAGCATGTATTTTAAACCAAGAGCAGCAAGATTAATATTCGATACTTGGAAATTGACCCAACAAGCATCTGTTAAATTTATCCATATCTTAGAATTTATGAGGTTACAGCTAGTAAAAGAAAACGAATAGATAATTTTGAGACAGTTCCATATGGGTAAATACTGTAGTAGTAGAAACGAAGGTTTTTTTTTAATTAAGTAGAGATAAAGAGAGAGTGTGAAAAAATGGATAATTAAATTTTAAATCATTATTATTATTATTTTAGAGATGAAAGGGAAGAATAAATGAATTTGAGTGTCATATGTACGAACAAGATATGTCATTTTATTATATTATCGTGTGCTGTTTAAACAAATGTAGGGAAATGCACTACTCAAATAAACGAAGGAATTTAGTTTTGTACCGGGCAAAAAAGGAGTGAAGAATGAATAAATGGTAACAAATCTAAATGTTCTATCCCAATTTATACCTTCATTTATTTGAATGTTTTTTCTCGGTGGTACAAATAGTACAAAATACTTAGTTTGTTACAATGGTACAAAACTAAATTCCTTCACTTTGAGCAGCTGGTACAAAAGTAAATATTCCATTCAAATTTTATTCATTCTTCACTCCTTTTTTGCCCGGTACAAAACTAAATTCCTTCGTTTATTTGAGTAGTGCATTTCCCTACATTTGTTTAAACAGCACACGATAATATAATAAAATGACATATCTTGTTCGTACATATGACACTCAAATTCATTTATTCTTCCCTTTGATCTCTAAAATAATAATAATAATGATTTAAAATTTAATTATCCATTTTTTCACACTCTCTCTTTATCTCTACTTAATTAAAAAAACTTCGTTTCTACTACTACAGTATTTACCCATATGGAACTGTCTCAAAATTATCTATTCATTTTCTTTTATTAGCTGTAACCTCATAAATTCTAAGATATGGATAAATTTAACAGATGCTTGTTGGGTCAATTTCCAAGTATCGAATATTAATCTTGCTGCTCTTGGTTTAAAATACATGCTGAAGACCGTAGAAGAAAGCATAACGGGTTTTACTAAATCGACGCCCTACTAGTGGGTTTCTAATTGTTGATCCTTTTAAGTCTACTCCAAATAAGCATAAGAAGAGAGTAGTATTTTTTTTTTTTTTGGCCATAGTGGTTTAATCCGTATGTATTTGAAAATGAAAGTCGCAATAATGCCACATTGATCTACTCGCAGCAGGATTAGTTAAAATGAGCCTCCTTCAAATTTGTTCCTTCGTTACAAAAGGCACATAAAATGATCTCTATTTGTAGAGCGCAAAAAGTAGCCGGAAAATCTGAATACAAAAGATAAAATGGTCTTTTTAAAAAAAACCAACAAATTTTCTGCTTAGTACAAAAACTGAATGGGTTACACAGATTTATATCTTTGTATATTTGAGTACTACAAAATTAAATAAAATGGCCCTTCTCCGTTTTATTCCTTCGTTTATTTTAGTAGTACAAAACTGAATAGGTCACCCAAATTTATTCCTCCTTCGGTTTCTCTTTTTTGTTGGTACATAAGAAAATAGTCCATCCAAATTTTATTCTTTCTTCACTGCTTTTTCTTATTTTGCTTGGTACAAAACTAAATTCCTTCATTTATTTGATAAGTACAAAATGTTAGTTCTTTCCTTTTTCTTCTTGCTACAAAATTGAATAACCACTCAAATTTATCCCTTTGTTTGTTTAAATAGTACAACATGGTCTAGAAATTCTGAGCTAGTTAAATTGGTCTTTTTTCGCTTTTTCTTTCGTTTATTTGAGTAGTACAAAATGGTTCTTCCTTGTTTGGTATAAAAAACTAGAACACCCAAATTTGTTCTTTCGTTCATTGAGCTAGTACAAAGGTACCTTCTTCGATTTTTCTGGTTAGTACAAAAAACAGGTCACTCAAATTTATCCCATCGTTTGTTTAAATAGTACAAAAAGGTACAGAAATTCTCAGTTAGTTAAAATGGGTCTTCTTCGGTTTTTTCTGGTTAGTGTAATTTTGTTCTTTCGTTAAAATACTCAGCTACAAAATTAAATAGCTCACTCATATTTATGCCTTCGTTTATTAGACTAGTTTAAAATGATCCTCTTTTTTTGCTTATTCCTTTTGTTTGTTGAAATAATACAAAATGGTATAAAATACTCAACTTCGGTTTTTCAAATGCATTACTTCGTTTAATTGATTTTAGAGTTGACACAAATTATAAGTCCTTTGTTTATTTGAATACTCCAAAATGGTGCAAAACTAAATACTCCATTGTTTATTTGAGTAGTAAAATTATATAAAATAGTCCTTCTTCGCCTTTTGCTGAGCCATTTCTCATTGCTACAAAATTGAATAGGTCACTTAAATTTATTCTTTCGTATATTTAAATATTCAGCTAGTTCATTTTTTTCTCGTTGGTATAAAAAGTAGAACATCGAAATTATTCTTACATAAATTCTGAGCTAGTTAAATAGTCTATTTTCGTTTCTTTAAACAGTACATAATGAGCTAGTTAAAGTAGCTCTTCTTCTCTTTCCCAGTTGGTACAAGAGAAAATAGTCCACCTAAATTTTATTCATACTTCACTTCTTTTTTTCTAGTTGGTATTCCTTCGTTTATTTGAATAATGGCCCTTCACTTTTTCCAGTTGGTACCTAAGGAAATAATCCAATCAAATTTTTCTGGTTCGTACAAAACTAAACACTTCATCCAAATTTGAATATTACAAAAATGAAATGAAATTCTGAGTTAGTTTTAAAAAAAATGGTCCTTCTTGCTACAAAATTGGAAAGCTCACTCAAGAGTACAAAATAGTATTGAACTTCTGAGCCGGTTAAATTTATCCGATTGTTTGTTTAAAATACACAATTATTTCTCGTTGGTGCAAAATTGAATAGGTCACTCAAATTCACCCCTTCGTTTGTTTAAATATTAGAACATGGTCTAGAAAAAATTACATTTCTCATTGGTACAATATTCCTTCGTTTATTTAATTAGTACAAGAAGACATATAATTCTCAGCTAGTTAAAATGGCGAGTTATTTGGTTTTGAGTATGTTGACCTTTGACCTCGATGGACATTATTTTGGAACTTGTGGTACCTGATGACCAATTACTAAATGTGGAAACAGCACCTCAATACGTTGCTTCGTTTTCGAGTTATTAGGTTTTAAGTATGTTGACCTTTGACCTCGATGGTCATTATTTTGGAACTTGTGGTATCTGATGACCAGTTACTAGATTTGGAAACAGCACCTCAATATGTGGATCCATTTAAGAGTTATTTGGTTTTAAGTATGTTGACCTTTGACCTCGATGGTCATTATTTTGGAACTTGTGGTATCTGATGACCTATTACTCAATGTGGAAACAGCACCTGAGTATGTGGCTCCGTTTTCGAAATATTAGGTTTTAAGTATTTTGACCTTTGACCTCGATGGTGACTAATTTTGGAACTTGTAGTAGTTGATGACCTCTTGCTAAATCTGGAAACAGCACCTCATATGTGGATTCATTTTCGAGTTATTAGGTTTTAAGTATTTTGACCTTTGACCTCGATGGTCATTATTTTGGAACTTGTAGTAGTTGATGACCAATTGCTAAATGTGGAAACAGCACCTCAATATGTGGCGCAGTTTACGAGTGATTGGGTTTTAAGTATTTTGACCTTTGACCTCGATGACCACTAATTTTGGAACTTGTAGTACCTGATGACCTATTGCTAAATGTGGAAACACCACTTCGATATTTGGCTCCGTTTTCGAGTTATTAGGTTTTAAGTGTCATACAAAGGGCGTATCCCACATAAACTATATGACCCAATTAAAAATAGATATGATCTTCGTAACCAGCATGTTCGAAAACCCTCATATACCGAGTTTCATCCAAATCGGTTAAAATTGTCACACAAAGGGCGTATACCACATAAACTATAAGACCCAGATAAAAATAAGTATGATATTTGTAATCAGCATGTCCGAAAACCCCCATATACCGAGTTTCACCCAAATTGGTTAAAATTGTCACACAAAGGGCGTATGCAACATAAACTATAGGACCCAGGTAAAAATAAGTATGATATTCGTACTCAGCATGCCCGAAAATCCCCATATACCGAGTTCCATCCAAATCGGTTCAAAGAACGTATCCAATCGCTATGTTACATAGGTATTCATTGTCTTAAAATAGGGGTTGAAAAAAAATCTTATGTAATTTCTGCTATGTTAAAATAGGGGTTGAAAAATATGCTCATAAAAGAGAACGAATCCACCCCTAAAATGGAGGTTTTTGTGTGTTACGTACTCTCAGTGTAATTTCTGCTATGTTCAATTTGGGGTGGAGAAAATGAATACACCCCCTGTGCTATGTCCGCCATGTTTCGTAGTCTCTGTCATGTTGAAATAGGGGTTGGAAAATATGCTCATAAAAGGGAATGAATACACCCTTGTGTGTTACGTAGTCTTATGCTCTGCTATGTGTTGTTGGAAAATAAGCCATGCTCTTTTATTAGCTGTGCTATGTATTATCTGTTCTGCTGTGTGTTCATAGTCTCAGTGTAATTTCTGCTATGTTAAAATAGGGGTTGGAAAATATGCTCATAAAAGGGAATGAATACACCCTTGTTATGTTACGTACTCTTATGTGTTATCTGTTCTGTTGTGTGTTACGTAGTGTCAATGTAATTTCTGCTATGTTAAAATAGGGGTTGGAGAACGAGGTCACCCTTTAAAATGGACTATGTTTAATCTTCGGTGGAACGAATACACCCTCATTATTGTCTTAGTTTTATGTAATTTCTACTATGTTCAAATGGAGGTCGTAAAAGAGAACGAGTACACCCCTAAAATGGAGGATGTTGTGTTTATTATCTGCTCTATGTAATTTCTGCTATGTTAAAATAAGGGTTGGAAAAGTGTTCATAAAAGGGAACGAGTACACCCTTAAAAATGTGCTCATAAAAGAGAAAGAGTACACCCCCTCTATGTTTCATATTCTTATCTGTTATCTGTTCTGCTGTGTGTTACGTAGTGTTATGTGTTATCTTCTCTTCTCTGTGTTCGTAGGGGTTGAAAAATATGCTCATAAAAGGGAACGAGTTCACCCCCTAAAATGTGCTCGTAAAAGAGAACGAGTACACCCCCTAAAATGGAGGTCATAAAAGGGAACGAATTCACCCCTAAAATGGAGGTCGTAAAAGACCGTGGGCTCACGGTGCACGGTGGTCATTTTCCCAGTGGCTTGTGAGTTGTTAAACGCTGGCCCAGATCGATCCATTTTCTACTACTCGAGGGCTTGGTAGTTTGCTCTTCTTATATGTTGATAGAGCGTGTTCCGACATGGAGGAAGGCTATGAGGTTCAACAGACCCCTTTTTAGCATAAAATATGCTGTAACGCAATTCATTGATGTTAGTGAACTTTTGCTGTCTAGAGTAGAGCTGGCAAACAAAGAACTCAAGCTGGTTCTTTGTTTCCTCTGGTATTTCAGCTTGAGTTCCAAGAATACTTAAAGCGGTTCTGAGTCTAGAATTTTGAGTCATGCTGTCATCTTGTATGCTGCAGATTTCCCCTTGCCTGCAAATGCACTTAGTGCATCGCACCCAGTAAATGAATGAAGTCCGGGCAATGCTTTACACACTTCTTGACCTAGAAAAGCATTCATCTCACTCATGTTGTAGTACTTTACTCTGTCACTAGATACACATTTTAGAAATATTGATCCCTTGTACTTTTTCAACTGTTCTTCTATAGCAAATAGTGTAATAACAGCAACGTCTGTGTCAAGGGAGTTAATAATTATCTTTCTAAATCCCGAAAGAAGAGCATGTTGTACGTGAAGACGAAGTCGGGTATCCGCCTCTTCTTGGAAACATGCCAACTCAGGAGCTTCTTGTGCCAGTTTGCTTGTAATTTTATGGCACTTTTCTTCACAAGTAACATACATAACTCGTGTATTTAGCTGATTGAGATACTGCTCGCTCTGCCACTCTTTACAAATGAAACGTATAAGATCTTTTTTGTTCTCATCATCAGATAAAAACTGCTTCCATTTTCGGACTGAATGGGCAGCAGTTATATGTTTCACTTTTATAAAATCACCGACAGTTCGATGTTTTCGTTCGTTACTTTTTATAGACACTTGTCTGTACGTATCAAAGACAACGTAAATTGTCTGAGAAAATACGGATTCTTGTAATATTCTCGAAAAGAGCTTGTCAGCTACTTCGCCAAATGTTTGTAGTCCCTGTGGCAGCTTTTGAACAAGGCACATTCCATCAAAGATGTTAACAGCGTCACTAGGAATTTGCCCATCAGTTGCAATGTCTTTGGTCAAGACTTCCATCAGTTTGGACTTAGCAGTTTTTCGAATCGAACCATCAGGAGTAGCCAAAGACCATGGAAGAGGTCTCAGAGGGTACGAGAAAACACTTCTCATGTCCAACTCTCTTCGGCTAGCAATGATTGCCATCTGAGCAAACAGATTTTTTTCCGCCTTGAAAACGAACTCTGTGTTATTTATCTTCGCATTCTCTTTCTTCTTCAAATCAGATAACGTCTTCAGCTTCTGCTTCTTGAGAGGCTTGAAAACTTCTTCTGGTTTTGAGTCTTCAGACAGATGATCTTTCTTGAATTTTTCATGTGCTGTGACCATGTCTTTGACAATTTCTGGAGTTGGCACAGCTCCAGTAGATAAACTAATCATATATTTTCTTCAAACGGATTTATCCATTCATTGGTCATCAGGTTTTGTAACGCTGAAACATCACGTTCATCTTTTTGGATCCTAGGCAACGAAAGATCTGGATGTAGCACAGATTGTCCCAAAGAAGAATTGCAGCTTGTTCTTTCACGAACCATGTGAAGAAATGCTGCTCTCATATCAGAGTTTAAATAGTATCTTTCAACTGATGCAGGTCTTTTGCTGAACTTCGTTGTACCTTTTGTTCCCTGTGTGTCTTTATTTATGGTTTCTTCAATATTATTTTCAGAACATTTTAAGATCAATAACTTTTGTTAATTTTATTCCGTTAATTTGAGTAACTATCAACAAGGAAAAAGTAAAATAAGTGTAATATTAGCGGTCATTTTCCAATATGGCGGTCATTAGCTACTCTGTAACTGACAGTATCATTGATAAAAGCCATTCTGGTATTGTGTAGCATCAAAAACGTATAGTTCACCAAGTCCACAGAGATGTAATCATGCAACTCCCTTGTTAATAAATGGTCTCAAAAATTGCAATATTGGCGGCCATTTTCCAATATGGTGGCCATTAGCTACCCTGTAACTGACAGTATCATGGATAAAAGCCATTCTGGTATTGTGTAGCATCAAAAATGTATAGTTCACCAAGTCCACAGAGATGTAATCATGCAACTCCCTTGTTAATAAATGGTCTCAAAAATTGCAATATTGGCGGCCATTTTCCAATATGGTGGCCATTAGCTACCCTGTAACTGACAGTATCATGGATAAAAGCCATTCTGGTTTTGTGTAGCATCAAAAAATGTATAGTACACCAAGTCCACAGAGATGTAATCATGCAACTCCCTTGTTAACAAATGGTCTCAAAAATTGCAATATTAGCGGCCATTTTCCAATATGGTGGCCATTAGCTACCCTGTAACTGACAGTATCATGGATAAAAGCCATTCTGGTATTGTGTAGCATCAAAAAATGTATAGTACATCAAGTCCACAGAGATGTAATCATGCAACTCCCTTGTTAACAAATGGTCTCAAAAATTGCAATATTAGCGGTCATTTTCCAATATGGCGGTCAATAGCTACCCTGTAACTGACAGTATCATGGATAAAAGTCATTCTGGTATTGTGTTGAATCAAAAAATGTATGGTACACCAAGTCCACAGAGATGAAACCATGAAACCTTCTGGCTCAACGACTATAAATGTCCCTTCCCTTTGCGGTACCGCGAAGAGGACACACGTTTAACAACTCCTCTTTACTCGAAAAATCTTCCTGTATTGTTCGTATAAAAATCAGAAGCTGACTTACATCTGTGTGATCGGTACTTTCATCAAGGCACAAGGAGACGAAACGGCACTTCTCGATTTCGTTTGAAATGTTTTTTTCCACTTGGTCACCCATTTCTAATACTCTTCTCTGTACAGTCTGATGAGAAAGCGGCACAGATTCGAAGTGATTCGCTAATTTTGTGTCACCAAAAGCCTTTGCCATTTCTACCGCGCATCTCTTCATTATAATTCCGTCACTGAAAGGCTTTTTGGCTTTAGCAAGCTCCAGAGAAACTGCATATGAAGCATGCAACGCACAGGTTTGAATTGTATTTACTTTACTAAACATACCTGTTTGATGCTTCAATTTTTCTTCAAATCTTCGATCAACACTTTTCGAGCCTCACCTTCGTGTTTATTGAATTTATTTTCATGCATAGTTGAATAATGTCTCTTCACATTGTATTCTTTAGGCACAGACACAACCTGCATGCATATTAAACATTGCAACTTTCCCATGTGATTTGTTATGAAATAGTCATTTTCCCAACGCTCCTGATAAACTCGATTTTCATTTTCTATTTTACGTTTTCTTCCACTCATTTCTCCAATGCAACGAAGTCAAATCAAAACAAACACTTGCACAATGAACACTTCACTTCAACAGTCAATCAATCTGTGAAATGACGAGTGCTAGAAACCCGAAGGCTACTTAAAAAAAGAAAGAATTAAAATAAAGAATAAAAACGGATACAGTTCCAAAACTTCAAACGTTATAAGACAGACTGCAGTATTGTTGTCACTACAAGCATCACACCACACCGTAAATTGAGCTCTGACCTTTCCTTAACTGAAAACATGACAAGAGGGGGTAGGAAAGTTTTGCTTGACGTTCAACAATGCCATCTTCGTTTCACTCTAAAATCAGTTTGTGTGTATGTGTTTATGACAGGAAATGGTGTATTCCTTGCGCGCTATGGTTCCTAGGCAGAGTTAGAGGAAGAAAGGGTCCGCAACGATTTGCTTGTAGTTGCATTACTGACTCCAGTGTTGCCATGGATGCCTGTGTCTTTTTGTTGTACAGAATCTCTAAATGGATGCCTTATTTCGAAAGAAGAGTGCAAACATTAAAAGCATGAATAAATATAAATGAAAATATTATCAGTAATAACGATTGTAAATCGTGAGAGCTATGCGGGCCGCAGAAAATGGTTTGGCGGGCCGCCATTTGGACAGCTCTGCTTTAAACCAAGCAAGAACATTTGAATGGGTTAAGCCAGGGATGCAAATAAGCAACAAAATTTTATTTGCCCAAGAAAAAAGCTACTGGCTCACATCCCACAATAGAAATAATTTAGATTACCTTCGGTATGATATTAAATACTCGCCTGCCCTGATGAACCACTCTCCCCGGCCGAGCGGGCTAGTGGTTATTTGCATCCCTGGGTTAAGCATTTCAAAAAATATCAGGAAGTCTGTGGAAGATGACGAACATTCTGGTCGACCTTTCATCATACGTATCCAGAAACGATCTTGAAAGTTCGTAAAATAATCCTTGAGGATAGAAGGCAGACAATCCATGATGTGATAGAGTGAGACTGTTGTACAACACATACCAAAGGCATTTAGCAATGAATTAAAAATGTGTTTTGAACAATGATGAACCAGATTATCGGGTACAGGTCTGAAACAACATGACATTGTCCCTGTCCCCAACTTGCTTGCTTGACCTAGCCCCTTGCAATTTCTACCTCTTCTCTCAAATAAAATTCCTGTTGAGTTGGTTGCATTTTAATTCCGTCGAAGAGATTCAAGTGGAATCGCAACGTTCTTAATCACTCTACAGCCAGCGGACTTGCAACAACGGAAAAATCGTTGAAATCTTTGCATACAATGTTCGAGGTGACTATTTTGAAGCTGACGATGGAAATTAAGATTTTAGGTAAGTTTTCTTAGTTTTACAAGGAAATTTTCGGTAATTTTGGACTGCATATCGTATTCCACTCTAACACATGACATTTACCATTAGTCCTATTTTATTTATTAACTCAATGCAGAACAACGGTAGCATTTAGTGATGGAGGTAATCTTATTCCCTGTTGTATTGTGGAGGACTATCTTACATGGGAATTTTCCATGAGAAAATCGTGATTTGTGTAATGTACAGACAGAATGTCAAAGTTCTGTCTTCTAATGGCAAAGACAAATTCCCTAGGGAAAATGAAATTTTAGATGTTTTATATTGTTCCTTGAATCTTGCTCTTGAATTGGAGAAGTCCCTCTCTTCGCCCAAAATAATCTGAGTCTAAATCTGAAATAGAAGAGAACTAAGAAATTCCCCTTAAAACAATGGCCTTCCAAATAATGATATACCTAGGTAGAACGTAATCAAAGTTACTAGATTTGAAAAAGAGGAGTGCCAGATTACGAAGAATTGAATATGGTCTGTCATTTTTTCGTCTGGATAGTTTATTGGTGAATATTCGATTAATTGATTAGTTGGAATAAAACTACATCCAGTGCTGAAAGTTGACAATCTGTACTCGAATCTGTGCTTCCATCGACGACAGAACCTGTTCATTATCACTTAGCCTCGGATGAGTACTAACCGGGGTGTTGAGTTGATTTTGAGTTTAAGGTCCCGCTCAGCAGCGAGGCTATATGAGACGTCGACCTACTGATTAACGTGGAATCCAAACCACATGAGCTCCCACCGGGAATCGAACCCGAGTCTCCCACGCCATTAACCAGGGCGTTATTTCGATGTCTGTAAACATTTCATATTTTTTTCTCTATTTTTTCAATATAAGATACTTCAGCTTAACAAATCAATATTGTTAATCAATACACTAATTAGCGTTTTTCAGTAGTAGTTTAAACTTCTTTAAATTGGAATCAGATTTGCAGGAAAATTTCAAGCATTATATGGTAGATGAACGATGTACAAAATCATAGGCGGGACGAAATGGATTAAGTAGTTCTTCAATAGTTTTGACCTTTTGCGCTAATTTTTTTGATAATGTTACCCGGAAGAGTTGTAGGTAGTGCATGGAACGAATGGAGCAATTCACTTTAATTGCCAGTTGTATATTTATTGTAATTTTTGAGTAAGTGATGCAGAGAAAAAGGAAAGGAATATAGAGAGTATGGGACAGAGAGACCAACGTTTCGAACTCAATCAGCTGGATGTATTCACGTAATGTTCTTTGCAGCAGGGGTAAGCGTTGTCAGACTCGACTGCAGTTTTCTATTTACTTATATGTTCTATAGTGCTTATACGTTCAAGTTTTCTCTTAAATTATCAAGTCCAGCCACTCTTTTGCTGGTTGTGAGATGCCCATCTGAGGTCACTTTAACTGGAGCTACAACAGGAAGAATCATTTTGGTTTGAAGGATTCTAGTTAACTTCCTGAAGGGACATTACTTCTTGAGTTAACATAATCACTTTAAAGAATTTCTATTTTCAAACTATATTCTTTAATTCATTTTCTTTAATAGTACTAGCATCCTTACATCATATATCCAGACGTCACTTATCTGGATTTTTCACAATTGTCATTTCTTGATAAGAAGCAAAAGTTCAAGAATAACAGTTAATGCGTGTATACTAGTATTTGGAAATACTCTTATGATTGCCTAGGGATCAATTACTAAATGACGTGTAACTGTTCTAGTCTATTGATAAAGATATATTATTTCGGATGATACTTAAAATATATTTGTGTCTGAGAGTTAAGCCTGAAAGCAAGTTCTAGTCCTCCCAAGTTCTACTATAACTAATACGAGTATTAAGCCATAAGAGCAAAGGTTCATTTCTCCGGTAAATCAAAATGGAAATTAAGAAACTGAAGATAGATTGAAAATTATGATTATGAAAAATGAAATGAAATCTTTGAATTTTACGTCCCACGGTTATGCCGGTTAGGCTAAAGCAGACGGTGATTATGAGAAATGAATGAAATGGTGGAACAAAGAAAGTGTGAGAACCCCGAGAAAACCCACGCACACGATGTTTGTCCACCACAAAGTTCACTTTGTGGGGGCTGGGATCGAACCCGGGACCCCAAACACCAGAGGTGAACGCTCTACCACTGAGCCACCGCGGCCCCAATTATGACTATAAATACTACATTACACACAGAGGTAAAAGTAAGGGGGGACGTAGGTGGATGTCGTCCCCCACTACCCAAGAATGTCTGTAGTGTCCCCTATTTTCTAAAAAAAAAAAATACTATGAGGAAAGATAGAGACGGGAACGACGTGATGTCATGCATCCCCCTACCTCTTTAGATTCACTTTTACCCTTACATACATGTGTATACAAGAACTGTACTTACGATTTCATTATAAAGATATTTATTTAGATGTATCAATTAATATTCTAAATTCTTAATATTTAGTTAGAGTATTAAGCATTTAGAATATTCATAATCTCTGCAGTACAACTCCAATGATCTCATTTGCAAATATCCAGATTGATGTCAGGAATTGATGTTCAGTAGACCTGAGATGTCAAATTTTAAGAGATGATTAGTTACTTATAAAGTATTGTAATATTCGAATCTCACTAGATGGATGAAGAAGGTGACGGTGTGGCTTGAATAAAACTCGAAAAGAACATACTTTGAATAAGGCGTTCATTTATTTTGGTATTGCCTTAGAGTGTATGAAACGGCAGCCTAAACGCGACCAGGTACAGTATTTTTCTGTCAAGCATTTGGAGAATTTGACAACACGTAAACAAGTGTCTACGGCAAAACAATTAACTTTGTTGGATATGTACTACTAACACCTCTAAAGCTATGACTGTGTGTGCTACTGTACTGCACAGCACTGTTTTTTAAAAAATTGTTTGTAGTAAAAATTATTTTATTTTCAACATAGGCCTACATTAGGTCCACCATTTTATTAAACAAAAGCACTTTATTTATTATTTATTTATTTATTTATTTTTTAGCCTACAACCTCTTACTGATGATTCCCCAGTTATCAAGATTCCTGCAATTCCGGATCTCCTTTAGAATAATTAATCCATATCATTAGATTTTCACTGTATTTCGATTCTAATTCGTATCTACTTCAGTTTTACTGCAAATATAAGCAGGACAGGTTCTAGACATTTCTTAAGTGTAAGCAAACAATATTTCGGCGCCCCCCGTAAATGTTAATAAAAGAATAGAAAGTTATAATTGACAAATATTCTTCAAATAGTTGTTAGAATTGCAATTTTCTTCAATATCTGTAGTTTCCCTGTGAATATTAACGAAAAATGGCGAAATTATAACTAATTGACTGTGGATGAATACTGAGAAAAGTTCCAGTTTTAATAATTAATAGCATTTTTTATTAAATAAGAACAAGACACAACTAAGATATGTATATACCTAGCTGTAAGATGTATTTTGACAAGTACAATTGGATCGTTAAAGTCGAAACAGAATAAAATACATGAGCTTCAAGTCTAACATTAACACACGTTTGATTTTGATAAAGAGATATGCTCTTATGCTTCATTAAAATCATATTTACCTAGTATTTTCTAGTGATACAATTATGACAATTAGCTTAATTTCTCGTTTTCTTTGTTACTGAAAAGTTCATGTTACAAACACACTTTTCTGGCTTTCAATTTGGCAAAATATCTTATTATTGTATCCTTATATATTTCATTGAGTATATAATTTCCTATGGCTATTAAAACTAGTCCATTTAATCGTTCCTGAGATGTAGTTGACCTCAAATAATTCTTTATTAATTTTTTTCTGAAATTGTTTAATATCAACAAATGACAAAAGTATGTGCCTTAATCGATATTTGTTTTCGATCCACTGGCGGAACTTCAAAATCAGATCACTCACAAAACATTTTTAACCCGTCCACACAAAAAATATTTTTTACGGACCTTTAAGCCTACAAAATGTCAGTTCTATCATGTCTCTTTCTAACATACACATTCAAAATCAGGCAATGAGTAGCACAATGTAAACAGAAGTAGTGGGGTACCCAAGATTTCTCTTCTAAGTCCGAAAAATTTTTCGGAGTGACCTACAAAATTGCAAATAATTTTGTATATTTGCCCCCTGAAATTGTGCTAATTTTCTTAAAATTTAAAAGTTCTGAGGAATCCAGGCTCTCAGACCACCACCGTCGATGCCTATTCCCTGTTCGGCGTAAGCTCTAAACTGTGATAAACAAAGCCACGTGAAACTAAATCTAGCTGATTTGCTGTTGGCCTACCGACACTTGTACTCCTCTGCAAAATAGTTCATGTGATTTGATTATTACTTTTACTATGAAGCTCTACTTAAAACTACTACATTATTATAAATGTCAAACATATAATGCAGATTATCTAATAATACTGCAATCGAGTGTGATTAATGAAACAATAGAAATAAACACTAAGCATGCGCAGTAATTATGGAGCCAATTCAACTGTGAAGGCGTGTTCTGCTTTTAAAGTCTGAAAAATGGCTGACAGGAATCCCGGTTCCGCGAGTGTTGTGGTGAAACACAAACAAGGTAAACCTTTACTCATTAAGCAACAATTGTTTACCGGCGATATTCAATTTTTTTTTTAATCTTTCGAGTTTTTCCCTTCTTTTCTGCTGCTGCTGTAAGTGTCTGGACAACACGAGACAGTATTGTCAAAGTGTATTTGTATAATTTGCTCCTCCCCGTGGGGAGTGGGAGTGATACATCACTAGCCAATCGTAATTGTGACAAGCGGAAGGATACAAATATTTTGGTTATCGGAGTTTAGAGCTTACGCTGAAACAGGGACTAGTAATCAAAACTATGCTTTGCGTTAGAACTATTACCAAATGTTTAAAAATATCGTTCAATCTGAATTTAATACGAGAGAATGGATTGATAATGATTGTTACTCTGTTATAATACAACAAGCATTGTATACGCTGCCCTGCTATGAATTCTGAGAAAAAAAATTGTGTTACTTATAATCCTAATGACCTTACGATTACAGTTTCGATTTTGATTACCTTCGAGTTACGATTACAGTTACCCTTTCGAGTTATATACGCGTATACAGCGTGAAAACTAATTATATTCAAACAAATTTTGAAATACATTAAATTTAACTCAGATCCGTAACTGAAGAGACCGTGCTCATTCCGATTTAATTTAACAATTAAATTACTGCAATCAAGTAAAATAAACTTAGTTTCCAAATTTTGTCGACTTGCAAATGTTACGTTAACAGGAACTGGTATTGACAGCTCCGCCGTCTCAACATTTTTTAAATATGATTATCACTTTCGAAATTTTGTCCAGAAGTTGAAAGACACTTTCTTAGAGCCTTCGCTTACCTTTCATCTTTTAAGTTTCGTAGCTTTCTTTCCTGATAAAATGGTCTACTTTTTTTTTTTATCGTCGGCCATTATTATTACATGAAAAACAAAGTACTATTGAAAAGTAAAAACACACATCATTGTAAATAATAAAAAAAGCAACCAAAAAACAAAAAAGAAATAAATAAAGCTACTCAGGGTAGAAACGAAAATGTTAAATGACAAATGGACTAATAGACATTAACAAAGTGATCATTAAGCAATGGGCAGCGATTGTGAGACAATGATATTAGGAACTTAAGTTGCAATTTCCCTTAGAAATGGTCAAGAATTCCTTTGCACCTCCCGCCTTTTCTTAATATTCGTCCCCCTCACTGGACCAAATGGGCAACAAAAGCCTAGTCGCTTGAACTTCGATAATGTGCATTTCATTAAGACTGACCTTTCTCAATCCTTAACTGTGCCCATTGAACCGAAGCACTATGCGTGACACTTGCGTCACTATATGCGTCGCGACTATGCGTGTACTATGCGTGCACTACGCAGCGTGACACTTATGACAAGACGTAGCACCCTTGAAGATAGTTCTTCCTACTGTGATAATGTCACCCAATCCATATGCAACACATGCAGTTGACTTCCTTTTGTTTGTTGATTCATTCTCATTTCAAAGACATATTTGGCAATGATATTCTCTAGCTTGTCTAACAAAATTGGGTAAGGGCTGTTGGAAGAGTAATGAAGAGTGTTACATTTGTATTTTGTGCATGTGGTGGGATTGAGGAAAGAATACCGTCATCTTTAGTCGTACTGCCGTAGTGCTTAATATATCATCTACTGAAAAGCTAAATTTCCTTACATTTTATTTCATATTTATAACCCTCCTTTTTCCCTTCTTTAAAAAATCTGTCCTAAATCTCCCTCCGTCGAGAGAAATTTTCCTCGAACTAGCATCACTTGTGAGAGTGGCATTGGCGTCAATTGATGTACGAGTCCATTTCAATTGTAAAGGTATGTTTTACAGCCAATCACGCAAAGATTCGACATTATTGTCCTTTTGATGTATTTTATCAGTATCTCAGTCTGTACAATGTATATATGAAGCTATTTGGAAAATTTTTCATCATAACATTTTCTCTCATAAATATTCATACTTAAAACACAAAATTCCTTTTCAAGCTTGGCGCCTTCTGCGAACGCGTAGTTCGCAGAATTCTAGATCCGTCCCTGAATATATGCTAAAAAAATAAAACTACAATACAGATAATTGTCATAACAATAATTTATTTAACATTAGTTGTAGTTTTGTCTACACCATAAGAAAAGAAGTTAATATTCTTATTTTAATGACAATAGTATTTATATTATAATATGCGCAGGAAGATTGATTAAAAAAATGACAACACTTAATAGCTAGGCTTCAAATAGTTAGGTAAATTTCAAATATGTTAACAAAAGTAAATTTGGATTTATTTTTCATTTGTTAACACTAAGAAAGTTTACACTTGAACAGATTAATACAATCATAGAATATTTCGCTTGGCCAGACTAAACAAGACAATAGTACAATAATATATAAATGGTACCTGTTCAAACATACAAAGTCGACATATTTCTTTCAGTTTTTTTTTCAACTTCAGTAATATATGATTGATGATGTATGCTATTACGAAAATCCTTCACATTTGATATTTTTCATGATACTACATTTTGCTTTGTTTACATAATTTTACAGTTACCATCTAATTACCATAAATATTTGGTGTGATTCGTCTTTCCAAATAAATAGTTTCAAATTTTGTAAAGATTAAGTATTACCAATAAATTTTTACAAGTCCAAGAAAGTTTGATTAAAAATAGTGCTAAATGTGAGTCCTATTTTGCTAATTTTTATGCGTTTCTTTTTTCCTAAGTAATTAAGATATTTCTACAATAGTTGACGAAAACATGAATTTATCTCGATAGTTGGGAAATTATAAGTGTGTTAATCACTACTATATAATCATTGCTAATATATTTTTGCTGCATTGAATAAAACAAGCAATATGGAAATACTATTTCATAAGAAATACATGTATTTCTATTTATTTTTTGGTGCTTATTATTGTTATTATTAATTATTATTATTATTGATTTCAAAATTGAAGGGTACATCTAAAATCGCATAAAGGGTCAGACAAAAAGCATGTTTGATCATTGAGCAGGAAGGAGGGGGTCGTGAAGTACGCTGGATTTACTTAGAGAGGTGCCAGGAAAAAACAGTTGGGAAACTCTGTTTAGAAATCCGGAAACTTTAAATCAGTAGAAAACAATCGAAAATTCTGATTATGTGTATCGTACACGAGCATTGAGCTGTATGTTTGAGATTGTTCACACCTTTGTGGAACTCTTAAAATTCCTTTAGTACCAGTATTTTAGAATTCTCATAAGGAAAATTGTTTTTGTTCGCTTGCTTAGGTTTACATTGTAAAACACAAACATAAGCTTTTTTTTTTTTTTTAAATCATACTCTTGCAAGTTATAGTATTTTCTTTCATATTTGGATAAAGAAATGTCCGCATATTAGTTACTAACTAAATTATATAACAAAATTATTATTTAAATTAATTAATCCAAATTCTTATTCTTTAATAATTTTCATAGTTTGGAGGTATATTTTTAAATATTAAATACTGTTTTCTTCTTTTTGTATTTTACGTGTGTAAATACTTGAAGCCTAGTTTTTAAGTGTATAAATATAATGATCTAAATTACGACGCAACTGAAAATTTTAACAGACCAATATATAATGGAAAACAATTATACAAAAATTTATATGAACATTTAAAACAACTATTATTGCTCAAAAATTTAATGGCAGACAGTCATTTAGCAAACGAACTGCTTGTAGCATGTTTCAACACGTTTTATATGTACTGTATGTACAGACACATAAATAACGGAATTCAATTGGAAGGTGGATGGTATGCTTTCCTTTAGAGTATTTCGATAGAGCGGGTTCTTCGGTTTCATTTTTTATTTTTATTTTACATTTCTTCAGGTACTGCTTGTGTCGATTCTTGCGTATCTGCCATTGCAATAGCATCTTCAACAGGCGTCGTGGCTTGTCGTCTTCTGAAAATTAAAACAAACCAAATGATTTAAAAAATGGTGTAAATAATGGAAAACTGAAAACTTTTAACATACTCTATATCAAGGTGAAATATAAAGGGTTACAAGTGATTCGTCGAGTTTTAATACTATAATTCTGAATCAGTGATGTCAACCCGTGGGAAAATCCCATTTTGTGATACTTTCTGATATTAATTTTTCTGGAAGGGATAAAGGGATTTTTTTTTTCGAAATTGACCACATTTATGAAAGTTTTAATAATGCACGCCAACAATTTTTTTAGGGATATGAAATAGGTATAATGAATCGTTAATAAGTGTCAAATCAGTGTTAATTGTCATTTTTTTTTCTCGAAGTAATTTGTTATCTGGAAAGTACATGTTGTTTGTGGAGTGATTTAATCATGTGTGATTCTCAAAAATGAATCACAAAGGAACACAAATTGTACTGCATTTCTGACATCGAAATATACTTGTTTTCGATTAAGGAGAACACTTGTACATAAATTATTTTATAGACATGGAACACTTGTTACTCAGATATTTAAAAACTTAGTAATATGGATAGAGTTGATTATTATCTTTCATATTCTGTTTTTTTTTTTTATTTTAATAATCGCTATTACATGGAAAATTTAACGGAAAAATGGGATTTTTTTGCCTGTCGAGATGGGATTTTATAATGTTTAAGATTGGTATCATTGTTCACATATATAGACATTCTTGCCATCAACAACTTGGCAACCCAACTTAATTTGCAAGATGGCGACTTTGCAGTAGAAAGCATTTTGTATTTTTCCTCTCTGTTGTTATCGAAAAGAGTGAATTTTACGAAGATAGTATGAAACACAAACAAAGAATACACGAAGTCAGAAAAACTGGAAACTTGGAGGATAGTAGCGCCTCTAACATACTACAACGGAACTAACCAATCGATCTGGCGTCAGCTACGCGGAAATTTCGAAAATATTGGCAAAAAGTGGACGAAAGAGTGACGTTTGCATTGCCACCATTTGCGTTTTTGTATTTTATCTCGTGGTATGAAATAGAATCACAGGGCTTCTAGAGCGTCCAACAAGATGAGAGTTTTTCACCTCATTGTCACACTGAAGCGTTTTGCTTGGTTACGGAAATTTTGAATACACTTTTACAATCCTTGCTATTTCTCTTCTACATTTACATACAGATGATTTAACATGCTCTAAAATCTATGTCATAAATACCTGGTGTGTCCTCCAACTGATCTAGTGGCTAAGACTTGTTACTTTGATGCACGCGGTCATGAGCTCGATCCACGGTGATTCAGCACAAAAGGTGGGTGAAATAATAATCGATATCTTTTAGCTTAAATGACATAGTCGTGGGACGTTAAAGTAGAAAATATAATTTCATTTCAATTTCGAGGTATCTAGTGAAATGGTGAGCTTTTTGCAATTCTTAACATGCCAGAAAATTCACCACTTTGTAGATACATTTCATCTAGTTTCTTAGATATCCTCCAGACGGCAAAGAAAGAAAACATAACTTCATATAACGGGATATTGTACAAATATACATCCTCTTGCTTACTATAGAAATCAGTACGGAGCATACGTTATCCGTATGCTACATAGGCACTGCCCTTAGGTGTTACATCATGCCGTTGGAGGATGTCTGACATCTAACAGTTTTCCGTATATCACATACATATACTTATGTTACCTTCGTCGGCTATATGTTATATACGTCCATTTGTATGTAAGATCCTGATCGCCTACATTGTTTCATACAGAAAGTACGTATAGATGGAACACTTATACAGAAAATATTATAAAACATGCGTTTTCAGTTATACGTCTGCTGTATGTTAAGTTCAAAAACTATAGGAATTACGCTGTAACCTATCTTTTTAAGTACACCAACTACATTTTTTTCTCAGTGTATTTTTAAAATTTTTTGTGTCATTGTAAAATTGGGAAGTCTTTCAATTTAACGTCCCATGGTTATATCCATTAGGCTAAGGGAGACGGATGACTAAGGGAAGTGAATGATGGCGAAAGAATTAGTGGAATGAATTTGTAGGAGGAAACGGGAGTATCCCGAGAAAACCCGCGGAGACGATGCTTGTCCACTATATACTAACTTGGCCGGGGGTCGAACCAGAGTCTTCACGCACCAGAGGTAAATGCTGTACCACTGAGCCACTTTATCGCTCTTCGTAAAATTGGAGATGATATGAAATTAGACATATCTAGTTACTTCCCTTACAATTTTTGTATTATAGAAACTAATTTCATCCACATTGCTAAGCTCGTTGCTTGAAATACAAACGTCATTTGAGGATCTTTAGAGATAAATTAGAATTAAAAAAAAGATAGAGGCTCCAACAAAGTAAAGCTAACTTACCCTCTTAATCCATTTGCGAACGTTGTTACTTCTGCGGGTATAGTTACTGGTTGTACAGAAGGACTAGATTCACCGCTAGCTTCGATCGCTGGTTCCTCTCCAGACGCTTCACCTTCAGTATCTCTTTTCCTAGAAAAGATCAAAAAAAGAATGAAAAGCAGTTTAATTATTATATAACCTAAATAGCTTAGTTTACAGCTCATGATGTAGGCATATGGACGATAAACATTCTTGATAGTTGAGTTAGAATAGGTATTACACGGACTCCTACTGCCATTTTTCCTCATCTTGCGGACCGATAGCTCACCACAAGAGTTTCTGTCGCAAACTGAATATAGATACGAATACAAAGAACGGAACGCAAATACAGATACTTGTCTATTTAATGAAAGCACCTGAAAAATGCACAATTTACTAAATTAATATCAGCTGGATCACCTTTCGCCCTCAGGACAGCTCTGATACGACGAGGAATGGAGTCATAGAGTTTCATTGCACCATTTTGCATGCACTGCATCTCCATTCCGTGAGAGAAGGGATGGAAGATGAAATCTACCCCAGATTCCCGAATCCAAAACGTACCACAGTTGCTCAATTATGTTCAGACCGAAGGTTTTGGTGGGCCAGGGAGGTGATCAAATTCATCCCCATGTACCTCAAAGCACTCGGGTACAGCTCTAATGGAATATGATGTCGTTGCCGGAAACAACATTTGGAACTAAACAGTCCCTTAAAATATCGATACAATCACGGACAGTGACCCACAACTGGTAAGTGTCACCACAGGATCCATTGAAAACCAGGACACTGTAGCTCACGGCATCAGAGAATCGCCAGCATGTTTCATGGTTGTGCAATGATATTGCGAATCATACGCTTCTATAGAAGTCTACTACACGTAAATACGACCCTTGGTTTGTAATATGGTGACCGATGACTCATCAGACCATATCAAACGTTTCTAGTCATCAATGGTTCCATTTTGTACGACGTGACTCCATTCGATATTGTCCGTTCGAGCTAAATCGAGCTAAACGCGTATAATACGTTTCACCTGTGTAACCCGACCTCTCATGTCCATGTCATGTAACTCGCAGCTGACTATGCTTGTCAACATAGACTGTGGGAGGTTTTGAATCGCACCGCAGTTGAAGGGATCTGTCACTGAGGATTTTCTTAAGACTCTTTACGCCGATTTGATTTTGCCGTGAGTTTTCGAAATCGTCAATACCTTAGACGCTATCTCTCGCGATACACTCAACAAACGTGACACTTTGGTCACACACACACTACAGAACCGAGCGCCGACAACTTAATTTTCTTGGAATTCAGAGAGCTTACCCATTTGATGGCATCACTGTCTGCTCAGTTCACTGTGTACTATTGTTCGTTTTACTGCTCCTCAGGTAGTACGAAGTTTGCCCTAACACACCACCATCAGAAACATGGCGCTGTGGTCGCTAACTAACGTTGCCAACCCAGACAACTGATATTTCCAACTTCGGCTGTTTCTATTAAATTAGTAAATATATGTATTTGAACTAAAGGCATACAAATTTCCACAGATATGAATTGTAAGTATTAATTTGCCCACGTAACTTTCATTCTAGTATTCTAAGTAGTGCATTCTCACACATTCTTTACCAACTAAAGCCCTTGTTTCCATTAATTTCCGTTTAAACCCGTGTCTATGCTGTAGAAGTATTGCATGTTCAGTTTGAAGCAATTAAAGAGGAAAATAG
The DNA here is from genome assembly GCF_964235325.1 of Thermobia domestica. NCBI lineage: Eukaryota > Metazoa > Arthropoda > Insecta > Zygentoma > Lepismatidae > Thermobia > Thermobia domestica. The sequence goes on along the minus strand of NC_137460.1, from coordinate 35,939,855 downwards.
ACTCTTACTTGACAACCTCAGTGGAAGCTTCTGCTGCTTTCTCATCTTCTGCGAGAGTTGCCATCCCTGTGTTCGATTCAGGTTCCTCAGTCGTGTCATTATCAGAACTCATTCCTAACTTTTCTTTAATCCATTCAATGACATCACGCCTGTAATTAGAATAATGGACGATCAGATTATTGAGAATCATATCCACTCCGTGTGCATCACAATTAGGAATATTGGCATCACTGTTAGGAAAATGTGTGTCACTATAGAAAAACATGTGTCACTATTCCGGTTATTGGTATCATTGTTAGGAGAATGTGTGTCACTGATAGAAGAATGTGTGACATCTTTAAGAGAATATGTACCACTGTTAGGAGTATTGGCATCACTGTTAGGAGCATGTATGTCACTATAGGAGAATGTGTGTCACGGTTAGAGGAACCAGCAGATAAAAATGAACAATAATTATTGGCAACAAAATACACACTTCATACTTCTTGTTCACCATATTATATATATAAGGTCCCAAGATTATACACCAAGGTTAAAGGAGACGATAATAATGAAATGAATACTAATGGTGAAGTGGCGAAAGGAAAGGAAACGGGGAAACCCCGAGAAAACTCACATACACAGTGTTTGTCCACCTCAAAGCCCACTTGAAGGGAGCTAGGATCAAAACAGGAACCGTGCACACTAGAGGTGAGCGTTCTATCACTGAACCACATCGGCACCCGTGCAAAAATCCGTTTTTCTTGATGTGGTTAAATTCTTCTAATGAGAATTTACCTTCAAGTATCTATAATTTTGTGCAGTTCGATGTCAACTATCCATTGATATACGTATATCTCAACTTTGGATAATATTATACTTGGAGAAAAATGTATAAAGTTTAAGAGATAACTAGCTGAACCTGCGCTGTCTATTCAGCGCATCGTTCTATTATGACCATGAATCTCCTTCCCACTGTGCATGTCTTTTTACTCACACAAGTAAAGGATAGGAGACTCACAAAGGAAGTGAACTTTTATGTATAGATGTTAGAGTGAGTTTCTAGCAAATTTGTTGAAGTAAACAAGTAGAAATATTTTTTTCTATTAAATCCATATCCGTCCGAGTACGCCTCATTGCGTCTCTTGAGACCTTTGAAGTTTCCAGCAAGCAATAGGTTTTGCCATTCAGATTTAAGCATAGCGCCTGCTATATCCGACAACCCGCCATACGTAACTTCTCTACTGGTTGCCTAACATCGTAGCTTCGGCTGCAACAATGTTAATCTTATGGGATCAAAACGGTCCCTAAAATGTTGAATAGAACAATAACGACACGGTTTTTGAAAATTTGAATGAGAACTGGACAATCTACACAAAATTTGGAATCGACCAATGAAAACAGCAAGTTTGTAGCACTTGTGGTTTTCGAGATCTCATTGTTGAAAGGATTGGAGACAAACATAGAAACCTAGCATTTTAATACATAGGTATATAGACTAGCTGAACCTGCGCTCTCTACACAGCGCACCATTCGCATATGAGCATACATCTCCTTTTCATTCCTTATAACATCTGTACATGTCCCTTTGCAGATACAAGTGAAAGAAGTCTTGATAAAACATCGGCAAGGGGAGATTTTTTCGATTATTTTTCTCAATATCTCGCATCGTTTGTAAGATTTGAGCCTACTTCAGTTTGGAGTTGCTAATTCATGTATAACCAGTGTTTTCTTTCTTCTTGTATGCAGTATGTAATAAGCAAATACATTACATATACAATTAATTATAATGTTAGTGATATATGGTGTTCATTGAGTAAAACACTCTAAAAATAAAGATTCATCTTAGACTGGAAAAATGGCTATCCTTCCTTTTTCATTATTATTTGGCCGTCAAACAAACGCCTGAGACATATACAACTCCTATATACAACAATGTGGTGTTGAAATGTATAATGGATAGGTATTATGCTTTAGTTTTTTTTTTTTTTTAATTTCATCACTTCCAGTGTACCCGTAAAACTGTAATAAAGAAAGAATGGTCATGTTTCTTTAAATATTAAATTAGAACAGAATATTATAGTTTAAAAGAACTCCAAAGATGGCAGCACAATCCACATCCATTGATTTTGGAGAAGGCTTATTAAAATATAAAGGTTTTGAAGAATAATTTAAAACATAACTTACAGATTACTTAAGGAATGTTCGGTCAATTTTTTTTTTTCATATTTCTAGCATCGATATATACATTTATCCTACGAACTGGTTTCTATCATCTCGATTGGAAGGTATCTAAAGTCTGTATGTTTCTGAAACTCAAGAAACCACCGCATTCTGTACAGTCCTATCGTCCAATCCAGTTAACTTCCACGTTGGGTAAAGTCTTTGAAAAAATACTCGTATCTCCTTTACACCCATACATTATGGATCTACAACTTCTACCTCTCATCAAACTGGATTTCGACCTCATTATAGCATAAATGATCAACTACTTCGTCTAACTACCATTATTAACAATCACTATAATGTCTCTTCCGTCCTGTCTCGTTTTAATGGATTTGGAAAAAGCTTTTGATCTAATTTGGCATTATGGATTATTTTATAAACTTCTTAAACTGGGTCTTCCTGTTACATACCTCAGAGTCATATTTTCTTTTATACTCAACCGAATAGCCTATGTCAGCATAAACAACTCATTATCACATCCAGTCTTCCCATACACAGGAGTACCGCAAGGTTCTAGTCTATCTCCTCTTTTATACATACTCTATGCTTCCGATTTACCGTCTCCATCGCCGAACACTTATCTCTTTCAATATGCTGATGATAAAGCTTTTCTTACACTTTGAAAAACGATACAGCAGATTAATACAAACTTAAAGACTACAATTACTAGCTTTCAGAATTGGTTTAGTAAATGGAGACTTTCAGTTAATGAAGACAAAAAACAAACACTTGTTATTTTACCTTCTAAATGCCGCAGTAAAGTTAGACGAAATCCAAATTTGCTACAGATACGTGTGGGAGATCACTTTCTTCAACCAGCTAAAACAGTAACATACTTAGGAATCATTTTTGACAATAAGTTGCGATGGACACCCCAGCTTCAGAAACTTGTTATCAGAGGTGATGTACCATTACCTTAATTTCATAAGAGGCGATGTACCAGTGCAGCTAATTGTTGGTGTTATACTTTATCTTTGGACATTTTTCTTCGTTACACGCTAATTAAGTTGTAGAATTTACGGCGAATTTTGCAACGTTAGAAAAAGAAAAAGATAAAGTTAATATTTTGGATATATAAAAGACCTTATTGAAAGGAAGGCAAGAGCATGACTATTATGATAATTTTTCATTTACTTACAGTTAATTGTATTTCTTATAATAGCTGCACTCAAATAACATTTTCAGTTACCGAGTTTTTGTATTCTATTTGATATAAAATACTGTATTTTATTACGTGTAATACTTACTTTTCTCTTTCAACATCCTCATCATCATCATGTGCTTTAGGCCCTGCTGAACAGTTACTTACAAGACTGTAATGTTTTTGTATAATTACTTGATGGATTATGTATACTGGGTGGTCTTGGTCACTGGAAAGAGAGATAATTATTACGAATCTCCAATATATAACATTCCCATGTTCGTTTCCTTAAGACATAATAAGTCTCTTAAAAGAGAAACAGTTTTATAGAGAAAGGCGAAGAAAATCATGTAATTATCTAGTAAATTTGTTGAATTAGATAAAAAAATAGAATAAAAGAAAAACAATTAACCAGTCATAGAAATCATTTATACATAAAGTAGAAGAGAATATTCAAGGGACCTCGAAGCTATTTTGAAACTTTATTAATTACAAATATATATAACTACGTGATGCAAGAAACAAAAACACGGGTATTTTCCCTTCCTCTTCCGCTGTGGTGCCTTCCTTCCACATACCTAAAATACATATCAGCGGAAAGCTTCCTTCTTCAAGAACACATTGATACAAAAATTATCTTCCTATCTTAATTAGGGAGTGAGCTATTGATGTTTAAATTGAGTCACATTAAGGAGCGAGCAGAATGTGACTATTTCACAGCATCAGACGGCTTAATGGCCGTAACTCTGTAACGACGCATTTCCTGACATATACTCATATGAACTTTTTTTTTTTTTTTTTGCTTGTCTACCCATAAGGAATTCATCCCTGAAATTTTGCCATACCTTTTTGTTACACCCTGTACATGTACGTTTCTTCAACTATCAAATGACACATGAAGAAAAAAGGGAAAGAATCTACAATCAAACAAAGAAATTGATTGTACATTTGCTTAATAACATTTTAAAAAAATGTATATTGCTCAAGTTCATCTTGTTATGAAATAACGTGAACAGACACGTAATGAAATGTCATATTGTTTAGATATTAGTGCAGTAATTGAAAACAAGTGTAAGTAATCAATTTTAAAAAGTTAAAATCGAATAAATCTACCTGTTATGCTGAGATTTAAACTTATATATTTGAAGGATATGCAGAATTACTTCGTACGACATTGTGCTACAGATGCTATCTTATATTAAAAAATAATGTGTTATTTACACATATGAAGCCATTTATTTCTATATACAACGAGCGTCATTCTGTAGATGTTTATATGTTTCTTTTTTGTAAAGCTTTCGATCACATAATTTTTAGTTTAGAAATTGTCAAATTTTGCGTCCTCCTACTGCTTACTAAGGCTATTATCTTCGTATCTAAATAATCGAAAACAGTTTATTACGTACAGATAGGGAAACTCATTTAACTTTGAATATGAGATCTGGCATACCACAAGGTTCAAATTTGGGACCACTTTTTCCTGTTATTTATAAATGATTTTCAACCTGTCATCAAATTTTCAAACTGTCTTCTATTTGTTGATGATCTTAAACTATAGAGGAAAATAGCTAGTTGCATGCGCGCCGACTACGTGGGTGGTCCGGGGCTCCGGCACCCACACAAATAATCTTGTGGTTGCGCCGCACTCACAAGATTTTTAGTTTGGACACGAGTTTGAACTCATTCCTCTTGCTTCAGGTCAGCCGTGCTACCGACTGAGCTAGGGCAGCCTCAACTAATCCTTATGACAGTGTTCATAAAAGATTTTAACTAAAAACAAATCAAATATCGAAACTTCCCTGAAAACGTATAGGCTAACATGTCCCGCCATTGATATGCACCCACATGAATTTTGGAAAGTCGGCGCCATTGGCTAGTTCTACAGGCTGTTTCGATTTACAGAAATATTTAAGTGAATGTTATGAATGGTCTCTAGGTAATAAACTTGACTTTAGTGTAAGCAAATGTTTTGCAATTGCATGTTCTGTGCAATATACGATACTTCTCTTAACTTTGAACATAAAATGAATGAGAAATTAATTAAGAAAACAACTTGGACAAAATATCCAGGTACATTATTAGGTAGTAGCCTTACTTATCAACCACACATCGAGAAATGTATTAATAGAGCATATACAAGGCTTTCGTTTTTTTTTCTATTGTGGAATTCTAACTAACTAACTCTATGGCCTATGAAACCCGGAGGTTCATTGCCGCATTCACAAAAGCTCTCCACTGACTTCTATCCTTAGTCAATTGGATCCAGTTTCAACTTTATATTTCTATTTCTGCGAGATCCATCTTAATATTGTCCTCCCATCTGCGCCTAGGTCTTCCTAATTGTCGTTTTTCGATTCGACTTCCAGTTAAAACTTTGAAAGCGTTCCCATTTTCTTCTATTCTGGCTACATGACTTGCCTACATGAGCCTCCTAAATTGATGACCCTAACAATGTTTGGCAAAAGCTATAAATTATGTAGTTATGAAGTTTCTCTTATGAAGTTTCCGCCATTCTCCATTTTCGTTTCTCTTGGGTCCGAATATTCGTCTCAGGATCTTGTTCTTAAATACTTTTAGTCTACTTCCTTCCCTCAAAGTAGACCACATGTTTCTATTTTTATTTCTGTTTTCTTAACGGTGAGAGACATACTCCGAACAAAGACACAGATATTTCTAACATCCAAATACATATCACTTCTAAATTATGTATCTGATTAAAGTAATGATATGTTGCCGAAACTGTAACAGAGATACTAATAATGAGTGTTCACTTAAGTCAGAACTAATTTTTACTTAGATGATAGTGAGCATTTAGGTTGTCCATGCAGAACTTATTCAAAATTACGTGGAACAAACGTGTAAGTAAATTTAAGGCATAGAAAAGTTAACTATGAGACGATTGGTTAGCGATAATGTAAATGCAGTGTATATTTATAAAGGTAACCAGAAAAGTTCTGTCGCTATTTCACCCATCATCTTCGAACATCTATATGTCACCTAAGACCTACCTGAAGATCAAAAATAGTCCCCATCAGCATCGATGACCTTCTGCAAACATTCCAGAAGGCCATGGATTCCATCGCGGTAGAACTTGGCGGGCTATGAAGCGAAGAAGGTATCAAGTGCATTTTGCATCTCTACTAGGGATTTGAACTGGCGTCCTCTAAGGTGATTGTCCAAGGAATGGAACGGTTTACAGTCGGGAAACATGGCGGATGCAATAGTGTTTCCCATCTAAGGCGTAGAATGATGTCCCGGGTCATCCTATCCACGTGGAGTTTAGCTTTGTTCTGAAGAGGAGGACCCCTTTGCGATTCAGAAGCCCTGGCTCCAGAGTTTTGAGTTTTTCTAGAACACAGCTCAACTGCTGACAGTATATAGTTGCATTGATGCTCTGACCAGTTGCTAGCAGTTCCCGATGCCACAAGTGGTCCACCAAACACACAGGAGGACCTTCTTCTGGTGCAGTGCTGGATTCGGCTGTTTTGAAACCGGTTCATGGGATGCTAACCAATGATGACGGCGCTGTGGAGCTTCCCACTTCTCATCACATGTCAATATCCTGTCCAGAAAAGGCTCCTTTCTCAGACGAAACAGCAAAGAGACACAAGTGTCTGCTCGTGTTCCCTTCTGGCCCGGAGTCAAATCATTCGGAACCCATAGACCCAACGTGTAGTGCTTCCCAAGTTGATGGAAGTACTGCCGAATGCTTTCTCTACTCACACTGAATTGTAGTCTCAGTTTCTCACACGTGTGGCCACAGTTCTCCTCAGTTTCGTCACTCTTCCTAAATTTGTTAAACTACCGCTGCCGTAGTCACGACACCCTCAGCAAGGGCCTCACAAATCTTCCGCCCTGCTGCAGCGGCGTTTGACCCCAATTTGAACTCGTACAGCATACACGCCCTTATGACGCTCTATGGAGGTCCCATATTCATTTTGTCTTTACGCAAGTTCACGGTGTAACTGAACTGCCACAACCAGGTAGTATACTGGATATACCCTCACCAGCAACTGACTTACGTCTTATCTCCATTCGAAGCCAAAGTTTTTCACTGCAGTTTTGGCAACAAGAGCCGTGTGGGATGGAGCATTGTCATGCAGTATAAAGTTCAACGCACAGCGTCTGATTTGAATGACAGCCTCCAACAATCTGACTCAGCTAAGACAGTTAAAACTGATACATTATTTGTTCCATAGATGATTTATATGTCATGAGTGGCTTATTACCAGTAGTGGAATATTACTGCGCCAGACCTGAAACTTTTGCAAATACTCTCGTATATGCTTCAAAAACTTTCGTGGAGATGAGACCAGATAGAGATCCTGCAATTGAAATATGTACACTTTCCGAGACAGACATCAGTTTAACGACATCTTTTCGATACAGGACAGCCTCAACTCTTGTCTCGTAAGGAGCTATAATCTCCAACCTCCGTATGATAATTGTAGATGCCACTGTGGCAGAACTCAACGGAAAATGAATCAAATATCCAGCATGTTAATTCCAAGCTGTGGAGGTGTTGAAAAATAACTTGTACGCTGTAATTAGATACGTCTAGCAATGTTTCACATTAAATACGTCACCAATGACTGTTATCTGCCTAAATAGTCACCTTGAGCTCAGTGACATATGCAGCGGAAGATTTTGAGGTTTAACTCCTCCTTGAGTAAGATATTACAAAAAATGTACTTTTACTATATTAAAATATATTTACTAAAATCACACTAGTCTTAAAAGGAACAGTGATTTCTTTTTTAAAGGAAATGAAATTGAGTGTTTGAGCTCTCCCCTTGACGAAATTCTGCGTATGCCACTGATGAGTGCCTTGTTATCTATGCTTGTGGTATTCTTATTCGTAGCACATCATGGAAGTTCTTTGCTGCTTGGGTTTACAGTTAAAATTTTGAAAACGTTCTTATTTTCTTCCATTGTGGCTACATGGCCTGCTCACCTAAGCCTCATAGACTTGATGACAATAACAATGTTAGATAAACCGTGTAAATTATGCACTTCTTCGTTATGAAATTTCCGCCATTCCCCATTCCCATCCCTCTTGGGTCCGAATATTAGTCTCAGAATTTTATTTTCAAATAATTTCACTCTGCACTCTGTGAAAGCACTGTTGTAACGTTCGTTCATTAATCCAATGCTATGCCGAATGCATTGAATATTTTTTCCCTCTTTCATCCTAGTTTAAACTCATAAAGCGTACAGGTATGTATAAAACTCTTATTAGGTTCTCATGTGTGACTGATCTGCTCTCAATGAATTCTCATTTTAGCTACGGTGACCACAACCAAACGTCTCAAAGACGAAACACTCACGAATACGGTTACCCTTCTCGTTTAATTCATCTCGAAAAGAAAGTCGTAAAGAGTGTGCAAGTGCCATCATGTGGAGAAATCCAATAGAATGTTTTGGGCTGCCTAATAACTATTAATATTATTATGAACTAAGAAATTAACTAGAAAAGTATTTTTGCCACACATTAAAACGTAAAGTGCTATTCAAATTAAGGATATTCGTTATATATTAATTAAAATTTTACCTGAATAGTTCGGGCTTTGTCCCAGGTTCGATTCTAAGCGGGCACATAGATTTTTCAACGTTGACTTGTCTTTGAAGGTGCTTCGGAAACTATTTGAATTAAAAAGTACCTAGTTCATCTAGAAAGTTATGGTGGCTTTTATGGAAAGATGCTTGTAAACAGATTTCTGAAGCTTTTTACCTTTAGATTGTAACAATGATCTTTTACCGATGTGATTTCTCTCAAAAGCCACCACTGGTAGAAAGATACGAGCAGAAACATAATGGCTGTCGCAAGCTGACCATACATTCCGACTTTTGGTCACATATAGTTTTACACTGGTTATAGTTCCACGAAAGAAAATGCAACTATTATTGAACTTTATGAAATAATATGTACCAAAAAATGGCAATTTTTTCAACACTACTGCGTAAACTTAAGATTTTGACGAAAATGTAATTTTATCCGTGATTACATAGGAAATGCCGGTTCTCGTTTCACAGTAGTCAATATTTCCCTTTCCTATCTTCTGTACTATCTAACTGGTTCAAATTGTTGATAGAGTAATACTATCAGGAAAAAAGGTCTTGTTGTCCAGAGTATTACTGTTGGAAGTTCAAAAATGTTATGCTCACATCGTATTTCCTAACTCTGTGTTACCCAAATTAAATTCGTACAAAAAAACAACAGATACGTATTTTGTAATTTTAAAAATTTCTAAAATGTAATATAAGAATTCTGAATAAGTGAACCAAGAATAGGAAACATGGTCTCCATTTCTTATAACTTGTATACGCCATTCAATATTTGTATATAATAGAAATAATGCATTCTCTTACCCATCATCATCCATCTCTATTGTTGAGTTATGTGGCTCAGTACCAAAGATGTCTCGACTGCAAGAAGAAGGAGAACACAATTAAAACATTATATTAAGTAGTTGTTGCATTTCAACATTTATACTTTCTTCTAAGAAGCATTTCTAGACACTACTATTCCCTAATAACTATAACTAACTTATAACTAGAACTCTGTGGCCTATGGAACACGGAGGTTCAATGTCGCGTTTACAAAAGTTCTCCATTGACTTCTGTCCTTAGCCAACTGGATCCAGTTTCTACTTTGTATTCCTATTTCTGGAAAATCCATCTCAATATTGTCCTCTCATTTGTGCCTAGATCTTCCTAATGGTCTTTTATCACTTGGCTTTCCACTTAAAATTTTGACGTGGCTAAATGACCTACCCATTTAAGTCTTCGAGACTAAGACAATGTTATATAAACGGTATAAATTATGTACTTCCTTGTTTCCGCCACCCCTTATTTCCATCCTTATTGAGTTCGAACATTAACCTCAAGATTTTAAATACTTCCATTCTGCTTCTTCCTTCAAAGTAAGAGACCATGCTTCGTAACCGTACAGTACAACATGCATGTAATTATTGTTTTTATATATTTTAAGCTTCAAATTCTTCGACATAATTCATGATTTTGGACTGAATAATAACTCGATTTCTTGTTGTCAATCGACATTTAATTTCTTCTTAGATATGGTCTTGGTTACTTAACATTGATCCTAGATATCTGAAAGTATTCACTTTGTTGAAAGTATTATTTATATTTTTACGTATTCCTAATTTGTAGAATTACAATCAGAATTACGGCTACGTATTTAATTTTCTCTGGATTTACTCCTAAACCCATGTTCCTGCAGCTATTCAATAGAATTCCTGCATTTCTTCTTATTTTCCTCATATCACCTCCGAGGAGCAAATATACCTCTTCAGCATAATCCATGACTTGGTGAGTGTCATTCAACTGTAGGCGTTGGTTGATATCTTTGATTTTCTTTATAGCATACTCTGGGGGGGGGGGGTTAATACTAAAGGAGACAACGCATCTCCATGTTTCAGACCATTTTTAACGTGAAAGCTGATGGATAACTATTTTTCTACTTGGACTTTATTTTGAGAGTCATTTAAAAACGCCTTTTTCAACACGAAGACACTGCAAAACTGCATGAACTCCATGCAAAAACGGTTTAATTAATCTAGTTATCAAATCGAATGGATATCCAGTTAAGTATTAGCTCAAATCAAAAGTTATTTTTGAACAAACCTAAATTTAACCTTCGTTAACATTGGTTATCACATTTTGTAAAGTATTACCCATTATTGCAGATATAGGTATCTTCTGTACTTAATTTGCATTCTTTTTAAACTTTCCTTTAAATTGATGTATATTTCATTGTACGTTTATGCTTACTTGCATACAGACTTCTTATTAAACATTGTAAACGCATAAAATTACATGGAATTGCTATTAGTTTTTCCATTACTGTATATACAATATACATTTGTAAAATGTTTTTTTTTAACTAGCGACATCTCTTGGCGTTAGGCAGAAGGCAGTGTAGTTAGTGCTAACTGCTAGCCTCGCTGAACGATTACAAATTGCATGACTGACAAACTGAGGGGTTATAATAAGAATTAAGAATATCTAAATGTTTTGCCTAGCTATTTATGCAACCGTAACCCTTAAATGTTTTAGTTTGCATATTATTATTACTCACAGACTGATATGTTTTTACAGTATAACTAGAATTAAAAATATTGAGTACATATTAAAATATGACCAAGAAGGCTCAATTATCTATTTATATCCTTATGAGATAGTTGAAAATAACAATTGATTTTATATTTATTTTTTTCCAGTTTCATATCACAGATGTCCACTAAACAGGTTAAAGAAAATATAAAAGAGGAAAACCGAAAAGACGGTTTCTGACGCGAATGAGAATCATCTACCCACAAACTTTTTTAAAATGAAAGTGTTAGATATTCTTCATACATTTAAAACGTGTTTTATTTAAAAGACAGAGAAAAGTTGAAAATAAACTGCTAAAGACAGTATAAGGAAGATCACGCGATTCCATGTATGAGTTATTTCGAAGGAAATTTTGCTGTAAGAAAAGCTACATATCCTTTATTGTAGGCAACCCTTTGTTCTTTGCTGCGATGCAGGTTGCATAGAAACTAGGGCTTTTTATAGATTTAAAATAGGATATACAGGGTGGCCCAAAAGTAGGTATACAGTACAGTACTGATCAGCTAATTGCATTTTATTATCATTTCTTATTTTTAACCATCAGGTAGACTTAGTCTCTTTATTATATTTTGTTTTTAATGTCTTTTTACTTACATGTTAAGCTTGGAACACCGGAAACAAATAAACCCATAAACTAGAATTTTATACTTGACCAATACGGGAGTGTACACCTACTTTTGGCCCACCCTGTACATAAGCACTGTTAAAGTCACCGTTATTCTGGAAAATGTTCATGGATTGACTCTGCCGATAAAAATTCGTCTAGGTACCTATTGTAAAAGAATACAAACTTCGCTTTTGTTCAAGAGTTGTTCTGTGAAGTAACAGATGGACTAATAGTATCTTATAAGTCTTGAGATCCTAATAAGTGGCAAAGTCAGTGGGTTCCCACCCGGTGTGCCGCGATATACCGGTATGTCAGACAGTTTCATAGTGTTCGTTGCTAATTTTAGAGTTGAAAAATCATGAAGCATTTAATAAATGGTCAATATCAATACACTATACTAGTCAACGCCTCTTGCGGCAGCAATAATGTTCAGTATTACGTAGAGTCACTACTTTCTAAAAACTTCCAGGATTACACTATTATTACTATTATTATTATTATTATTATTATTATTATTATTATTATTATTATTATTATTATTATTATTATTATTATTACAATTCAAACTAGTGTTGCGATGTCATGAATAGGCTATTCAGTAAAGTGTGACGTCAGTCACAAAAGGTTGGGAATCACTAGGCTAAGTCATAAAACACTGATAAGGGAATGGCAACATGAAACTTTATTTACAGTTATTTAAAAGTAATCGCAATATGCATAGTTAGGCAGTTAAGCTTCGTGGTAAAGTAATCGAATATTTACAATCTATAGAAGTAAAAGTCAAGCTCATAATGCTATTGAAAAATTAGAATACTACTCTATGCACTCTCATTAAGTTGTGCTTTCAGAAACTCTTTTTCCGCTTCTTCAGAAGTTGCGAGAAATAACGATATGATATTAATGAAAGTTTTGTACAACTACTTACACTTCATTTGTTTCCACATGTGTCTGTGGAACTGGTGAAGAATTTGCCAGAAGAACAATTTGTACGAGAAATATAATCTGTGGAAGACAGAAAAACAAGAATTACAATGATTATTAAAACCAATAATTGTTGCAACATTTATATTCATATTTTGTAAGTTCTTGAAAGCAATGGATTTTTTCATTCATGATAATAATTATAAAACTTCTTCCAAAAAATAAAGTCTTAATCGATTTCACATACTAACTTGTTCAAAATGTTACAAACAAACAACATAGATAGCATATGAAAGTATTCTGAAAATTTGCACTACAACTCCTGTGCTATTATGCAACCATAATAACACTGAAAATGTATGGTTGCCTATAGTCATGGTACTTTATCGTAATTAACTTAGCGTCTAGTGAGATATTTCATAGTCCAGCTCCGAACATTACTGTTAGGCTCTAAAGAAATTTATCTGGAACCACCAGGCAGGGGCGGACCCAAGGGGGCGATCGGGGGGATCTCCACGCTCCCTAGAAGAGGAAACTTTCTTATTTTATATGTAAATAAAATTTATCCCAGAGTTTGTAGCTCTTAAAAATAGCTCTAAGTAGCAGTATTACAACCCATCGCTCCCCCAGAAGTCCGTCCTGGATGGGCCCCTGCCACCAGGAAGGTATAATCTGTCAAATAAAAAAGTAATTGCAACCGTGTGTGATTGTTAAGACAAATGAATGTCTTTGATGCAAAGAGTTACCCGAATGTGAAACAAGAACTCGATAACAGGCATTTCAAATCCGAAAATGCGGAAGTAGGGAGTAACTCACCACCTTCTTCAAGTAAATAGGGGATCCTTGCGATTTCAGTATACAAAGATAATTGTTTACAAAGATGTCTCAACCTTTATATTTTGTCATAATTCCAGAAATTAGTTTCATGATTTTTTCCGACTTCTGCCGAGTTATTGATAGTACATTCTCGGGAAAGACGAATTTGGAGGATCACTTCCTTAATATTATCACTTATAATAATCACTTATTTTTAATATTTTCAAATATTTAATTAAACATGGTTATGTGAGTATCGTCCACTTTGTCCGAAATAAAATATTAGCGCAAAAGTGTTAAATTATCTTTAAAATTGTGTTTAATTTTATTGTTGCAAGGATAATTAATAAAGCATGAAATTTAATACTCATTTGCTATGCGACGCTAACAGATTGGATTTTATTCGCAATATTAAAGAAATTGTTATTCGTCTACCCTTGTTTAATGATAGAATCAATTGAAAAGTGTTTGGGACGAAAAACATAAAAGTAGACCATAAATTACTTCGCTTCTCAACTCTATACAGTAAGTTAAAAGATTGTATATACCATATCATGAATTTCCTAGATTTTCAATATCATTGTTACAAACTATACAGTAGTGTTGGCCACGAAACGAATAAATTTCGTAAAAGTATTGTGTTGTCTCAATTCTTGAAAAACTAATCTACTCTTGTCTTAATTTGTAAATTTATGTCCTGATTTTTAAAAAAATCATCTAAAAGTTATCAAAATCATTCTGCGTCACGAGAAATCCATGAAGGATACCATATAACAACATTAAAATCATATTTATTATTGGAATATATTGCGTAATGACTTACATATCTTTAAATGTCGATATTTGCTCTTCATTGTGTTTATGCAATCACTTCATCAAATTCATTGTTTTTATACTGTTTGAGATCAAAGACTTGAATGAATTAATGTTGGCCACGAATCTCCAAAAATTTCTCGTCTCGTTTCGATTATCGTAATGGTTTTTCAACTCGTCTCAAATTTAAAACAAGGATTTTAGGAAAATGATCCAAAAATGGTTCAAAGGATTGCGATCTTGGCCAATAATTAAGTTTTGGATCAGGAGCCACAAAAGTTTTGGACAGCCACTAAATCGAGTTTTCGTACTTTTTAACGGAAAAAAGCACATCATACTGTGTTAAGTGATAGTTTGGGTTTTGGTTACAGTATTTGTAATTCTCCAGATATAAGACCTACAAGATTGAAATATATTGGATCGTTTGATCTGAAAAAAAAAAAAAAAAAACATACTTCCCGTCTCATAGATAACAGTAATATACAGAAAGAATTAACTTTACTAAAATGTAGTTATCACAGTGTTTGTGATAACCACGTTCGTGCATTAATAAATTGAATTCAACGTTCAAATTGAAATTCCCAATTTCATTTTTAATTCCTCATAAGCCTTTTAAAATCAAGATTTTTTAAAAACCTCTATGGATTATTCACTAGCACAACATAAGGTCTTACTGTAGCCAGCACAATGAAAACCTAATATTTATTATGATAATGCTAGAAATAGACACAAGAACAAAGATTCAAGTATGTGGATGTCTTCAGAGAAGATGTGGTTAATTTATCATTAAGTAGTAAAATGAAATATATCACTATGTTTCGCATATCTGCGATTAAGCATATCTAAGCAACATGAAATATGAAACCAAACTAATAAACAAGTGTTTCGTTTAGTTCTGACATTAACACTCAATTGGCAACGTCTCTTAGAAATATGTTATCTAGTAGATCATCAATCGATACATAAATAATCTTCGCATCATTTTGACTTTTATCTATTTGAACATTTGATGTATTATAAATAACATAATGTATATACATGTAATCCTTGTATCACTTTGAATTTTATTTGTTTGTTCAATATTCGATGTATACATGATTATCACCTAACTTTGAATTTTATGTATTTGAATAATTTTATATATAAATAGTCATCAAGTCACTGAATCTTATATATTGATTTATAAATAATATTTGCGTTACTTTGCATTTTTATCTATTTGAACAATTGATGTATCAATAATCTTAGTATCACTTTGTAAATGTTATTTATTTGAATTATACTTGATGTATAAATTGACTTCGCCTCACTTTAAATTTGATCTATTTGAACAACAATTGGGTGTAAATAATTTTCGTTTCACTTTGAATTTTATCTACTTGAACAATTTGATATATTAATATTCTGGATGTTATTTATTGGTTTATAAGTAATATTTACGTCACTTTGCATCCCAAGTAGCAAGAAAGATTTCGGCCGGTTGGTGCGTGCTTGACTTTTGGCTTTCTGCGTTTGCCCTGCAAGCGATACTTTAGATTCTTCGCAGAGCGTCATAACGTCACTGGCCGTTCACTGGACGTCACGGGCCGCCGGCGTAAAACACTTGTGTCAACCTTGAATGGAACACTGAATGCAAGTTTGCCCCCATGTAACTTTATTACAGGAATCCAGCTTGCGGCATGCTTGCACACTTTTAAAGCAAGCTGAATGCAAGCTTGCCGACTTTCAATGCAAGCTTACAGCAAGCGGTTCGCAAGTTGTCTCTGCTGCTAGAGATTTTATCTATCTGAACAACAATTAATATATAAATAATCTTTGCCTCGTTTGAATAATTTGATATATAAATAAATCTGCGCTTCACTAAATGTTGTCTGTTGATGTATAAATATTTGCGTTACTTTGAATTTTACCTATTTGAAGAACGTTTGGTTTATAAGTAGACTAATATTTATGCCAGATTCTTTTTACTAGTAGATCAACATTTATTGATGTGTATTTATAAACTGAAAACACTTTGAATTAACAACGAACATAATGCAATGTTAGCAGATTTAACTGAAAGAATTAAAAAAAAAAAAAAGTTTTAAATTATGGCCATCAAAGTTGTTATACTTACAAAAAGCTTCATTATATGTTTGTTTTCCTAAGGTTAATGTTGTTTAGAAACTATTCTTCAACTAGGTTTAGAGAGACACACACATACACGCTCACTACACACTGTTCAAATGTAGAACACCTTGTGGTTTTATATGGGTTTTGTTTATCTCGTTTCAGGTATTATGACTTCAAACCTTGTGAGTCACTGGTTGTTTTGCACAAGAACTAACGTCTTAAAATTTCGAGGAAACGTCCAGAAGCTCAAACGGGAGGTGTTGAAAATGAGGAGGAGGGAGAGGAAGTATTTTTGTTCTGTCATCCATGGCCAATGTATTCTTCCTAGTTGTTGAAGGTCCGACATATTTAATGAAGATAACATTCATTTGCTAATTACCACTGTTTCCTCGTCTTCTAACAAGGTTCTAATAATACAAAGGAGGCAACAGTTGATTTGCATGACAATTAGAGAAATTACTAACTCTATGACAGCCTTAAACAGTTTTAGTAAAGAGTATTAAAATTTGTTGATATTCTAATTATAACATGTTTTTTGGAAATTGGCGATACTGTGTCTTTTCCTAGAAGATATATCTGAACGATTTCCAAATAGTATTGCGTAAAAGATTGAACAGTTTCTGTTTATCTTTGGTTTGCGTTTATTAGTTACAATTAGATAGTCATTTAAAAATTCAAGTTCGTGGATCATAGATTTGTACTTTCGAAGTTCAGAGCACTCGAGAATATTGTCAAGGTTGAAAACTGAAGACCAACTTCTTTACCAAAGCTAGTTGCAGTTGTCTGAAATACATTAATTACATTATATAATACTAACTCACTCTATGGCCTATGGAACCCGGAGGTTCAATGCCGTATTCACAAAAGCTCTCCATTAACTTCTGTCCTTAGCTAACTGGATCTAGTTTCTACTTTGTACTCCTATTTCTGCGAGATCCATCTTAATATTGTCCTCCAATCTGCACCTATTTCTTCCTAATGGTCGTTTCCCAATTGGATTTCCAGTACAAAAGTGGAAAGCAGGTGTGGATCCCAGAAGAGGAAACTTTCTTTTTTATATATACAAATAAAACCCATCCCAGAGTTTGGAGCTCTTAAAAGTAGCTCTAAGTAGCAGTATTACCCCCCTCCCAGAAGTCCGTCCTAGACCCGTCCATACTTGAAAGCGTTCCTACTTTCTTACATTCTGGCTACATGGCTTCCCCATCTGAGCTTCCCAGCCTTGGTGACCCTAACAATTTTTGGTAAACGGTATAAATTATTCAGTTCCTCGTTATGCAATTTGCGCCATTCACCATTCTCGTTCCTCTTGCGTCCGAACATTCATCTCAGGATTTTAATCTTAAATATGCGATGCATCTATGATGTATGACAAATCTTTACTCAGCAGTATAGTCCCTGGTTCGATCCTTGGCCATGTCAGTTGGTGGTGGATAACATTGTGTTCGTCGGTTTAATTGGGGTTTCCTAGCTTCCTCCAGTGATGTAATGCTAGAATTTTTAATAGGTATACCCTGAACTATAAAAATATTAGGTAATTATACGGCGTATACTCCCATATACGCACCATTACGTACCTGGTTACCTCTCATATTCTTAATTGCCGAATTATTACATAATAATTCATTTTCATTATTCGACTGTCTTTTAACGTGCAGGATATAATTGTGGACGCTACTCTAAATATTGATTCATTTGCTTCTTCTACTTCTCGGTGCCCCTGTGATTCACTGGTAGGGAGCATTCACTTCTAGTACGTGAGGCCTCTGGTTTGATTCCCCGCTCGTGCCAAGTGGATTTTGTGGTGGACAAACACCATCATGTGCTTGGGTTTCCTCAAAGTCCTCCCGTTTCCTACCACTTTCTTCATTCCTCCATTTCATTCATTCTCATCATCACCGTAAAAAACTGACTGTTTCAATTTTAATCTCAATTTAAAAATCAGCTTGGACTTTGCAAAATTTGAATATTTTAACTTTGTGATAAGGGCTTTAACCTGTAGGTAATAAATATCTAATGTTTCCTTAGATATCTACTATAACATTTCTTTTGTCTATTGCCAATAATTGTGAGGACACGGTGACTCAGTTGTGGTGCGTGAGGGTTTTTGGTTCGATCCCGGCTAAGTAAGTTTGTGGTGTACAACATCATGTTTGTTGGTTTTCTCGGGGTGTTTTCGTTTCCTCCCACATTCTCATTACACCAAATTCTTCCATCATCATTCATTGGTCTTAATCATCCGTATCCTTCAGCCTAGAGGGGATAACGTGGGACATTAAAGTGAAAGATTTGTAAATGATTCTATATTGTTTTTTTTTTTTTGTTTTTTTTACAAAGTGAAATACCAGTATTCCTGCGTAATAGCTATTTGTAGCATTGAAAAATGACGTTATTATTACTAGCGACATCTGTTGCCATCAGCTAGATAAGCAGAGCAGGATTAGGAATTAGATTTCTGGGCTGTCGGCATCTAAGGCCATTTAACCCGTCAGGTATTTAAGGGATGAAGTACCCTCGGCGAGCACACTATCCGAGGAAAGGACAGGAATAGGGATGGCCACATTTTTTCGAAAAATACTTTTTCGAAAAATGGCTTTTTCGAAAACGAAAAACAAAAAAATTTTCGAAAACGAAAAACGAAAAACACGATTTTTTCGAAAAAACGAAAAATTTTTCGAAAAAGCGAAAAACGAAATTTTTTTCGAAAAAGCGAAAAACGAAAAAACGAAAAAACGAAAAATGAAATTTCCGAAAATCGAAAAACAGATTTTTCGAAAAAGGCCATCTCTAGACAGGAAGAAAGGGTTGGGGAAGGAAGGAAGCGACCTGTCACCATTATGTTAACTACCATCCCAGCATTCGCCTGGTGTGAATAAGGGAAATCCAGGAAAAAACCTCATTCAAGATGGCTGGCCTGAAAAAGCTATTACACTTTTTCAATCAAGTCAGATAAGCAGAACAGTAACGATATCTATAAGTTTGAATGTTTACGATTAGAAACTAGCGTTACGCACTGACTGAAGTCTTTTGCTTTTATAAATAGAATTAAAACTTATTTTACTTTAGAAAATGTTATTTTTCATCTATTGTGTCCTGTAAACGTCAACAGAACACGATAAATTTCTTAATTATTCATTTACATATTGATTTAGTTCAGTAAGGTTATAATTAAAGGAGAACATATTCTAGAACTTCCGTTTAAAGAAATTTTTCCATTTTTGTCATGATTTGCTCATAAAGTCAACATTGTTAAACAATTTCCAGCATCATTTTTCTTCATTATAATGTGTTAAGAAGGCCATCATCAATCATCAAATGCGTGCTTCACAAGTAAACAAGGCCTTGAGGCAATAACAGAAGAAGAAGAAGAAGAAAACGGGTCTAATAAAGATTTTTCTGTGTACCGTCTTTCAGCGTCATCTCATTAACAAATGAATGTGAAATTGCGTAATCCGTTTGCACATGTTTCTATCCTTTAGCCTTAACATAGATTATTTAACTAGTTCAGAGGAGTAAGCGGAAGACCATCAAAGATTTCACGTGAGCACGTAATGCACGTACCTTAAGTAATATACAGGGTATCTCAAAAGTCCCTTGACGTAGGGTAACTAAGTTATTATCAGAGTTACAATAAAATGTAAGAGGAGAAGCTGTCTCCAAATATATTTTCAATCCAAAGTGAAGGATTATTTTTTAGATTGGACGAGCTGTTTGAGCTGTACATTTTTTATGCATCCAATGGTAAATGTTGCCATTTACCTGGGCCCACAACATAAGGAATGTCTTTTACGCTACGTGTCGATGGCCAGCCCCCATTTCAAACATTCCCCCATTCACCATACTCTTACAAAATTTATCCACCTCCTGATAAATGGCAACGGGGCTGTTGTTGGTAGACCTTGCACCAGCTCATTCATCCATGATGAAGGTAGTGGAATTACGATACGAAATATTGCTACACCCCCATACTCACCGGATCTTGCATCAAATGACTTCTTTCTCTTTTCAGAAATGAGGACGCCATTTTAACAATAAAGATGACGCCATTTCTGAGGCTGAATTGAAGTTTCAAAGTCAAACTGCAGACTTTTACAAAATGGGCTTACGGAAAGTGAAGAACCGATGTTAAAAACGTGTCGCTAGGCACGGTGACTACGTACAGATCGACTAATACCATCATGGTGTCAGAGTTCTCCAGAATGGATTTCTTCTAGGTGATTGCACGAACTTTTGATACCCCTGCGTATTAGCCGTCCGTTCTCCTTTCGATGAGAATAGCTTTACGGAAAGTATTTCAACCTTCCTTCGCAACATTCTACAGAATATATATGGCCGAAAGGAGGTATCTTAAGACTGAAAAATTTCGTTGTCTGAATTTTCAATTGTTACTTCATTTTAAATGTTTTTTTTTTTTTTTTAAAGAGGAACTCTGGTTACTCTGCAAATCAAACAATTAAGTCACTGTCGTTAAATTTTACCTTGTATGTAAGCATTCGAATGTCGCTACTAATGGTATTTTCTCTCTAGAAAACCCTCTTTGGAAAACTAGAGTGATAGAACCCTAAGTTAGGCGTTGCTATAACACGTGTACTAAAAATCATTAAAATCTGTGCAGAGTCTAGGGCACACATCGTAGGTAGCAATTTTATTTTTTAAAATTAACATTCAGATTAGAAGAGGCAAGTTACTTAAACCTTGAGAAATTTCTAGAGTGGTCGCTGCAGAAATGAATATCTTCCATTAATACGAGGCTATACTCATAAAACAAACCTGAATAATGCTGCAGTTTTTCTGGTAGGCGAGCGCCGAGCGTCTCACTCTGAGTTCTGTGCTCCCAGTGGCGTTGTCTGGGAAGGTTCTCTCTGGCCATACTGAATTTTTTTCGTAAAAGTAGAGTAGCTCGCACTTCATTTTTTGTGATGGCAGATTTGAGAGAATAGCGTGCGGAGCAAAACTTCGTTTCCTGCTCGGATTGCTCGTAACAGTGTGCGACAAAGAGCCTGATTTGTGACAAGCAGAAGATTGTTTTTCCACCATAATAATACACCTGTTTACACAGCTATCTCAGTGTGCCAGCAGCATGACTCCCTTGCTCCACATCCCTTACTCATTTGACCTTGCTCTGTACGACTTATTTTTGTTTTCGCGAATGAATATGAACATGAAAAGACAGCAGTTTGACGACGTAGAAGAGATGAAGAAAAAATAAGGGAGAAGCTGTTAGCCATCAAAACAGATGAGTTTGCGAATGTTTCGAAGAATCACATATTGGGCACACGGAGAATACTTTGAAGGTGATAGAAGCATGTTTGTAGGAGATAGCATGATAGACTAAATCATAATTCAATGTGTACATTAATTTAAACATTATGTCAGTATATAGACGTAATGATTAAGTCATCGGGAAAAGTACTCGAACGAAATCGCAAGTATTAGTTTTTTCGGGTGTATCTTGCTTGAGATCAGTCAGCAAGTAGCTACGTGGGTTTCTTGTAGCATCATTGTAAATTTCCTACAAAATAATGGATATTCAGGCATGATTTGGTATCTCATATGTTTCATTTGTGATTTATCACGTGGATTTTTTAAACAACACCAAATGGAAACACTTTGAGCTTAGTCTATGTTCCGAATTTATTTACCTTGATGAAACACGTTTTGTATAGTGAAAATCACACTAATGTTTTTATGATGTGATTCTTTGGTGAACAAGCAAACGATATTATAATTCACTTTCTTTATATGATCATCATTTATAATCATGTGAAGTTCACTTTCAGGTTGAAAATCTTTCGTTGGCGATAATCCTTTATGATATTGCACTGGAGCAAACATTGTATTTTTTGCCATTCTGCATAATACCAGTGTATGTTACGAAATTTTGTATTCACCATACTAGAAAGATTGGAAACTATTCGTTTCACAAAATAAGTTTTTCCAGTAAGTTTTTCCAGAATCACTAGGTTCAGTGAGAATACATGTAAACGGGTGTAACCTTATTTCGTGTTACTTGTATATTTAAAAAGTTTCACGGTTAACCGTCAAAATTATGAATGAAGTTTCATTTTTTAAGAGAGTTAAACAGTTAGGCGTTTAACTTTTCCGGCTTGAAAATAAAATAAAGTGTTTAAAAATTTTCATTGAATTTATTTGTTAAAATTTTAGTTAGAAATTTTTGTTTGTTTAAAACACGTTGTTGATAAAATTCTAGTTTGATATTTTTTGTTAGCCAAATTTTTAGTTTCAAAATATTTTTGCTAAACTTTTTAATTTAACAAAATTTTGTTTACAAAAAAAATAGTTTGAAGATTTTTTGTCTGCAAAAGGAAAAGGTTTAGTTTCAAAAATTGTGTGTACTGAAAAAAAATTTAGTTTCAAAAGTTTGTTCACTAAAATTTTTTTGTTCGTCTCATTTCGTACTTTTTTTTAAAAATAATAGACGAACCACTTTTATTTGAAAATGAAATATTAAAAAAAATGTTTAAAAAATTACACAAAAAAAGTTTGAATATTTTACACAAAAATTTTGGCTGAAAAACGTTGCAAAAAATTTTTAAAAATTCTTTAAAAAATTTTATAAAAATGTTTGTTTAATCATATTTACACAAAATCTTGTTTGAAAACTGATTCAAATATTTAGTATAAAAATTTACACGAAATCGTTTTTAAAATTTTACAAAAATAATTTAGTTAGAAATTTTTTGTGCTCTGGAAAAATGTACAAGTCTAACAATCTTTTACAGAATCAGACTGCTACTACAGGGTGCGGCACGTAAAACCGGCCCGTCGTAATATTCTGGTATATTGTGTTTTTGGCAACACTTAAATAATCTACCTTCCTACCAAGAGATGGCGTCAAGGTCGGGTCGACTTACGTGACCTGCAGCAGTCACGTGCAGCCGCAGCCAGTGAAACTTGTCGAAACCAGTTGAGAAAAAGGCCTTGTTGTGTTAAGCCGGGTGAGTGTCAGTGTGTGATAATGCCGTATTCGATACCCGAGCGTGTTGCCATTGTTGAAGGATTCATTCTCACTGGATCTTTTGTGAAAACAAAGAATTTGTTTCGGAAGAAATTTCCAGGACGTTCTGTGCCAGCAAAAAGCACCATTCAGGAATTGATTGAAAAATGGCGGCGTACAGGATCGGTTCAAAATGCTCCCAGGAACAGACGACCATCTGTCTGCACACCTGAATTAAAGATGCAGGTGGAGGAGATAATGACAAGAAGTCCTCGAAAGTCAACCAGGAGATTGAGTCAACGGGTTCATGCGAGTGAGAGAAGTTGCAGACGTGTTTTAAGGGAACTGAAGTTAAAACCGTACCGGATAAGTGTTGTGCAAGAACTGAAGGAGCCTGACCTGCAGAAGAGGGTGCATTTCTGTTCATGGCTGTTGAGCAATGTTGCCAGTGATTTCTTGGATCCACTAATGCTCATCATGAGTGATGAGGCGTGGTTCCACCTGTCTGGGTACGTAAATTCCCAAAACAACCGGTATTTGTCGACAGAAAATCCACATGCAATCCACCAGGTACCCTTGCATGATGAGAAGATTGGTGTTTGGTGTGCCATTTCCGCCACACGCGTTATTGGGCCCATATTCTTTGAGACGACAGTGAACAGTGACGTGTATATGGGAATTCTGGAGGAGTTTTATACACACTTGACCGAAGAGGAGCGTCAGTTATGTTACTTTCAGCAGGACGGTGCAACACGCCACACATCAGCTGCATCATTGTCCCTTGTGAATGAGATGTTTACACCAGAGAGGACAATCAGCAAAGGCTTGTGGCCTCCTCGGACACCAGACTTGTTCACGTGTGACTTTTACTTATGGGGACTGTTAAAGGGAAGAGTATACGAAACAAATCCACACACAATTGAAGAACTCAAGACCAGGATCCAGGATGTCACCAAAAGCATTACAACACAAGAACTGACAAGGGTATGTATGAATCTCCTCAATCGTGCTCACATGTGTGTTGAAGTGGGCGGAGGACACTTTCAGCACCTGCTGTGAAGGTGAGTAGTCATATTCAATACATTACATTTCATTTATGTGTTGTAGTTAATCATATTCAATACATTACATTTCATTTTATGTGTTCACTTTACGGGCCGGTTTTACGTGCCGCACCCTGTATAAATAATTCCTTCTACAAACAAAATACAACATAGATAATTAAGTCGATTAGTATAGTATGTACTGTGAACCTTCAATGGACATTTCCACGGAACCTTCAATGAACTGCTATAGAACATTTCAGAGATAGCTGATTACGGAGAACACTTCCTTTCGCTCATGTGATGACAACATTGCTAATAAAACAAAGAATAAGAAAAGTAACAGAACTTAAGGCTTCGTTAAAAAGCAAACTATTTGTCTATTTTTTATTACCAGTTATTTGGATATACTTGAATATCTAAGAACAAAGTTGTAATGTAGTAATTTGCAATATTATTGATATTGTTTGCAACCTGAGTTAATAAACAAATTAATGTTATCATGTTTGAATCACCGACCGACCTTATGAAGCGAATTTTATTCATTCTTAAAAAACTGAATAATATAAAAAACAATGATTTGATATTAGAGTGCTAATCTTGTGCAAGTTCGTTGTAGAATCGATAGTTGTGCGTTCAGGGGGGAGGGAGCGAGAAAATTACTTTAACACATGAAAAAACATTTCCTCAAGCAAAAATAACCTAAATTCTTTACTGAGTTCAACACTAGGACGCACAATCTTAAGATAATAATCATGCCCATGAGCTTTCCGAGAATCTACCAACGCCATTATCGAACTTCATTATCTCACTATATCTTTGCACTTACCGTAGTTTTATTTAGCCCATGGAATATATTCTTAAATTGCTTATATTAATCCATGTGAACATTTACAGATAAACTGAAGTGTTTTGAACACATGAGTTAACATTTAACCCTAGAAAGTCAATGCTCGCATCTGCTACGTGAATTACGAAGGAGGGTCAAATTTGCTCGCGCTGGTTTTAAGTAACTTTCAGACCATATTTGTTCAATTTGAGTTAATGTGTTGAACTAAATTTCACAATAGAAATTTTTCAATGAATTGTGCTTTTTGTTTGTAGAAAACGGGCTAAACACAGTGCGCAGAACAGCTTATATATTATATTGAATTTCTTATAATACTATGCACAAGACCAGTATTATAACACACTCGACAATTTCTATGAAAGCCTAAGCATTTACATAAAGCAAAAAAAGTAAAATTTTTACAAGGTAGTACAAGTTTTAGATATAAAATAACAAATGACAGGAATGTTGGAGAAAACAAAGATGAGTAGCACCTATGACCAAGGGGGGAGGCGTAAAATTGGCCCGCACAACATGATTTTTTTTTACAAAAAACAATGCAGTATATTCCAGTTGAAAAAAGCGAAAATAATCCTTTCATCAAAAGGAATAATAAGAAAACAGAGAATTCTGAATACATATTAACCCATATAAACTAAATAGAAATGAACTCGCGTGAAAAATTGAGCCCCCCCCTCGTCTTTCTAGGGTTAAACCAACAAATAAACACATATGGCAACACAGTAATGATAACAAACTAATTACAATTGGCTGATTACTGAATAAAATGAAATAAAATTCTACTTTTATGTTTCACGATTATACCCTGTAGGCAAAGGAAGAAAGATGATTAATAACATCGACTGATTATAAAAGAATCGGTCGAATGGTCATGTAGGAGTAAATGTCAGAATGACGAAAAACCCACGGACACTACATTGTCCACCACAAACTCAAATGGCTTAGGTTCGAACCAGGGACCTCTCACAACTGTAGCACCATATACCAAAACATTAATCACATCAGAGGTGATTTCTGTCAATATTCGTTTTGTTCGGGTTCGAAAAATCCCGGGCACCAAGTAGTCATGGCGATTTGAAATACGAGTCTGACGTCCAGGTAATTTAAATCCCAAATAAACTTATGTAGGCCTATGTATCAAATTGTATTATTATGGTGCCTAGGTTTGAGAACCGGTGTCTAGGTCAGAAGAAAAATTTTCGAGCACTTCTCTTGTTCATGGTGCTCTTTATGCAGTATAACCGTCTGTCTGTCTGTATGCGCTAAGCTTCCTTCAGCTCCAAGGAAGCATTTTCCTTGTATAAATATAGTTAAAAAATAAATCGTTATTTAATGCGATTCAAATAGCATTAAGATAAGAATAGTTGAGCAATGGTGTGGGGTAACCATTGCTAATATGTACAGTAAATGGTAGAAACAACGGAAAGACGTAGTAGGATACGGATTTTTGGATCAAAAGAGCCAATATATTTCAGGCAAAAATTTTCTTATAGGCCTTGTATCTCGAGAACTACATATAGTGTAGCCAAACTAAAACTAGCAATTTACTCAGTATGATGTGGTTATTCCATAAATAATACGAAAATTTAATTTAGGATCCGTTCAAAAATTTAGTGGCCCCTGATCCAAAAAATCCAATATATTTCATTCAATCAAAACTTTTCTTGTACGGCTTATATCCAAAGAACTACATATAGTGTAGCTAAACCAAAACTATCACTTAACTTAGTATAATTTGTTTATACCATAAAAAAATACGAAAACTCGATTTAGGGAGCGTTCAAAAACTTTGTAGCTCCAGATCCAAAAAATCCAATATATTTCATTCAATTAAAACTTTTCTTGTACGTCTTATATCTGGAGAACTATATATGGTGAAGCCAAACCAGAACTATCACTCAACTTAGCATAATGAGCTTATTCTGTAAAAATGCGAACACTTGATTTAGTGGCCGTTCAAAAAATTTGTGGCTCCTGATAAAAAAAAAATCCAATATATTTCATTCAATCAAAAGTTTTCTTGTATGCCTTATATCTCGAGAAGTACATACGTATAGTGAAGCCAAACCAAAACTACCACATGACTCAGTATGATATGCTTATTCCGTTAAAAAAAAAAAAAAGAAAAAGAAAGAAAGAAAGAAAAACGAAAACTCGATTTAGGGGCCGTTCCAAAATTTTGTGGCCCCTGATCCAAAAAATCCAATATATTTCATTCAATCAAAACTTTTCTTGTACGGCTTATATCCAAAAAACTACATATAGTGTAGCCAAACCTAAACTATCACTTACATTAGTATAATTTGTTTATACCATAAAAAATACGAAAAATCGATTTAGGGAGCATTCAAAAACTTTGTAGCTCCAGATCCAAAAAATCCAATATATTTCATTCAATTAAAACTTTTCTTGTACGTCTTATATCTGGAGAACTATATATGGTGAAGCCAAACCAGAACTTAGCATAATGAGCTTATTCTGTAAAAATGCGAACGCTTGATTTAGAGGCCGTTCAAAAAATTTATGGCCTCTGATAAAAAAAAGTCCAATATATTTCATTCAATCAAAAATTTTCTTGTACGCCTTATATCTCGAGAACTACATGCGTATAGTGAAGTCAAACCAAAACTATCACTTAACTCAGTATGATATGTTTATTCCGTAAAGAAAAGACGAAAGAAAAGAAAAGAAAAGAAAAAACGAAAACTCGATTTAGGGGCCGTTCAAAAATTTTTTTAACCCTGATCCAAAAACTAATTATTGGCCCAGATCGCAATCTTTTGATCCTTTTTTGGATCATTCCTGAAATGATTGTTTTTAAAGGCATTAAGAGCTTATGGTGCAGAAAAAGCTTATTTGTAGCCGTAGTATAATAACATAAAGATTTACGACAAATTTTCTAAGTAAAGAAAAGCTATATGGTGACTTAGATATGCTCAGTCTGCGAGTGATTTAATTTGAATTAATATAGTACTTAGACTCATAATATTTTTGGTGTAATAGAGTAATAAAATAATCCTATATACGTGTAGCTGAAGTATTTGTAGTGATAGAACATTATACGTGACTTTTAATGTATTTTAAACTAGGAGAACAGGTCTTTATAACGCGTTACTTTGGTATACAATAAGTATTTTACTTTTTTGCCACTTTTCCTGAAGCTTTCAATACGCCTCAGAGAGGGATACCGAGATATGACATTACGCCAAAACATCTATTTCCGTTGCCCTGAGGTAATCAGCTCAGTTTTGCATTGTTTGAAGCGTTGTATCTCAAGAAATTTTTTTTTTGAAATGTTCGGTATGTGGTATATTGAAGACCAATCTACACAATGGTGTCTTTGAATTACAACCTTTGATCAGAAAGAAAATATCCATTGCGTCCAATTATTTAAACCTTCTTGTTCTTGCTAACGCTTAAACGCCATATCCAAAAAATAAATATCTACATTTTAAGATAGATAGCACTAATTTGTCTACAGGTCGTCGAATAAATGAATTTCGACGTGCAGTTTGTTGTAACGAATCTTACAGGAAAAAAACTGATTCGTTCCAACGTTCAACGAATCTCTGAACTTAGTAATATTTTGCTTATGGTTTTAGGTGACAAGATACTGTAGGGACAACATTCTTAACATATGAGTAGTACAGTTAGTCAACATAGGTTTAAATCCTGTTCAAGCCAAAGTGTTTTACAAAGGTGTCGTGAAGAATCGAAGAATGATTTCTCGTATTAAACGAGCTATCGTTAAGAATGTGAAAGCAAACACCTGTACCACAATAGAGACGATTTACGAATGTTGGTTGGGAAAGGGCCAATAAAGTCTATGGAGATTACCAGGACAGTTCGAAACAGTGATTGATCTGAAGTATCCACTTTTCATGCTATTGTTCTTGAAAGAAATACTATAGCATTTGTTAAACAATTTTTAGGTAGAGTAACCTGTGGAGTATCGCTATGATACTCGATTTCCAACTGGAAAATATCGGTTCGATTCCCACCAGCTAGAACCTTTTTCGCATAAACTCATGGCTGCAAATAGAGATTCATCTGAGGTTGGAGAACGTAAAAGGCATCACTGGAGAGAATCCGAGCAAACAGAGTTCGCATTCTTTATCATACAGCGTAATGATTAGTAGTTTTCATACATTTATTTATATTCATCTTTTTCTCTCTCTGTCTTTCTTCCTGTTTCCTTAACATGTCTGTATCTTTCTCTTCTTCTTCTTCTCTCTCTCTAGTCATCTTTACCTTCGTCTCATACTTATTGCTTTTCTCCCTCTCTCTCACACACACACTTTTTGGTGGACAGTTCCCGAGTTAAAACCGAGCCACTTTTGATGGCCTGGTGACTAGCCCTAACCCAAACGAAAGAGTCACGGACCAAACCTTCAAAACCTGGCCCGTTGTACCCGACCTGAGTAATCTCATTAACTGGGAATTTTGGCTTCGTCTCTTGGATGAACATCTCCAGTCCTGGTCACTTTTGAAACAAATACTGTTTAAACACAAAGAAATAAAATATATATTTTGTCCTCCGAACTACCGAGACTCAATCAAATCATCGGGTGAGTACGGGTTCGAACTCTAGACACAGTGGCGGTCCATATTCTAACCTACGTCACCCGACTGACCCGATAACCTGTTTCAACTCTGCGTGTTCATTCTATTTGTGCGACTTAAAACGTTATAGTTGCAATAGGTGAAATCGAAAGTGAATGTTCTGATAGATAAATCTTCGGAGATGACTAGAAAATGGCTCATTTTTGGTTATTTCAACAGAAGATTTTATTTAACTCCATTTGACACAAAATTTGTATTTAATTTGGCCATCAGGTTGGTCTTGAGTTTGCAAGTAACTTAATGAATTTTTCATGCATCCTCTATCTATTGGAATAGCCCTAAAAAGTGTAGAAAATCCAAATGTTACTTCTTCATTACTGTTGTTTCTGCTCCGGAACTTTATAATGTTAGGTTATTTTCTTACTACTTGTAAATTCCATATTTTTATGTGTTCTCCCTTTTCTTTTTATTCTTTTCCGTTTTCTATCTCTGTCTTACTTCTGTACTTCTGTGTGTTCCATTGAAATTAGACATCTATTGGTTTCAATTTTTCATTGTGTGTTGAGTTAACGTCCCTTTCAGCAGTAAGGCTATATGAAACGGTTTCTACTGATTAACGTGGAATCTGAACCACATGAGCTCCCACCGGGAATCGGACCCGGGTCTCCCACGCTGAAAGTGCGTATGCTTACTGCTTAGCCACAAAGGGGCTATTTTTTTCATTGTATGTTAAAGTTTCTCTCTCCATCACCTTATGAATCTTGTTTCGTCTCGCTTTTATCCTTTCATTATATTGATACTATATACGTCTCTTTTAAAATTAGAATTGCACTTATGTTGTTTGCTTATTTTGGTATGAGAAAGACGAAAGGAGGAGACAAAAGGGTCTCTTTACCAGACACTATTATAGGATACGAATGTGTTATTTGGCTGGCCAAGCTGCACGGCGTTTGCTGTCGCAATTTTATTTATGCGAAGTGTACCAAGGGCAATGATTGCTGTACCTAGGAACAGTGTTATATCTAATGATATCTTTTGATTTCAATGATTAATTTATTTGTTACAACAAAATGACAAAAATAGAAATTATTTTTTCTTGTTTGAATTGGCTTTTTTTGTTCCATAATGTAACTTTTAAAAATCACACCATATACTTTTAAAAATAAATGTATTACAGTTCTATCAGATCATTTCTTGAAAGAAAGTGCAATAGATGAGAAATTAGACATCTTGATTTGAAAACTACGTACACTCTTATGCTCATTATATCTAAGTGTTGCCTCTTAGTACATCAATGTACACTCATGTCCAAAATGATTGTCGCATATTTATAACTGTCTTCTTGTAAGAATATAATTTGATAATGATTTTGCAGGGTACTTTTAATTCTGTTACTATGTGTATAATTAGGAAATGTATATTTGTGGCAAATTTCATACGAAAACAATTATGAATACGAAAATTAGAATGAGTAAAACAAAATGTTGCTAAATGTACAAAAAAAAGTTTTATTTTCGTTTTCTTGTTTTTATTTACTGCTCTTTTGACATGAAATTTACCACATACATGTCTTTGCCGATTATACACATACTAACATAATAAGAAATACCGGACGAATTCGTTATCAAATTTTATTCCTACAACAATATATTTATAGACATGCGACAATAATTTTGGACATGAGTATACATGTCCGTTGGTACGACCAATGCCCAAACAATAAACGAAAACCCAATTCTAGGTAAGACTGCATGAGAAATTAAAATTGTTCTGTCTCTGAGACAAGCAACTTCTCCTAGTGATATCTCTATTCTCTACCACTTGTCTAAAAACACATTATGGAATTATAAACGCCTCTCAAGAAGTTTAGTCCTTCATTAAAAAAAAAAAAAAAAACATATTCGAATTCGAGTAAATACGGTATACGTACACAGAGAAAGAACTATGTATGTAAATATAACAAATGATGTAAGTAAAATTGTAAGTTACATGAGTAAATCCTGTAATTTTTGGACCTAACGTACATACAAACGTATAACTGTAGCAAACGTATAACTGCAGCAAACGTATAACTAAAAACGTATTTTTTATAATATGTTCCGTATAAGTGTTCCATCTATACGTACTTTCCGTATGAAAGAAAGAACTATATATAGGCGGTAAGAATCTGACATACAGATGGACGTGTGTGACATATAGCTGACGTATGTAACATACATATACGTGTGTAATATACGGAAGACTGTCAGACATCTTACAGCGGTATGATGTAACATCTAAGCGGGACATCCACATTTAAAAGCAGTAAGTATGCTGCATATGGATAACATATGGGACGTACAGAATTCCGTAGTAAACATATGGATTCCGTATATATGTACAATATACAATTATCCGGATAACGGATTTTTCTCAGTATAGTTCTAAAGATAGAATGAGAACAGATATATTTTCTATAAAGAGTAAATGAAGCGCATGCTACACCATTATAAAGTTGCTTAAGCTTGTCACAATTGTTTTTCTCTACTTGTTTCCACAGTGTGGCAGTTTGTTTTTCTAAACGGATGCTGTGAGAATCAAATGAAAACAAATTGTTATTAAAATGCATTTTTTATTTATAGATTTTTTAACATTCGCATTTGCTCATAAATATGTATTTATACACATATACAAGGTACGTATATTAGGTATACATTTTTTTTTTTACATTTTTCATAATTGTTTATTGACAATATATTTATACACTGTAAAAGTAAAAATACTCTTTTATCATCATTTCAAAGTATTTGTAGTTCCCATCGTCGTCGTACGTGATGCTAGCTGTTGTTCCATAAAAGTATATACATATCCTTCAAATGCCTTGTGTGAAATCAAAGTTCACTGGGAGTTGATTTTACTGTAGATGAAGTCACTTCACTGGATTCTTTGCTGGTCTCACTACTCAGGTCCTTCACTTGTCTTCTGAAAATAATAAAATTTCCTTTATTATTATTATTATTATTATTATTATTATTATTATTATTATTATTATTATTATTATTATTATTATTATTATTATTATTAAATCTAATTTTTACTAATTTCAGTATTAAATTAAGATTTCTGCATTCCAATAAAACATTCCACCAAATTTTTGCTGTCCCTATTAATTATCACGAAGAATGATCCAAATCGCATTATGTCCCATTGAACTTTACATCATCTCGCTTCTCTACTATTTGCTGTTAACTGCAACATGGATTTTTGCATCAAACATCAAGATTTAAAAAGGTAAATTTTGAACTGAAAAAATCAATAAAATTATCTTATATTATCATCAATATAATCAATATAATGATATTTCTTACGAGTATTATCGACACCTGAATTTTGTTCTGTGAGGGACGAGTCATATGTTATTCTACATAATGAAAATTGTTCATTGAAAAATATTTCTTTTTTTAAAATAATAGGATATTTTTATTTCTTAATCACTGAAGTAAACTTTAAATAAGAATTTTTAAGATGCGCAATGTAGCTATAACTTTTCTTCTCTTCTCGTTTATTTTATTGTTATGATTTTGTGGTTAGGGTTGCGCACGAGACAAGATTTGTAGCTTCTCGTCTCGAAAATGTGCTGTAAAAATGATGTCTCAACTCGAAAAATGTATATTTCTCTATTGGAAGAGACATGACTCGACTCGTCTTGTTGCGCATTCCTAGTTGTGGTCATGCTATGAAATTTTGATCTTAATTCCTCCAATTGTCTTCCTTTTGTTGTAGATAGATCATAGCTGTTCCATTAGAAGTTTGCACCAAAGAGGAACAACGGAAGTGAGTTCTATTAGACAGAGGAGTGACTATTCATGAAGTGGCACATCGTTTGGAAATTAGTGATGGTTCTGCGTACAAAATCATCCAACCAGATTTGGGTTTCATAAAAGTAACTCGTCCGGCTCCTTTCTCGCGCGTAACACTTGTACGACCATTTTTGACTTATCAATCTATTCGTAGACACTCCATTGCGGTAAGTGATTGTTTCTGTATTCTGCCGAAAGTCTTTGATTGATTGCGGCCCCTGATACCCCTTCTAACCACAAAAATTAGATCACTGGTCGTTGTTACTCTTTGGTGCAAACTTCTAATGGAGCGGCCATAATCTATCTGCAACAAAAGAAAGTCAAATGCAGAAACTAGGATCAAACTTTCACAGCATGACCACAACAGCATAACAGTTAAACAATGTAAGGGCAGTAGTCAGTATAAACAATGTAAGATACTCTCGTATATCAAGTAATAATGAAAATATAATTAATCGATAGTTTTGCTTTAGAAATGATCGGTCACAGAAGAGAATAGATACGTATATTTAAAAAAAGGAAAGGGAAGTGGCATGTGACTTATTAAATAAAATAAATAAAAAGGATTATAGAAATTAAAGTGCTAATAGT
The DNA here is from genome assembly GCF_964235325.1 of Thermobia domestica. Classification (NCBI taxonomy): domain Eukaryota; kingdom Metazoa; phylum Arthropoda; class Insecta; order Zygentoma; family Lepismatidae; genus Thermobia; species Thermobia domestica. Next base: position 35,905,260 of record NC_137460.1, on the reverse strand, counting down.
CATTAATAATAATATTATTTTATTTTTCTCAGAAATATTCAAATATAAAAATATAGCAATCTAAAATAATATTCTCAATGAATTGCAGAAGAAATTGTGTATCAGATAAGATTATTTTGCGTATGTTTTTAAAATATAAACTCTCAAATTCCATCAAAACGATTTTCACAAATACACTTTATTATAAAATAACAATTTTTGAATTATATATTACATAACCATTGTTGGTTGAAAAATAAAATACTAAGCTAAAATTAAGATGATTCCCTTAATGCTACACCGGAACGGGTACCCAATATCCATCGATAGCAAGTTGTGTCATCCTGTAGAAATACAAAATTTTGAACAAGTGAAAACTCTAAAACTTCAATAACCATTTTGACCATTTAAGCGACAGAATAGCACTAAATGTGGTAATTACTATGAAATTAAATGAATTCTGTACTTTTACGTTCCACATTAATGCTCTGTAGACTTTAAAGAGTGCAGATGACTATACCGATATTTAAATGGAAATGTCCATTATAGGCAGGATTAATTAATTATATTGGCCTTCTTGTAGACTTTGTTTTATTACAGATATACCCTCTTCTTTATTTCATATTCAATTATATACAATTAAGTAATAATAAGTCAAAGTATTTAGTCCCGTCATTTAGAAAGATGTACGTAAATTCTATTCCACAATTGTCAGAAATTTCAAACATTCTTGAGATTTCAGACTTTAAAGTGTGTGTGTCAGGCTTGCACCCAGAAATGTTTGGTGGGAGGAGTCCAAAGTATTTTGGGGAAGTCCAATAAATCTATGTAATATTGAACGTGTCCTTTTCTGCACCCGAAGAGACGATAAGTATTTGTTAATTATTGCCAGTTCTATTTTTTTAATAATAGAACTAGATTATTATTATTATTATTATTATTATTATTATTATTATTATTATTATTATTATTATTATTATTATTATTATTATTATTATAAGAAAACAAAGAACACAGATGAGGCTTAAAACAAATCTTTAGCGTACATCAATAATTTATCTGTTAAACAGGTATAGTTTTGTTAAGAAAGTCTAGAAGTGTCAGTCAACTTACGAAATTTTGAAGACGAGCGGTCATGACCCCGTGGACCCTCATGGGTGCGCGTGGTAAAGAAATATTTCTCTCGGCAATTAGACATAATAATAACATTCTGAACATTGTCATCTAAAAGTCATGATGATACACTTTTAAACCGTTTTCATACTAGATAACCAAAACAACTAAAATTAATAGAAAATTATTTTTTTTAAACGACAATAAATTCTATACCAACTTATGTTTAATGTTGTAGATTAATATAACATGTGCATCTTCAAATTAGATTGTATATGAAAAATAATGAAATGTTTAGGAATAAATATTTTTTTTGTAGCTTACCTTTCTCGAACTGGACTAGAAGTACTGGTGAACGCTCCGATGGGTGTGGAAGTTGCGGGCTCCTCTCGCCTAGAATATGATTTTTCTTAAAGTTAGAATATTTAACTTACATACATTAGGAGTTAAATAACTGCTTTTATTGAGTTATTATTTGTGAAATTACGAGGTGTGTTCAAAAAGTATTGAACCTTTGGTTGAAAAAATAAATTTATTGATTTGGAAATTCGAAACACTAATCCCCTTGAAGGTAGTCTTCTCGGTAATACACTTCTCCCAGCATTCGCGCCGTTGTTGGAAACACTTCTGGAACGCATTTTTTTGGAATGGTGAGCAATGGTGCCGTCGCATTCCTCATGATGTCTTCTCTTGACTCAAATCGGATCCCTTTTAATGGCATTTCCAGCTTGGGAAATAACCTAAAGTCACACGGAGCCATGTCGCTCGAGTTGGGAGCCTGAAAACACACAAGAATGTTGTGTTTGGCGATCCTGAATCAAATTTCACGGACATTCTTCTTATGCCCAAATTCACGTTCAAATGTGAATGTACCGATCCGATTGAATGGTTTCCACTTGGAAATCGCCAAGCTTTTGGCAAAATTTGATGCAATGTTTCTATTATTTTACAAATAATAATAATAATAATAATAATAATAATAATAATAATAATAATAATAATAATAATAATAATAATAATAATAATAATAATAATACATCCGATGACCGCTCACTACACGTCTTCACCCATTGGTCGACTGCCAGCGACTAACGCTTTTTGTAGGCGGAAAAGATTCATGACTGCGCATGAGTCTAGCCTCTACGTCTATACTGAAGAAAGTCTCCCGCTTTTCATTGGTTTACATGGGAAAAAATAAGGTTCGATACTTTTTGAATATACCTCGTAAATTATTAACAGTATTAGAATTGATTAACACTAGAAGGACCAAAGGGGTCATTTTGACCCCTAACGGAATTTAAACTATTGTAGTTTTAAGAATAGTGCATCTGATGGCTGAAGTATTTAGAGGCAATTATTTTTAATTTTCCCGAAAACTTTAAGTTCTACCTAGAAGGACCAAAGGGGTCAATTTGACCCTTAGCGTTTTAAACAAACTTATATGAATGAATAGTTTAAATATTTTCTTTCGCCTCTATTTTATGACTTTTTTCTTGAGTACCGGGTGTTTTGTAGCACGAGGTTTTTCGGTGAAGTAAAAATTGTGCTGTGTTTAGATTATACGTAGTGGAGTAGTGGGTATTTTTTTTAGTGGTGTTACAATATAATATTATGGCGTCGAAGTCCTGGACGATTTGCAAAACGCTGATGGGATGTACTGGGGTGGTGAAGATGAACAGTGGACTCTATCTGAAACTGAGGATGATAGTGCTTCTGAAGAGAACAGTGTAGGAAATGAACATACAAGTTCTGATTGTGAAAGTGATTTTAGTGATATTTCAAGAGAAGAAGTGATATTCCAACCCAATTCCCAATGACGAAGTTGCTTCTGATCAGACAATATGGACAGTGATGGATGACAGTTCTGCAGGGTGTGGTAGAATCAAGAAACATAATGTAGTGCATTACAGGGTAGGTCTTACACCTTATGTCATGCGTAACACAGACGATACTGAGGTGAGTGCTTTTAGACTAATTATTGATGATGGGATGATGAGAAATATTTAAAAATATATATATACTGAAACAGAAGCTCGTACCGTACTAAAAGATCGAAACTAGTCGGTTTCTCTTGATGAATTAGATGTCTTTCTAGGACTATTGTACATACGTGGTACACTGGGGATGACAGGAGTAAGTATAAAGTGCCTCTGGTCTAAGAAGTGGGGCTCTAATTACTATGGAAACGTGATGCCAAGGAAGAGGTTTATGGAAATTACGCGATTTTTACGGTTTGACTTGAAGTCCACCAGGGATGACAGACGCAAAACTGACAAATTTTGTCTGTTCTCTGAAACATGGTATAGGTTTATTGAAAATTCGCGAAAGTGTTACAACCCGGATGTCTTTTGCACTGTCGACGAACAGCTATTTCCGATGAAAACAGTTTATGGGTAACAAACCAGATAAGTATGGCGTGAAATTTTGGATGTTAGTTGAGATGAAAAATAAATATATAGTGAACAGTTTTCCGTACTTAGGAAAAGATGAACAGAGACCAGCAAACATTCCACTGGCGGAACACGTTGTTTTACAGCTTGTAAAACGTTTCAAAACCTCCGGGCTTCATGTGACCTGTGATAATTTCTTTATGTCGTTACACCTTGCAAAAGAATTGCAAAATATGAAAATAAGCATGCTTCGTACTTTACGAAGCAATAGAAGGGAAGTATCAGCATCAGTTCGCTCTAGTAGGAATGAACTCTATAGCACAAAAGTACACAAAACGGCCGATGACATCACACTCTTATCGTATTAGTGTAAGAAAAACAAAAATGTTCTTGTGTTGAGCAGTCTTCATTCGGATTACGTGTTATGAAAGATGAGAAGAAGAAGAAGCCGGAAAAAATATTGTTCTACAACAAACAAAAGGTCGGAGTTGATATTGTTGACCTGATGTCACGAAAATACTCTGTGAAGGCAGCAAGCAGGAGATGACCTGTGCAGCTATTCTACAATGTGCTGGATTTGGCCGCCATCAATGCCTATGTTTTGTACAAATGTGCTGCAGGGAGGAAAATTTCTCGACATTCATTCTCAAATTAGCGGAAAAACTTTGCGAAGCAACAACACAGGAATGGGTGAGGAACGAGCTAAATTCTGAAGAGTTGCCAGGTTTGATCCCAAACAAGAAACGAAAGAAGTGTCAGATAGGAAAATGTAAGGGCAATAAAACCCAAGACATGTGCTTTCGCTGCAAGAAGTTTGCCTGTGGCTCTTGTACGAAGGTTGTCAAGAAATATGTTGTCTGTTCCACCTGCCCTGAATAAAGATAAGGGATTCGTGATGGTACATATATGTTGGTTTCAGGTAGGAAACTCAATAACATGACTGTTTCATTTTTCCTGTACAAAAATTACAATTTCAGCCAGATAGTTGTTCCAAGCTTTTTTATTCCAAAAAATGAGCATTTATATTTTCAGAAATAATAAAAATTGTGTGTCTCTATTCAAGACAAATAGTTTCTTTAGTTATGCATATGATCCAAAATTCCTTTCATTTCAATAAACATTCATTTAAACAAGTTGCATTAATATTTATTTATTAAAATTTAGTAGGGGTCAAAATGACCCCTTTGGTCCTTCTAGTATAAGAAAAAACTTGGTCCTTCTAATGTTAACTAATATATAACGTGACATATTTCCATGTGATGTTTCTGTCGAATTTATAATCAAACCTGATTGAGATAGTAAAAGGGATCATGCAAAATGTACATTTATGGGAATTAGTATCGGTGTGTGAAGTATCTGTCTATTGGAAATGAAGTAACTATGTATTGGATATAAAGAAGCATGAACTTTTGAAAACTTGAAAGAAAACTTTGTTTAGAAGTGTACATTCTCAGACACATGTTGTAAATGCACATTTGTTAAATAAACTCGACTAGCTTCCTTCTTTCCTTTCCGCATACCTTCGAGCACAGCCTGATACTTCCCGATTAGGTCATCATTCTTGAATTGATCAAAACCACGAAGAACAGAACAACAAGGGGTATTCGACACGCGATCAAGAGAGGTGCAGGATCATCGGAGAGAAGCGGATCCCACCATTGGAGGACTACCGACTCCACAAGACAAAGAGTACCATTCTGACGGTTCATCGCCGCAGACACCTTTAAGTTTGTCACCAGAGTAGTAGAATGAGGATGTAAAAGGACAACATCGCAAAGACGCATTATCGACGCCCCTTGCAATTCAACAGGATTAAGATCCAGATGTTGACTGTCTCCGGCTAATCCAGACTTCTCCAGAGAAAGATATTCATCATTCCAGATGACCACGACGACGCCAGCCCTGTTGGATCTCTCAGGCTAGTGCTCATTCCTATTCTTTAATTACAACCTTTCTTTTTCTCTCACCCTTTTCCCCAACTAGTCATTTTCTAAATTAAAAACATTTGAATTTTATTTAAATTCAACCACAATTTTACAGTTAAGTACCGTGTTGTGCATCAGTTCCATCCCCATTTGATTGCATTTATTTGTTTCATATTCTGAGCTATAACTGATGACACAGCACCGGCACATGATGGAGATGCTGTGAGGCTTACGCCTTTGTTACGATCCTAAAATTTCGATAAATTAAGATTCTAAATTTTCGGTAGATGCTTTAAGATCCCAAATTTTGAGTAATTTGTACTGTGTAATTGTAGTTTGTCGTCAGAAATTAAGTAGAGTTATTTTTAACCCACCCGCCCACCCTCGCTACTTTATTCATTTGCTCTGTTAGAGTAATTTTTTGTTTTGTTGTATTTTAATCGAATAATAAGTGGGTGAGAAGAGAAAATTTTGCCAAGTTATTATATTTTGTTTTTCTTTGTGGTGTTGGATATATATACATAGTAGTGTAAGATATTTATTATAAGTGTGATTTTGAAAATAGATATAATGGAGAATACTACTGTTATGTCTTCTGCTATAGATCGTTTAGTAGAACCCCCCAAAGTTTCCGGCAAATTGAACGAGTCAGTTCAATCATTTTTAGTCATTTTGAGGATTTTTCTGTCCTTCATAACCTACGTGATGTACAGAAACGTCATTTGTTGCCGTATTGTTTAGAAAATGGGGCTCGTGCTTATCTGCTAGCTTTACAATCAACCGCAGAATATGATAATCTCATGTATGTTCAAATTAAGAAGAAATTAATAGAGGCTTATGAAGATAACATAGTTTCGCAAGTTTTAGAGCAAGAAATGAGAAATAGAGAACAGTTAGATTCTGAATCTGTTTTAGATTACATTTTTCATAAGTGGAAATTAATACTCGAGTACGATCCGAAGATGCCAGTGACCGAACAAATTAACTTGATAATCAATGGGTTATTGCCTTCATTTTATTCTGTAGTTGTAAGAAAATCATATAAGACTGTTATTGAGTTAGCAAAGTCCTTAGGTCTAGAGGAAAGAGTTAATTTTCTTGTCAGCATGCGTAGTCAGCAATCGAAGTCCTTGGCAATAACAAACGAATACAATATACATCCTGTTAGTAAGAATGCTATACAGCAAAAAGAAAATACTTTAGATGTTAATATTCAGAACGAAAATGAAATTGTAAGTCAGCCTGAAGAAAAAAATACATTGATAGCTCAGTTGGACGGTATCAAAGTCCAGTTACAAGATCTTGTGCAACGAACTGCGCTCGCAAAAGTTTCTCACGCACACAAAGGAAAATCTGTGTGTATACAATCTTATGAGCATTCGCGTTTGGAGCGAAGAAATCCCATTCATGAATCCTCTCCATCCTTTGCTCACTCGTTGCCTCTTGTTTCCGTCAATGCAGGCAATGTAAATGAGAATGTTAAATCGAATAATAGCAATAAAGTAGACAATAATATGTGTAATAATGTTAGAAACAGTAAGCGATATTATGTTCCTATTCAATATGAAGCTGATTTGCCTCATGTTAAAGCATATATTGATAATAAGCCGCATTTATTTCTATTGGATTCAGGCAGCACTGTTAGCTTAATTTCTGGTAATAGTTTAAGCAATAAGCATAAAATACTCAAAGGAACGACTTTTATTCGTGGTATCACTGGAAATTCTCAAGGAAGTGATCAAATCGCTTTAGTAAAATTTAAATTAGGAGGACAGTATTTTACGCATCCTTTTCGAGTGTATAATAATTTTCCATATAATAGCATAATTGGCCAAGATTTTTTGAAAAATCATCTTGCAATGGTTGATCACAATAAGAATTCTTTTAGTTTTGTTAAATTTGGTATTCCTCCAAGAGTTGAATTGCCGCCATACGTATCTTTTGATGAAATTTCTAACCATATAGCAAAATTATATAAACCTCAATTTTTAGTGGCTCGCTCTGTTGTTTTGCCTCCAAATTCAAGTGTTCAAGTTACATTGAAAAAAGTAAATGATCTTGCAGGAACTCGCAATTTACTAGTTCCCAATGAGTTAATAGATACGCAGGCAGAAATTTTTGTGCGTAAATCAGTTGTAGACGAAATTCATCCGGTAATATCTGTGATTAATCCTACCAAAAGTAAACTTTACTTGAAAAAAGATGTTGTTTTGGGTTCTGCCGAAAATATTATCAATGATACCAACTTCAAGAAACAAAATAGCACTAACAATAAGGTTCATCAAGTTAATGCAGTAGATACGAAATCTTTTCCTGAAGGTTATGATAAATATCGTGTAAATGTTAACCCTGAATTGTTGCCACATCAACAACAGCAATTATATGATTTAGTAGAAGAATTTTATTCTAGTTTTTCTTGGAATGAATTTGATTATGGTTGTGCTAAGGAATATAAGCATAAAATTGAATTAGTAGACAATATTCCAGTAAATCGACCCCAATTTTCAATACCATTTCATCTTCGGGATGAGATAAAAAAACAAGTAGATATTTTATTGAAAAGTAAGATCATTGAACCTAGTATTAGTCCGTATAACTCTCCGGTAATGCTTGTTAAAAAGATGAATGGACAGTATAGATTTGTACAAGACGCGAGATTTTTGAACAAAAAAATGGTTCCTGACAGTTTTCCGGTTCCTCCTATCCAGGATATTTTGACTAATTTGGCAGGACGCAAATATCTATGTTCTAGTGACGTTTTTGGAGCTTTCTTTAATATTCCCCTCACTGAAGAATCTAAACCTATTACAGCTTTTTCGATTCCGGGCGTGGGATCATACCATTTTAATTTTTTGCCTCAGGGTGTAAAGACATCTACTAGTGGTATGAACAGATTAGTGAAACTCACCTTAGAAGGTCTTCCACAAGATAAAATATTTGCTTATGTTGACGATTATTTTTGGTCTAGTGATAGTTTTGATGAAATTCTGCAGTTAACTCGTATGTTGCTTCAAAGAATAAAAGAAATTGGTTTAAAGCTTTCCCCAGAAAAAACAAAATTGGGATATTTTTCATTAGATGTTTTAGGTCATACTGTTAGTAAAGATGGTTTGTCTATTTCGAAACGAATAATTAATTCAATCTCCAACTATCAACGTCCCAAAACAAAGAAACAGGTCAAAAGTTTTTTAGGATTGGCTTCTTTTGTTCGTTCGTATTTACCTAATTTCAGTCAATTAGCAGAAGCGTTACTTTCCTTGTTGAAAAAAGACGCTCCTTTTCGTTGGAAGGACGCACAGGAGACAGCATTCAATAATATCAAACTAGCCATCATTTCAGCACCTTGTCTCATGAGATACAAGCCTGATTATCCTCTGTATCTCTACTTTGATGCTAGCAAACTCGCTCTTTCTGGACTAATCAAACAACCTCAAAATTCACCTGACGACACAAATCTAGTTCCCATTAGTTATTGTAGTCGTGCAACGTCTCCTAGCGAGAGAAAATTACACCCATATCAGCTTGAATTATTAGCATTATTGTACTCATTACGTTCATTTAGGTATTTTCTTTTGGGACGTCATTTTTATTTGAAGACAGATTGTCATAGTTTAATTTATTTGAAGCAAACAAAGAATGTAAGTAAAATTTCTAGATGGTTGAGTGAAATCGAATCGTATAATTTCACTATTTCACATATCAGTGGCTCCAGTAACGTAGAGGCAGACGCCATTTCACGTTTTTCTAACCCCCCTAGAGATTTGGAAGACGAGAAAAAGAATCAAGAAGATCCGAAAATTTTGTTTACTCAGACCACAAATTCATTTTCAATTTTAAATGAGTCAAATCTGGCAACAGAACAGCGTAAAGATCCGTTTTTTAAAGATATTTTTTCTTGGTTGGAACAGAAAGAAAAAAGAAATTCTAAAATAGAACGCCAAGCATTATATTTTACTATTAAAGATGGAATTTTGTATAGAAAACAAAAAACTTCTCAATGTATAAAATTTTTAGTTGCAGTTCCCACTTCTTTGCGTTATAAAGTTTTTAATGCTTGTCATACGTCTGCATTGGGATCATCTCATTCTGGTTATTCTAAAACCTATGATATGTTAGTAAAAACAGTGTATTTTCCCAACATGAAGAAATATATATATCAGAAATGTAAAGAATGTACGATATGTCAAATATCGAAATCGAAAATTGATTCTCCGTATGGTACATTGCTTACTTATCCCTCCGTTCCCCCCTTCTATCGCATCCACATAGATGTAGCTGGGAATTATTCCCCCAATAATATGTTAAATCACAAATATATGATAGTTGTAGTAGACAGTTGTACTAGATACATAATTGCAGATTCCCTTCCTGAAGTTACAGCAAGTACTTTGGCTTCATTTCTTTATCACAAAGTAATTTTAAAGTTTGGAATTTTCTATGAAATTGTCTTAGACAAAGGCAGTGCTTTCACTAGTGGACTATTTAAAGAATTATGTGCTATGATTGGTGCTAACATGCGTTTTGTAAATGTACATGGGCATTACAGTAATGGTGTTTGTGAAATTAGTATTAGAAACATAGAACAACGATTGAAATCAGCTTTATGTGACAAAGATTTAGGAGAATGGATTGACTTATTACAACCCATAGTTTTTTCGCTTAACGTCACCAAGAATTTATCGTCTCAATACTACGAAGGAAACTATGAATTAGAGATATAGAAAAAATAGTAATTATGGGTTCATCATACTAATAGTTCCTTACATATGCCAATTAACATCCCGAAAATGTGCATCCCACTTAGACTGCTCTACCATTGTTAGATATAAGAGGGGTGCTCATCTTCCTAGCATGGTGTGCTCTACGTGCATTTGCAATGGGCTGCAAGTTTTTTCATGAGAAGGAGGGGCAAAAAACGACATAAAGTATACAGAACTGAAATATATGAAATAAAAATAAATGTTTCTTATTTGTTTTACTTCAGAATAATTTTAGCTAAATTTACTAACATGTCCAATCTATTTGAATACTGCCTGTAATAGCTGCAAACAGAATGTGTAGTTTTTTCGAAACTAGAAATTTCTAAAATGTATTTACGCTCTACGATGAAAACTCCAATGGAGAACAAATAATGCTATTGCACGGGGTGACAAATATTTTAGGGCCAGTCTCCCGCTCCCAATGTCTAGGGCACATTTCTTCTAATTCTCTTGTCAGACCTCTACAAGCAAGATCGACACTTAAATATTTTTAAATGGTTCTAATCCTCAATAACTCCCCTTCCATCTGCAGTCAGGGTACATTCATCATAAGACTATTGCTCAAGTTTAAATTGTACAAGTTGTTACTTTGTTTACATCTCATTTTTTCGTTTCCTTTATTCAAAAAACTTCAGTGACACTCCTTGCATAATGACGTTGTGTGTGCACATCCCTGGATATAGTAACTACAAATATACGTACCGTTCACGTAGCGACTGGGTGCTGCTGATACTCAGAGATGCTGTTGATGGCGTTACATCTTCCCGTCTGAAAAGAAAATACCTATATTACTCATGAATGCTTTACACATTTATATAACAGAAAAAGAGGGAGGGAGAGGATATCCAATACATAATTTTATGAAAATAAGTTCTGAAAATCATTCTATAAATCTTATAATTTTAAAAATCTATCATTTACGTGATCAACATGAATTAGTTCAGGGTTTCTTATTTTAAAAAGTCTAACGTCAGCTTGTTCAGATTAGATGAAAGCCTATTCTATCCTGCTCCTGGTCAAGATGGCATGTGTTACTAATACGATAAGAAAATATCATAGATACTTCTTTCTGTATTCATAATCGAAATTCCAGTACTGATGCTTCTGTCATACATAATCAATTGTACTTTTTTTTTAAAAAAATAAATTATTACCCTATAGCAGTCATTTCCAACTAAATGCTCTGGATTACGTCATAGTTTGTTGCTCACCTTCTCAGTAAGAGAGGAAGAGGCTGGGAGGTAACCTGTCTTCGATAAAAGACAGTGGTGTCAGATAAACAAGAATATCGGTAACGTACTCGATGGTTTTTGGCGGATCATGAATAGGCGTGTACTGGCAATATTTGCTCTACTATGTCATCTCCTCCCCTCCATTCCTCATTGTGTTTCTCTCTAATTTCCTGAGGTTGTAAAAGCATGCCCCCATGCCATACATTGACCAGTGGGAAATGACTGTTTTTCTTTCTTTCTTTTTAGGGTCTCAACTCCTCTATGGCACGCATATGCAACATCCGACCCCCCCGGGCCAGTCCCAGCCCACTGAAGCCTTTCATCTGACCCACCTGGTCCCTTATTAAAAATATACTTCTTACATAATCTTAAACCAAATTGACAATATTTCCTGAATAAGTGATGTCCACCTTGGAAAATATCATCTGGGTTGGAACATCCAGTGTACAGTACGCAGCAAAAAAACCTGCAACATGAGCATGTAAATTTATTATGAAACTACGCCTAGCAGGGCAGTGAATCAGCATAACGTCTAAGTGGCACGAATCACATCAGAGGAAACCTCGGCGTCCTCCCCTGCACACTTATTTTGGAACAAAAGACTTCGTCGTTTCACAATAAACTTACATGCTCATGTTGCAGGTTTTTTTTTTTTTTTTGCTGCGGACTGTACCACGGAACATTGAAAGACTACTTCAGAATATGAATAATCAAATTTTCCAACAGAATGATAAATATTTTTTTCTGCTTTTCTTTAGTAAATAAATATTTTGGTTAACGTTATAACAGTTTCTGTGTTAATGTGATGTTAGTGCACGATGAATGAGTTCATTAAATATGGTCATTCGATTGTTATGAAAATATTATACACTGTCTCATACGGCTCTCAACGCCAGTAAGTTCTCTGTGATTGGCCCACCCCCTGTTCACACTTACACACTCTACGATCTTATTTAGGGCCGACTCAACTGCCCCTTGGCACTAATCCTCTCTCTACTACTTTGATGTTTACTTGAATTTCTAAAAAGCAATCATTTCCTACCCCCGAAAGTTTGACGGATGTAGGAGCTAGATTTTCCAATCAGAAACTGGAGAAAGAGAACAGATTGAGCAAAAAAGGGAAAGGGAACGAAGCAGATGAAAGGAACAAAACATGGTTGGCAGTGTTCGATTAATCATGAATACACGAATAGTACATGCGCAAAACCATTGGCTATGTCTTGTTTAATCTGTAACCACTGTTTTAGCATCAATACTAGTTCTGCTGCCTTCTCCTTCTCTGTTCGAGGAATTACTGAGAAACCGAGCAAAAAGCTGTGACGTCATGGAGCACCCAGTTAAAAATAATTGGTCTTGAGACTATAAGATATATGTTTTTCTTCCTGTCTTTCTATTTCTTGAGTTTCATTTTTTATTACATACAACATACAATTTATTTTATCTTTTTACAATTAGAAGAATATACAGGGTGAACCTGTAAGATGTGCACAAACTCCGAGAGGTGATTCGTGACATTTTTTTTAAAAAAAAGGACAAAAGGTCATCTTGCATATTGTCGAATTCCGCGTCGTGTAAAAGTGAAAGGGGTGCCAACTTGGAATCGAAACTCGAATTCTGACAATTGGAACGGAATGGAAAGATGTGCACAGCGTGCACGACGCGGAATTCGACAACATGCAAGAGGACATTTTAACTGATTTTGATATCTCGAATCATCTCCCGGTGTTTGTGCACATCTTTCAGGTTCACCATATATAACGCCATTAGAGGAATTGAGACAAATATTAGACGATGTCAAAATTTAAAGTTTTCAAGCTAAAGCAAACGTAGAAAGGAATATGACCAGACGTAGCACCAAGGGCGACGATTTCTCTGTAAATTTGGGCGGGGGGGGGGAGCATTCAGATGCAGAAGGTATATATATGAGAATTTTAAGACAAATTGCATTCAAATTATGCCAAATATTGTATATTCTTAAACACAATAACGGGGCCCAGGCCCCCCAGGATCGGCGCCCTTGCGTAGCATTACCATATTCTGAAATACCAAAGTGCGTTCACACTTCCATTTGACTCAACTCTATATAATCAATAACTTCCAACACAAGAATGATAAGTTTTACATTTTATTTTTAACATCACTTTTAAGAAATTATGAAGAATATATTCGAATGTATGAAAAATAATTAAACAAGCCGTCATGTTGGCTTTACCTATTTATATCTTTCAGTAGATATGATTGTTTCTTTGACTATAAATAGCCAAACATATCTTTATATCTGAAATGTCTGCTACTGAATTGGCACTGCACTTTAGCAAGAAAATGCTGACAAATCAAGAAATTTCGGAAAATGTATGAGGACAAAAACTTTTACTCTCCAAATGTGGACATGTCCACATAAATACTGGCTAACCGATGTTGGCCCTAATCAGATCTCTAAACCTGAATTCAGTATCAGCACGATACACGTTTTAATACTGTAACAGCTAAATCAGCTCAATAACAACTCAGTCAGACAACTGCCAGTACAAGTAGCCAGACATATCTAGTTCCTAGAATGTAAAGATAGAGAATATTAGGAATTTCTTAGATGAGTAAGATATATTGCTAATATCAATTGCTGAGACTTGTAGACAAAGAATGCAGATATTATTTTAACTTTTAAAGGAGATTTTAGATTTTTTTTAAGTTTAGAGAATATCAGGGGCTTTATCGATTACACTTAGTATAATATACGTACCGTTCACGTGGCGACCTGACGGTGCTGGTACTCAAAGATGCCGTTGATGACGTCACATCTTCTCGTCTGAAAAATACGTGACTTTGTGAATATTTATAAATTAATATCAACATTTAACTTTTTAATACCCATACTTCTAATATCATTTTATGCCACAAAACATTTTGCTCTTTTGATGCTTTTCATAGATGGAAATTACAGTTCTGGGATATTTAGGAATGAATTTTTGAAAATAAAAACACTTGAGTCGAGATGATTTTAACATTTGAACATGAATGTAATGAACACCCAGAAGGTGAGATAATTGATCGTAAGGTGAGATTGGACGATCGGATAGGCTGTGTGGTCGTCCATTGTCCTATTATTTAGAATTATTCTTTCTTCGTCTTATATTTAATTTTTAAATTCTTTTATATTTTTTAAAGTTCTTTCATTAATTTTAATTTTATTTATTTATTTTATAAATTTTCAATTAGAATTTGTATTCTTTTAGCTGATCCCAGCAAAGCAAGTTTAACGAAAAGTTATTCTCCAAAATGAAAACTATATATGATCGATAAGGTTGTTGTTATTTTAGAAGTTCGAAAGCTTTTCAATTAATTTGTTAATTTGCCTCTAATCGTTTAAAATTTTACCTGAACTTCTGAAAGTAATTACCTAATATAATGTATAGTATATTAGGCCTACATAATCCTGCTGCATTGAAGAATATAACAAATTTTATTTAGAGAAAGGGCTACGTTCACATTCGATGTCAAGCTGTTTCCACCCGAGTACTAAACATTCAGCTGCTAGATTTGATTTATACATCAATATGAAGAATGGGAAGTGAAGTGCTTTTGAAAGAAAAGCGAATAATCATATTTCATTGACCAATATAAGGTGATTATAAAGTATGTTTATTATTATTATTATTATTATTATTATTATTATTATTATTATTATTATTATTATTATTATTATTATTATTATTATTATTATTATTATTATTAAGAAGCCTATTCGTAAAGTAAGGTTACAATCCTTGAAAGTAATATTTTTGTGCATAAGCTGGCTACATTGGCTTTCAGTGTCAGTCTTCCGCTTCCCTCTCGTGGCTGTTCCTCATTGCTACGTGGAGTATAGTGTGAGTAACACGTGTTTAGAAAGACTGCAAAGTTTCAGAATGCCATCAAGTGTAAAAAATGCTTCGCGATAAGTTCTCTGCATTAATGCGGTAAGCGCATATTCACAAAATACTTGTTTCCTTTAATAGAAACATTATAATAAGTGGTATTTGTCTGCTGCGTGATAATACTCGAACTCACATAGCAAAATGTGACCAAAACGCTTCTGAAAAAAAAAAAATCAAATGAGGAGATTTCAACTATCCGCCACACAACCCGAACCTTGCGTCTAGTCATTTCCACTTATTACTTCACCTGAAGAAATATCTTGCTGAATAACAGTTCCACGACGATGAAAAGATCAAGAACAAAGTTCAAGTATGGTTTCACCAGTAGGCGCTAGAATTCTATGACTGTGAGATACAGAAGCTAGTGCCCTGACTATAATAAGTGTTTTGATAGGAGGAATTAGCTACGCTTAAATAAATAAATAAATAAATAAAAATACTGTACGTGAAGGTATCAAAAAGTTCGTGCAATCACCTGAAGGTGGCACCCCAATAGACATGCATTTTATAATTGGTACTTTTATAGTATATATATATATATATATATATATATATATATATATATATATATATATATATAACATGCATTTTATAATTAGGTCCTAGGATGTTAGCTATGCAAATTCTGGACTCGTTAGAACAACTCTTTCTTTCTACCTTTTGTAGGTAAATCAATAAAGATGCATTATTGATAAGCTTGAGGCACGGAGTGTCATTAAGTGCCTCCATCTTCAGGGAAATTAGCAAAGCAGATCCATGAAGAGATGAAAGAAGTTTCTGGAAATCAAAGCCCACCCATTCTATAAGATGATATCCAAGTGGAAAGGGCAATTCCAAACTGGACGTATGACCACCGTGGACGTCTCTAGATCTGGAAGGCAACCTTTCACTGATGAAGCCGCCTTGACGAAGAAAGTTGAGAAGATTATTATGAAAGACAGGAAAATAAATATTGAAAATGAAATGTGTGCGATAGGTATAGCTTATGGGTCTGCCTGAAATATTCACAACCAGCTGCATCTTCAGAAAGTATCAGCACGGTAATTGCCACGATTGTTCACATCTTTCCAGAAGAGAAATTGAGAGGATGCCTCAAGCAAGGATGTTATAAAGTAGAGGATCTGCTCATACGTGTCTTCATCATATGAAGTCAATGAAGCCAAAAACAACCCAGCATCGTCCGAGCCGGCACGTCTGATTGGCTACTCTCGTTTTCGCCATGATTGTTGTCTCGAAACATAATGATCTTAGTGGCGCGGAGTGGGCAGAGTAGGTGTGGCGAAGCTGTGACGTATGGCTTCACGATTTTGTTGTATGGGCAGATCCTCTATTTTGTAACATTCTTGGCCTCAAGAGAAATATTGCATCGCTGTGAACTGGATGAAAAGGACTTTTTTCGGCAAACTAGTGACAATGGATGAAAGTTTGGTTTATGACCCAGAAACAAAGGAAATTAACAAATAATTGAAACACCTCTCCTCCTCGTACCTAAAAAGGCACGAGTACAGAAGTCTGTCGCCAAAGTGATGCTTTATGTGTTTCAGGACTGTGAAAGGATCACCATGACAGACTATCTACCTCAGGGGCAAAGTATTACTAGTATCTATTATTCCCATCTCCTGACTGAAGAAGAAACGTCATGGATTGGTCACAAAAGGGATGCTGCTGTTGGCAGACAATGCACCAGTTCATTCCGCCCATGCATCCATGATGAAGGCAGTGGGATTTGGATATGAAATATTGCCCCATCCCCATACTGAGCGCACCTAACACCAAATTACTTCTTTCTCTTCTCAGGGATGAAGCGTCTACTTAGAGGACGCCATTTTGACAATAGGGATGACGTCATTTCTGAGGATGAACTGTGCTTTCAAATCCAAATCCAAAGACTTTTAATAAACGGGCTTACAGAAAGTGACGAACCGCTGAAAAAAAAAAAGTCGCTAGGCACGGTGATTACGTAGAAAAGCACTATTAACATCATGGTATCAGAGTTCTGCAGAGTAGATTTCTTTCAGGTGATTGCACGAACTATTGATACCTTCACGTATTACTAAACAGATTGCAGTAAACATTTTGTCAAATACACATTTTTGAATGAATACTAGCCGTTGTAACCTTACTTTCTGGACCTGGCTCTTATTTATTTATTTATTTATTACCTTTTACGATCTTTGGGTTTTTCAGTCGTAGCTGGTTTTCTTTCTTCTAAAGGCTTACTAACATCAACACTAGGAAGCACTTGTCTTCTGCAAAGAAAAAAAATCAGATTTAGAGAAATAATATGTAAGATTAAGAGAATAGATTATGTAACACACATTTAGGCTAGTCACATATTTACCAGAGAACAAGGCAGCCAAGGTATGGCGCGGTACAGGCAGGAAACTGTGAACAATGAATCAAAGTCTTCTTCAATATAATCAGCGAAGTACAGGCGAGACAATGGTTTCTCAAACGTTCTGATTGAAACACACAGTCAATGGACTCAGGCCTCTTCCTCTCTCTCTCTCTCTCTCTCTCTCTCTCCACATGCTCTGCTGCTTTCCTCTGCCGCGGCTAGGCTGCCCTGATCTCAAGTCAATATGTGGATAGTATTATGTATTTGAGAATATTGGGAATTTAAGGGGCCCCATCACGGCGAAATTAAAATACCGCTAATTTTACAGTAATTATGTGATACCTTCAAATAGATAAAAGATAATCGAAATGTGGAACAAGATCGCCCTAGACAATATTGTTTTACATAAGATACCGATACCATGACTCACTTATCTGCTTTCGATTTCCAATCATTTAGAAAATTGGCATTTATTTTCGCGTTTCTAAATGGCTGCAAACGGAAAGCTACTAGGGGACTCGTGATAAGTGTACCTCATGCAAAATAATATTGCCTAGGGCGATCTTGTTCCACATTTTGATTATGTTTTATCTATCTGAAGGTATCAGATAATTACTGTAAAATTAGTGGTATTTTAATTTCGCAGTGGTAAGACCTCTTAACAAAACAAAACCACAGGCCAATTTAAAAAAATCCAAATTAAGAAGACTCATACAAATCTTTAAATATCTACTAGAAAACACGTGTTCGACGTATGACATGTTTTCTAGTAGATATTTAAAATTTGAAATCAGCTTAAGAGCTCTGATTTTTCATTAGGAAATAGCTGCTTTATTTATATATTCAAGACAATGAGTTTTACGCGAAAGAACCAGTTGCCGACATTTTAGTATTTATTAGAAAACAGCTATTAGTATTAGGAATTTTTTTGAGTATGCAATCAGCTCCAGATTTTATTTGATTTGATTTTCAGGTTAGCGTCCCTATCTGCAGCGAGGTTATATGAGTCGTGGACGTAAAGCTTAAAGTGGGATTCGAACTGCATGATCTCCCACCAGGAATCGAACCCGGGTTTCCCATGCCAAAAGCGTGTATGGTAACAACGAGAGAGTTTGGCAATCAGCTCGAGAATTTTATATTGGATTTATTGTGAAAGAGCTCTACACATTTACAGGTTTAGTGCAGCGGTTCTCAACCGTTGTGTCGCGACACATTTGTGTTACACAGTCCCCTAAGATGTGTCGCCAAATTTTAGAATTTAAAAATTACGGAAAATTTAACAATAATGAGTTAAAATCAACTTTGAATAGATTGTACAAGTCAAGTCCCCAGGGGCAGCAATAATGTTCAGTACTATATAGAGTCATTACATTATAAAAAACGTATAGGGTAGGGTTATTATTATTATTATTATTATTATTATTATTATTATTATTATTATTATTATTATTATTATTATTATTAAGAAGCCTATCCGTAAAGTAAGATTACAATACTTGTAAGTATTATTTTTGTGCATAAGTTGGCTACATTGGCTTTCAGTTTCAGTCTTCCGCTTCCCTCTCGTGGCTGTTCCTCATTGCTACGTGGAGTTTAGTGATGTGAATAACACGTGTTTACAAAGACTGCACAGTTTCAGAATGCATTCAAGTGTAAAATATGCTTCGCGATAAGTTCTCTGGATGTATGGGGTAAGCGCACATTCACAAAACACTTGTTCCCTTTAATAGAAACATTATGACAAGTGGTATTTGTCTGCTTCGTGATAATTCTCGAACTCATAGCAAAATGTGACCAAAACGCTTCTGAAAAAAAAAATCAAATGATGAAATTTCGACTATCCGCTACACAACCCGGACCTTGCGCCTAGCGATTTCCACTTATTACTTCACCTGAAGAAATATTTTGCTGAATAACAGTTCCACGACGATGAAAAGATCAAGAACGAAGTTCAAATATGGTTTTAGCAGCAGGCGCTAGAATTCTATGACTGTGAGATACAGAAGGTAGTGCCCTGACTTTAATAAGTGTTTTGATAATGGAGGAATTAGCTACGTTAAAAAAAAAGGATACTGTACGTGAAGGTGTCAAAAAGTTCGTGCAATCACCTAGAAGGTGGTACACAGATGACATGCATTTTATAATCGGTCCTTTTATAGAAAAACATGCATTTTATAATTATAATTAGGTCCTACGATGTTGACTATGCAAATTCTGGACTCGTTAGAACAACTCTTTCTTTCTACTTTTTGCAGGTAAATCAATAAAGATGCAATGATTGAGAAGCTTGAGGCACGAAGCATCATTAAGTGCCTCCATCTTCAGGGAAATTAGCAAAGCAGATCCATGAAGAGATGAAAGAAGTCTCTGGGAATCAAAGCCCACCCATTCTATGAGATGATATCCAAGTGGAAAGGGCAATTCCAAACTGGACGCCTCTAGAACTGGAATACCATCTTTCACTGATGATCTCACCTTGACGAAGAAAGTTGAGAAGATTATAGTGCAACACAGGAAGATAACTATTGAAAGTATTATGTGTGCAATAGGTATGAGTTACGAGTCTGCCTCACAACCAGACGCATCTTCAGAAAGTGTCAGCATGATGGGTGCCACGAATTCTTACACTTTTACAGAAGAGAAATTGCGAAGACGCTGCAAGAGAAATGTTGTATCTGTGAGGTGGATGAAGAGGCCTTTTTAGGCAGACTAGTGACAATCGACTATTTGGGTTTACCTTTATGACCCAGAAACTAAGGAAATGAACAAACAATTTAAACACCTCCCTTTCCCTTACCCTAAAATAGCACGAGTGCAAAAGTATGTCGAAAGGTGATGTTTACGTGTTCTGGGACTTTGAAAGGGTCATCATGACAGATGGCCTACCACACTGGTAAACTATTACTAGTACCAGTACCTATTATTCCCATCTTTAAACTAAGTTACGAGATTAACTGAAGAAGAAACTTCGTGGATTGGTCACAAAAGGGGTGCTGCTGTTCGCAGACAATGCACCAGTTCATTCCGGCCATGCATCCATGATGAAGGCAGTTTAATTTGGATATGAAATATTACCCCGTCCCCATACTCGGCAGACCTAGCACCAAATGACTTCTTTCTCTTCCCAGGAATGAAGCGTCCACTTAGAGGACGCCATTTTGACAATAGGGATGACATCATTTCTGAGGATGAACTGTGGTTTCACAGCCAAACCCAATGACTTAATAAACGGGCTTACGGAAAGTAAAGAACCACTTTTAAAAAATGAGTCGCTAGGCAAGGTGATTACGTAGAAAAGCACTATTAACATCATGGTGTCAGAGTTCTGCAGAATAGATTTGTTTCAGGTGATTGCACGAACATTTTAATATCTTCACGTATTACTAAAGAGATTACAGTAAACATTTTGTCAAATACACATTTTTGAATGAATACTAGCCGTTGTAACCTTACTTTCTGGACCTGGCTCTTATTTATTTATTTATTTATTACCTTTTACGATCTTTGGGTTTTTCAGTCGTAGCTGGTTTTCTTTCTTCTAAAGGCTTACTAACATCAACACTAGGAAGCACTTGTCTTCTGCAAAGAAAAAAAAATCAGATTTAGAGAAATAATATGTAAGATTAAGAAAATAAATTATGTAACACACATTTAGGCTAGTCACATATTTACCAGAGAACAAGGAGGCAAGGCAAGGCGCAGTACAGGCAGGAAACTGTGAACAATGAATCAAAGTCTTCTTCAATATAATCACCAAAGTACAGGGGAGACAATGGTTTCTCCAACGTTCTGTGAATCACACAGTCAATGGACTCAGGCCTCTCTCTCTCTCTCCACATGCTCTCCTGCTTTCCTCTGCCTCGGGTAGGCCGAGCTGTTCTCAAGTCACTATGTGGATAGCCTTATGTATTTGAGGATATTGGGAATTTAAGAGTCCCCATCACGACAAAATTAAAATACCGCTAATTTTACAGTAATTATGTGATACCTTCAAATAGATAAAAGATAATCGAATGTGGAACAAGATCGCCCTAGACAATATTATTTTACATGAGATACCGATATCATGACTCACTTATCTGCTTTCGATTTCCAACATTTAGAAAATCGGCATTTATTTTCGCGTTTTTAAATGGCTGCAAATGGAAAGCTACTAGGGGACTCATGATAAGTGTACCTCATGCAAAATAAAATTGCCTAGGGCGATTTGTTCCACATTTTGATTATGTTTTATCTATCTGAAGATATCAGATAATTACTGTAAAATTAGCGGTATTTTCATGTAGCAGTGATAAGGCCTTTTAACAAAACAAAACCACAGGACAATAAAAAAAAAAATCCAAATTAGGAAGACTCATACAAATCTTTAAATATCTACTAGAAAACATGTGTTCGACGTATGACATATGTTTTCTAGTAGATATTTAAAATTAGAAATCAGCTTAAAAACTCTGATTTTTCATTAGGAAATAGCTACTTTATTTATATATTCAAGACAGTGAGATTTACGTGAAAGAACCAATTGTCGTCATTTTCGTCATTTATTAGAAAACAAATATTAGTATTAGGAATCTTTTGAGTATGCAATCAGCTCCAGATTTTATTTGATTTGATTTTCAGGTTAGCGTCCCTTTCTACAGCGAGGTTATATGAGTCGCTATTTGGTGTAAGGAATCAACTGTATGTAAATTACTAAACACATATTTGAATTTCGAAATAGACCACGTGCTTAATTACATTCCCCAATATTGAATCTCAAAGGCTAAAGCTGACCAGCCGAAGTTTGAAATTGAGAGATCAGCACATCGGTAGTTTTCTTAACACAGGAGTCAGTTACATTTTTTCAGATAGCTCCACAATTGTCCTCACGACGCCCAGTGAACGAAACACTGGTAACGCTATCCGGTTTCTTCCGGCGAAACCATTTAGACTAAGTATTGACCAGGCCCACCTATGCTTAGTAGACCGGTACGATAAGTCGTTGCCAATAGCCCATTAACAAGAAGTACACAACTTAATGTAACAGAAGTACGTATGAAATCAAATTCATGAGTTAATTTGTACAAAAAAAAATGAAAATTAGATTTAATTATATATAATCTTAATATTTGTAATCATCAAACCTAATTTTAGTAATATGTAATGTGTATACATAAAGTAAATTCATTATAAACAACCAAGGAACACTTAACTACACTTGAAAAAAATAATCAGCAAAATGGGATAACTAAAATTCCATTTCACTTCAAAGAAAACAAATATAATTCCGCAAATAAATCAGTGGAATAAAAACAAAGATGGCGTAGGTAGTCGACACTATTAAGGTTAGAAAATAAGAACCTTGTCAGTACTGCATGCAACAGAGGTGTTTCCGCTATACTTGTTTTATTTTTTGAACATGTACGTACCATCCATTTTTAAAATGATACTAATAGAGAAATAAACCATCATTCTCTGTATACAAAAATCGTGTTTAAGTCACCGAAACGAAATGAGTTTGGGTGTTTGAGCAGCCGTTTGATGGGATTCTGTGTACACCGATGAATCTTGTTAAGTACATAGTTGCATGAAATACATACTTGTTTTATTTTTTGAACATGTACGTATCATCCATTTTTTAAACGAAGAAACAGGCTTGCCAACCATACGATAATTTATCATGATATACGATAATTTAAGCTTTAAATCTATATATGATAATACCCTTGCGATAATTGGCGAATATACGATAACTTAATTTTAAAACGCATACTTTTATTTTTGTAATTTCTGAATGTGAAAATAAATTATAGATGTGCATTAAATAATTATAAAACACATACACTGAGGTTTTTAACAGTGATTCCTGCTAAAATAAATCAATCATGATTTGAAAATTGACAAATGGCAACGCTGGATCCGTTGTTCAAACTCAATTTCGTTTAAGAGAGGGTTCAAATGTGGTTGTTCAGAGTAATGTTAATAAGGATTTTAATAAATGGTGAGGAGTTGTTCAGAGTAGTGTTAATAAGGATTTTAATAAATGGTGAGGAGTTGTTCAGAGTAGTGTTAATAAGGATTTTAATAAATGGTGAGGAGTTGTTCAGAGTAGTGTTAATAAGGATTTTAATAAATGGTGAGGAATTGTTCAGAGTAGTGTTAATAAGGATTTTAATAAATGGTGAGGAGTTGTTCAGAGTAGTGTTAATAAGGATTTTAATAAATGGTGAGGAGTTGTTCAGAGTAGTGTTAATAAGGATTTTAATAAATGGTGAGAAGTTGTTCAGAGTAGTGTTAATAAGGATTTTAATAAATGGTGAGGAGTTGCTCAGAGTAGTGTTAATAAGGATTTTAATAAATGGTGAGGAGTTGTTCAGAGTAGTGTTAATAAGGATTTTAATAAATGGTGAGGAGTTGTTCAGAGTAGTGTTAATAAGGATTTTAATAAATGGTGAGGACAGGGCAATGATTTGGAGTTCTAAACTGAAGATTACTAGATAAGTTTATTATATATTATTCTATTATTAGTACTATTATACTTGTTTCTACAGTGATTACGTGTATAACGAATATATGATAATTTTAAAGATGAAAATCGATAATTTTGTTCTCTGAGGTTGGCAACTCTGAGGAAGAAAGGAAGCAACTATCTGCGTTTTGCTGTCAAGACTTTTAGGATGTCGCAAATGAATGAACCTGCAATTTTTATTTTTACGGAAACATTATTACACTCTCTTGTTTAACAACACCATTCTACTATATGTGGGGACCTGTTATATTTAATTTATTTACCTTTTACGGTCACTAGGCTTTTCTGTAGCTGACTCTGAACTTTCCTGTTCTTCAGTTCTGTCTTCATCTGTTTTGTCTTCATCGGAATTTCTTCTGCAAAAGAAATATACAGATTGCTTGTTTAAGATGGAAAAAAAGAAAAAAGTTTGCATTGAAAAACACCGTGCTATTTCATTGAGCATATTAACGTTTATGGAAACGTCTAGTCCCTTGGTTTTTAGTTCAACTTATGCTATCTAATAACTCTTTCATAAAATGTGACTTTATGGATTGCTCTCGACGACTCATTTTATTTCATACCTACCTCTTCACAAAATCATTCATTGATATTTGAGTTTTGGGTTTATCGTCCAACATATTGGATTTATGTCATGTTAAGAAGTAATTTCTTGAGATTATGAAGAAATTTATCAATATCTAATTATCAACTTATTTCATGCTATATTCACTTCGTGAGCGGTATAAAGTAGGGATGGCCAGAACCGGTTCCTGGTGTAACTGGTTTTCGGCTCTGAACGGATCCGGTTTTTCGGATCCAGGCCTGGAAGCGGGTTTTCGGATCCAGGTCTGGAACCGGTTCTGAAAACCGGATCTCCAAGAACCGGAACTTTGTGGCCATCCCTACGCTAAACCCGAGATGCCGGCAGGATGGTGGTAGCAACAGGCAGGCGCCCGGGCGGCGGCCGCTTGTCTCAGTTGACTAAACAAACTGGGTAACTGGCAAACTTTTTGACTAAACAGGCAAACTGGCAAACTTATTTGGCTGAACATCCACTGGTGGACCAAAAAATTTTTCTGGGGGGCACAAGCGGGTCTGGGCGGGGAGAGCACAAGCGCGTGGTCCTCTTTGCAGTGTTTTGAATGTGAACTTTATGCCTCCTTTACGGGTCTTTTTTTGGGGCTTTCGGATCCAGGTCCGGAACCGGTTTTTAAGATCCGGTTCTGGAACCAGGTTTTCGGATTGAGGTCTGGAACCGGTCCCGGAACCGGTTCTGAAAACCGGATCTCCAAGAACCGATTCCGCCGCCGGAACCAGAACTTTGTTGCCATCCCTAATATAAAGATGTTTGTACTTAAAATTTTATCATGTAACTTCAAGAATTTAATTTCTGGAAACAATCATTTCCAACTAGAAGATCTATGACGTCACATTTTACTGCTTTTATTCTTAGCAAATAGAGACAGAACAAGGAGTATACACGAAACTTGGCGATGATATATAGTCTAGTACAGAGGTGACATGCCAACAAAAACATTGATGACCGTAGTTGAGGGTTTTACAGGTATTCTAATCGTGGATCCACGATTACTAATACATTGCAAATACCTGTTTTATTCTATTGTTTTACCGAACTGAGGGCACGGTGGCTCAGTGTTAGAGCTCTTACCTCTGATGCATGGGGTTCTCGGTTCGCTTCCTGGCCAAGTAAGTTTGTAGTGGATAACATCGTTCTTGTGGGTTTTCTCGGGATACTCCCGTTTTCTTCCACTTTCTCATTCCATCAATTCTTCCATCATTCACTTACCTAAATCATCCGGCTCTCTTAGCCTAACAGACATAATCGTGGGACCATGGGCGCCCACAGAGGGGAGCAAGAGGGGGCAATTGCCCCTCCTTGGATTTTCGAAAAAGGTAGACATTTATAGGCTCTTCTGGTGACAATAGTATACTTTTGAAATCAACATTCACTAAATGATTAGAGTAACAAAATTTAGTCAAATACATCCTTAAGATTTAATCTACTTCTCTCCCCCACGTGATGTTTCATATTTTTTCAGTAATAATTATATTCATTCTGATGCTGCATGCAATGCTAAGTATTTTGAATGATGGTATCCGTCAGTTGAGTTGAAAAGATAATTTCGCTCTTTGTTGTTTCTTTTGCTGACGTGGTGCTTGTAGCAATGAAGTTTTGTTTTGTTGGGTTTCATTCTAGCAATTGTGTCTGTGAGTGTGTCTTGTCCCCCCCCCTTGGAAAATATCCTGCGGGTGCCCATGCATGGGACGTTAAACTCAAAGATTTTCTATTAACTAACTAATTTTTTCTAGCTGTTTCTTTCTGTCATTTCTCTGGTTGTAAAAATGAGCTCATGAGATCAATTTAAAATGGTTGAGAAGCACTGTTTTAATACAAAACGCTCCCCATAGGACTACCACCGTTCTGAACATACAATTTAGCACTTATCCGTAGTATAGTTGCTAGAGGGCATAGCTTTCTTCCACAAGATTCCGTGTTCGTTTCCTGATAGGAGAAAATGCAATGCACTATACTGGATTATACCGACAGCCAGATCTCACTTTAAACTGAAGTCTTGTTCTATTTGACATCGTGGCTGAAAAGAAAGTAATTACAACTCAATCAGTGATTGAACTCAACATTTATCGTCCCACGTATACGTCTCTTAGGATAAAGGAGACACTCAACACACTTTGAGAAGTGACATCAAAACGCGGCTTTTCACTGCATAATCTTTAGCTTTCAAGCGTCTGCATATGGCAAAATCTAAGCAAAGAGAGCGTATCCTTTTTCACAGACCATCTTCTTTCAACTTACCACTCTGAATGTTTAATTTTTGCAGCATAAAGTACTGCTGTTGGTACGCACTAATAGATTTGTACTATGGGTACAGAAAACTGATTTTTCGGTTTTTAGAAAAAACAAAAACCGATTTCGGTTTTCTCCAAAACCAGGTTTGGTTTTACCGAAACCGGTTTCGGTTTTCTCGAAAATCCGGTTTGGTTTTACCGAAACCGGTTTCGGTTTTCTCCAAAACCAGTTCGGTTTTTACCGGTTTTTCTAGAAACCGATTTCCTTTTTTATATAAAAACCGGTTTTGCCCATCCCTAATTTGTACACACTTCGTATTTTGGAACATTTAATAATAAGTTAATGTTACCTTCTACGTTCAGTTGGTTTAGCAGTAGTTGCTGACTTTTCGTTTTCTTCAGAAGTTCTGTCTTCATCTGTTCTATCCTCATCGGTGTTTCTTCTGTAAATATCAAAAGATGAAAACTGCTATTAGTAGGAGTCTATATACAGTTATTTAATATGATTGTTTTGCAATCCTTCTTGTTTTTATCTTAATTTATAATGATTCTTTTTTTAATGTCATCACTAACTAATTATTCTCCTATGGCTATTAACTTATTTATCGCAAATTATGCGTGATAATGTGCGTGAGTTTTATCCCAGTTTTCCCGTTTCCTTCTACTTTTTTCACTAAACCATTTCGTTCATTGTCAACATTGCTGTCTCCTTTAGTCTTGGAGGATAATCATGGAATTTTAAACATAAAAAAAAGAAAAAAAGAAAGAAAGAAATATAAAGCTTTCAGGTTCATGAAATAGTTTTCAAATAATGGCTGTTTAATATGTTTAAACTCACGCATTATATTATTAAGGAAATGATGATGATAAGAATGAAAGAAATGGTGGAATGAAGAAAATGGGAAGACATGGGAGAACTTCCCATTGGGAAACGGAAGGAGTTTTTCAGTTTTTAAATTACAGTTAGCAATTTATTTCAATTTCCGTTCGTAATAGCTTTAATCGGGCTGTGCCCCTGGTTAGCATTCTTGATTCGCAATTGAGCTCGACTTGAATTCCGTGGCGATCATATTGATTGACGCCTTTATTTCCAACTACAATCTTTAGGCGCTTAATAAAGATAGTTACTTCATAATAATGATAACTACTTTGTACATTTACCTATTCTTTTAAAGCAGTGTTCGAAGTGGGAAAAAAAGCCGAGTCGGTATGTTTTATTACGATTTTGACTCAACATACCGGGTATTTATTATTTTCTTGATCACTGAAAAACCAGAGACGGTATGTCCTCATTACTGAAAAAACAGAGGCGGTATGGCATATCACCGCATACCGTCTTACTTCGACCACTGTTTTAAAGTGTTTCCTGACCCAAGCTGGCTTCTGTGTGGTTATGAAGTGTACATTTTAATATCGGAAAATTCTATTTTTAGCTAATAGGTTGAATTCGACCCAGAGGCGCCATCTGGGAAGGGCAGGAGCAATTACCCCTATGAGTTTCAGAATTTCAAAAGTAATAAAAAATCCAAACTCTTATGTCGGTGGAGCATCTTGTTCCCCCCTGACAAAATTTGAAATTATGCTATTGATTTGACCTTATCATAATGTTAATCATTAACATATTACCTTGTTTATAGTATAATTTTTTTATTCCTAATTATTATCCTGTCTTGAAATCAGTAACATCATTTCAATTTTGCCAGGGGGAGGGGAAAGATTGTCCACTGGCAAAGAGTTTCACGTTTTTATTAGTATATTAATGTAACATTTCTTTTTTTTTTTTTTAGAAAAAAAAATGCATTTTCCAAACTGAGTGGGAGACAATGTTCCCACCCTCCGCAAATGACGCCCCTGCCTAAAATGATGTTTAAGTGAGTAACGTTGGACGCTAAATTTCGCAAGACCTGTGACATTTTAAGAAAGGTTCCTCACCGAGGATCCAACCCGGAAAGTGCAAACAGAAAATACGCTCATTAGCGGTTTTGCCACAAAGGAACATATGGTAAAACTTAAAAAAAAAAAAAAAAAAAAAAAAAAAAAAAAAAAAAAATCAGGGAGTTATGTATTACGTTATTAGATACAATCATGCAAATACAAGAAAGAAAATTATATAAATATATGGAAATTATTTATTTCTCACGTGCAGAAAATTGACTGTTACATGGAATGGATGATATGCATAACGAATTATTCTAAAGCAATAACGACACGTCTCGTAATTAGCAAATGTTACCACACTGAAGGCAGCTACACTTCTAAAAGTAGGAGGGAGAGTAGGAACAAGGTTAATTAATATCACCTACCCTTATGCACACATTAAGTTATCATTGGGGTCAACAAGGGAGATTCTTCCATTGCAATTAAATTATGAATATGAATATAAGTCCACCAAATTACAACTTTCCAATTTCTACTTTTCCTATTCTCACATACATATATACTACTACTACTACTACTACTACTACTACTACTACTATTACTATTACTACTACTACTACTACTACTACTATTACTATTACTACTACTACTACTAATAATAATAATAATACATATATACATTTCTACATACATACATACATACATACCGAAAACAAAATCCATATCTAATTTAAATTTCCAAAAATCTAGCTCGGAATCCATACAATACTCAAAATAATATTTAGTATGTTTGAAAAATAAGATAAGTATTGTCTGTACGAAAACAAAATATCTTAAAATAAAATACATGTTTTCACGTGGAAGATGTTATTTTCATTAATGATCGACACATAATCACCTCAACGCTCAAGACGTGTTCCATTGTTCTAGCAATGTAAGATTTCATCATGGAAAAAATGAGAGACACAATTCTTGAGCAATGTCGCAATATCAGCACATCTTGTTCTGTTTACAAGTGTGTTCCTAAAAACCGACGCTTTAGAGGGGGGGGGGGTCAAACAAATGGAATTTGCTAAAACCTAGATCGGGACTATAGAGTAGGTGGTCCAGTATTCTACCACCCGTAACGCCACAGCCAGTCATTGGCGATGTTTACCATGTGCGCATGAACATAGTCGTGCAAAAGAATAACACCGTCCGATAATTGTCCAGTCGCTTTCTTCGAATGACATTACAATGTAGTGTGGTCAAGTCTCACAAAGCGGCAATATCTTCGTTACGTTTCAAAAAGTTGATGAGTAGTACTCCATCTTAGTGCAAGGAGACTGTGACTATGATTTTGTCCTAAAATGCAGTGCTTTTCAACTTTTTGGAAGGAGGTGACGACGGATGTTTCCACTGCAATTGTCTATGCATTTCAGCCAGTCTGGTGCCTTGATAATGAAGAAATCGAATCTCACTACGGGGCTCCACATTTGTCCACGTTTCCAATAGTGTGGTCATTTGAGACTGTTCCCCTAGTCATATGCAAGACATTGGCTCAGTGGTAGAGCGTTCACCTCTGGTGCTCGGGGTCCCGGGTTCGATCCCAGCCCCCGCCAAGTGAACTTTGTGGTGGACAAACACCGTGTGCGTGGGTTTTCTCGGGGTTCTCCCGTTTCCTCCCACTTTCTTCATTCCACTATTTCATTCATTACTCATCATCACCGTCTCCTTTAGCCTAACCGGCAAAACCGTGGGACGTAAAACTCAAAGATTTCATATGCAAGACAGCTGACGCTATGATATACTGTGATTGTGATGTCATGCACTCCTGTAGCACGTACACTACGAACGGAACAGATATGAATTTTCAAACGCCAGGGTCAACTCAACTTATCTTAATTTTGAAAGAAATCAAATACTTATAAACTTACATCTTAATAATCTAACACATGTGACATCCACATGTCAACTATTTACCAAAATACTTAAGGACCTCCAACCATTTCCTATTTTTGTCTGCGAGATTCATCTTCTTTTCCCTGGAAATTCAGTACCCCCTCCCCTCCTGACACGTTATTCAAAGTTGCTCTAAAATATTATGGACAAAATAACGTAAAGCTAGATGTCCTTCTCTCCCAACAAAGGAGGGTAAATTGATGACACCACTTTTTTATGTATGACCACTTTCAGAGCTCCTTCGTAGGTACATAGTTAACGTAAGCGCCTTCGGCACGGGATAGTCTGATTCGATTCTCAGTGTGGTTCGAATTCCACATTAAGCTATGTCTACGTCTCATGTAGTCTCGCTGCTGAAAGGGATACTAAACTCTAAATCTACCAACCAATGACTAACTTCAGAGCCTCAGGCCACGAATATGGAAGCGACTAATAAAAAGTCCTAAGAAAAATTGGAACAGGGGAAGAGAAGAGAAAATAATGCAAGGGTTCCTGAAAATAATTCTTAAATAGTCTCTCTAGAACTAAAGTTACATCACCATTTAGAACAAAAGAAAATACAAATCTTACCGTCGACGACTTGTAGGCTTTACTGTTGTAGCTTCTGACTTGGTTTGTTCCTCGGAAGTTCTGTCTTCATCAGTTTTGTCTTCAACAGCTTGTCTCCTACAAATGGAATATATATCAACTATTTTTATAAAATGGCGATAAAAAGTAAAATGGAATATAGATTTCTACTTTTAAGATTTCCCACGATTATGTTCTTTAGACTAAAGGAAAGGACGGATGCTTAATGGAAGTGAATGATTATGAAATAATTGGTGGAAAGCGAATGTGAAACACTCACACGATCGCGTGGATGAAAATCGAACCAGGGACGTGTCATACCAAAAATTAGAGCACTACAACTGAACTATCTTGTCTCAATAATAAAAAAAGATAGAGAAAATGAAGGGTAGGAGAACGAAATAAACAAGTATTAGCAGTGTACAAGTAGGTCATACATCTACAACCACCCATATATAAGAAGCAAAGAATTCAGTAAAGCATTGGACGCAGTTGATGGCTTGTGAGGTAGGAAGGCTTCGACGCGACGTTGCCACGTGGTACATTGGTGTAACCAAGTAGTTCCATTACAGCGCAATCAGGTGAGTAGTTGACAGATATACGTATCTCGTCCTACGCTTTAACAAGATAAACAAAAACGTAAAACACCGCAGCCCTCTCCTTTGCTAACAGCATTTAAAAGGAACTCAGAGCGCTGCCTTAAAACGCTATAAACTCTGTCCCTTAACATAGCTAAATTTCAATCACGCTATCTGGCATGGTAAAGTGGCCAGGCATGCATTAGTCAGGCGATCGCAAAATTTGACTTTTGCATATTATAATTCCGTTTTTAGAGCATGGGTATTATATAGATTTATTACGTTTTTACCATTCATGCTCATCGTCGTGTTTAGGCGAAATGACACACTCTGGGATGTAAAACTCAAAAACAAATTAATGAATCAAAACATTTACCTTCTACGAGATGATGGTTTCTCCGTTGTTGCTGATTTTGCTCGTTCATCAGAAGTTCTGTCTTCATCAGTTTTGTCATCTGTATCTCTCCTATCAAAAACAGAGCAACAAAAATCTTACTACATTACATTAATTACGATTTAGTATTCATAGTTATATTTAGTTTGATTCAGGTACCTTATTCTGATAAGTTGTTTTTTTTTTAGTCTATCTAAATTTACTATCGTCAGCTGTAAGTGATCATAGTTTATAACAGTGACTCCCAAACAGTGTATCGCGACACTAGGGATGCGCACGAGACAAGTCGAGACAAAATTCGAGTCGAGTCGAGACACGGCTCTTCCAATAGAGAAATATACATTTTTCGAGTCGAGACGTCACTTTTACAGCATATTTTCGAGACGAGACAGACACAAATCTTGTCTCGTGCGCATCCCTACGCGACACTGGTATATCGCGCATTCCCATAGGGCGTGTCGCGAAATTTTAGAATTTAAAAATTATGAAGTACTTAATAATAAGTTAATCATGTTCAAGATAAGATATATGAGTCACTGCCTCCAAAGAACAAGCATGCTCAGCACTATTTACAGTCACTAGTTTACATAAACTTATAGCCTTACAATCTCACAATTTATATCACTATTAAAAAAATCAAGCAGGAGTGTCGTGACATCGTGGACGCTTAGTAAAATGTGTTGCCTGTCAATAAAGGTTAATAATAATAATAATAATAATAATAATAATAATAATAATAATAATAATAATAATAATAATAATAATAATAATAATAATAATAATAATGATAGAATTGATGGAATGAGAATGTTGGAGTAAACGGGCGTACCTTGAGAAAGCCCACACACACGATAGTGTCCACCACACCTACTTGGCCGGGGATTGAACCACAGACCCAACGCACCAAAGGTAAGCCACCGTGCCCCTCATAACTCACATATGTTACAGCCTACGAAGGGCTATGGCTGACCACATAGCTTTTTCGCTGGTTATGTGTGATCAACAATTGCTAGTGGGGTTGCCAGATCTTACGTTTTTTCCCCGTTAAGTTTTTAAGTTTATTTAGCACGTTTTACGTTGTTTCTACTTTCCCCATTTAATGAATAAATGATTTCTTATGTTTAATAAATAAAAGAAATAATGGTCCTGGACATTATTTTTTTTAAAAAATATAATGAGTTGATTTTGAGTTTAAATTCCCATTCAGGAGCGAGGCTATATGAGACGTGGACCTACTGATTAAAGTGGAATCCCAAAGCATATGAGCTCCCACTGGGTATCGAAGCCGAGTCTCCCACGCCAAAAGCGAGTATGCTAACCACTTAGCCACGAAGGAGCTCAATGTTTTTGTAAGTTAGTGCTACTTTCTGTCTTCTTTTAAAATTACAGTAGCCGATCTCTTACTCGCAATAAAGAACGTACCCAACGATGAAACTTAGTATTCAAAGAGAAAATGCAACAGGATGCGTTTCTATCTCCCATCCAATCGGCACTCCTATCTTATGCTTAAGAATAATACGATTTTTGCATCTTAGCTTTCACCTGTCAACACTATCTCAATCATATCACAGTTTCAATTGATCGTGATGTACTGATGTAAGGAACAGAATCTACTAAAAATAGAATATACTAATGTCAGGAACAGAAGGTACTGTGAACTGATAAAAGCAGAATATACTGATGTCAGGAACAAAAGCCAACGTGAACTAATAAAAGCAGAAAATACTGATGTCAAGAACAAAGCCTAATGTGAACTAATAAAAGCAGAATATACTGATGTCAGGAACAAAAGCTAATGTGAACTAATAAAAGCAGATTATACTGATGTCAGGAACAGAAGTTGCTGTGAATTAATAAAAGTAGAATATACATATTAATCCAGGAACAAAAGCTACTGTGAAGTAATAAAAACAGAATGTAGGGTAGAAGGGGGGAATTGGGAGGTATGTTTTTTCCCATCTTTTTTCCTCACAGGTTAGTCTATAGGTGTTTTTCTAGGATTTAAGAATTGATTGTAACATTATGTTGCAGGTTCTTCTGCACCTATTGTGGTAGTGGTAAGCTTTCATTGTCTTTACTTTTGATGCTGCAACATTTTTATTCTTGTTGGTCTGATTCCCACCAAATTAACCACTTGGGGGTAATTTGGTTTAAAATGATTAAAACCATTGCCGGCGCACATAAATCCGTGGGGGTTATTTCGTGTAAATGAAGAAAACTCACGCTTTCATTTGGTTATATAACTTGTATTCCACTTAAAAACTAATAGTTTTATGTGGCCTAGAAAAAATATACCTTTGTTTACGCTAAATAAAGAGTAACTTATTTCTAAATCGCAACGATATTTGAATGCCTTTTCAAGCCGTCCAGTTATTGTTTATAGCATAGTATATTGTCTTCTGAATTTAATAAAAAATATATCACATACGAAAACACTATAAGCAGTCAAAACTTTGTCCGAAAACGTAAAAATAATTTAAAAAACCAAGAGAACAGGCCCTGATATTCAAACATAGGAGAAGGTAATAAGACTAACGCTAAATAACTATAAACTATTACAATAGAACATGTGTTGGAACTCTGGATTGATAAACAGGTCCTATTTACAAAATAACACTATTGGCATACGCAACGGCCAATGGAGGCTGTACTGAGAAACAAAAGTGTACACGGCAAAAGACAAAGATAGCACAGCATTTAAATGAAATCTAAGCAAAAAATGTTCACTTAGGGCATTCCAACCATTTACCCCCAAATCATGTGTCATAAATTTTAACAAAATTTTAACTGCCTCACAGTGAGGATTCAAGATTACTGCTCTTCACGGTCCTATCCTTATGATGTTTTTAAGCAGTAGTAAAAAATATGGATCAAAACATTAACAGATACGCGATTTATTGTGACTCAAACCAAAATGCACAAACCTGAAACTCAGTTTCAAATATGCCATTTTTCGATCAAATCAGTTTATTTTTGTCATTATTACATTCTTTCGAAATTCATCTAAGCTCTTTTTTTTCTGATCAAAATCTTTCCACCCAAAATTTGGGTGTAATTAAATTCCATAAAATATACTGAAATGCAAAATATAAACTTTTAAAAAGTTTTCCGCTCAATTACTGCTCCACTCAATTTTCCCCTTCTACCCTACTGGTGTGAGGAACAGAAGCTACTGTGAACTAATAAAACCTCAATATCTGATGTTAGGAACAGAAGCTACTGTGAACTAATAAAAGCAGAATATACTGATGTCAGGGCCAGAAGAAACTGTGAACTAATTAAAATAGAATATACTGATACCAGGGACAGAAGATACTGTGAACTAATAAAAGCAGAATATACTGATGTCAGGGCCAGAAGATACTGTGAACTAATTAAAATAGAATATACTGATGTCAGGGACAGAAGATACTGTGAACTAATAAAAGCAGAATATACAGATGTCAGGAACAGAAGCTAATATGAACTAATAAAAGCATATTTTTTTTCTCCTGGACGGACGGACACACACACAAACACACACACACAGACAACGTAGATATAAAAAAGGTGCTCTGGTCGATAAATTAACCGTCTTATAAAAAAATGACTCTCCCTGCTGTATTTCCTTCCAGGTGTTGGTGACACACACATAGTGGCATTTTCAATACACATTGTGCATTTTATACACCAGTGAAAAACCGTCAATATTCATAGTTAAATGTTACAAATTAATAAAAAAAAAAAAAAAAACAATTTTCACTTACCTGTCTCTTGAATCATCATTGTCATCATCACTATCTCCATCATCTTCTACGCTGGCTTTGTCTCCATCGCTATCGTCATCATCACCTTCATCATCATCGTCGTCTCGTCTAGAACAAGGAAAAACAATTAAAAGTTCTCTTGTGATTTGGTTACTAGGCCCAATTCTAATGAACAAGATACGAAATTCATTGAAGAATAAAATGCTTAAAGAAGCAGGTTCAATGCTCTCCTTTCAATAGTCTAGTGGTTAGAATGCATATCTATTGTTGCACAAGTGCCATATTTCGATTCACGGTGAGAAAATATTGAATGCACTACAATGGTTCAGAGCCAACTTTATAACTATATCTTGTCCTGTATAGCCTCGCTGTTGACAGTGACGTTAAGTATACAAAATCAACCAATCAAATTGGAAGCAAAATGGTAAAAAAGTGATCAAGCTGATTAACTGTATTAAAAAGTACAATTACGTGCGTAACCAGCTTAGACTTTCATCCGGAAGGGAGGGTAAATTTAAATGTGAAGGAGATGCACTCTGATGTTATTTGCTAAAAGACATGACCTGCGCTAGAATGACCTGCGATCACAATTTGACTTGTGGCCGTGGGTAGCGGGGGAAGGGAAGGTTTTGTCAACTTGCCTGGAAGAAACGCTGGTCCGGTTTTTTTTTCCCTGTTGAGCAATATTTCCTGTCTCACATAGCCACTGTGTTAAAAAGGAACGTTAATCTGCAATCAGTATAACAACTGTTTGCGTAAAACACATAGCATTTTCTTAAGCGTATTCAAGAACTATTTTATGAAATGTGTTATTATGTTCGTACGTATAATAAAATCACTATAAAGTATGTACTGTACGATCTTAGAAGCATTCCAACAAATCCCTATATTTAACGCCCAACATCGTTTTTTTTTTTTTTCCATTTTAGTAACACGTATGTCATTTAATGTCCGCACAGATAACCCAGATTGAACAATGGGTGCTTCGACAGCAATGTAGAGGCTTCAAATACAATAGAATTCTCGTAAAGATGGCATTAGTTGTACACCTCACAGATGACGAGAAGAACCCTAAAACAAGGGTTAGCGGGGAAAGGTCAACGACACGGTCAAATCCATTTTCGGTTTTTGAGGTGTGGTCTCTACTTAGTTGTCGTCTGCTACTCCGGGTAGTTATATGTGTGCTATTCCGTGGTATCATTTGAAACCCCCGTGCGAAAAGTGGAAGAGCCCATACCTACGTCACACTACTTCTACTAGGGTTCTCCTCGTCATCTGTGAGCTGGAACTGCTACTAAATGAGGCTATAAACTAAAAAAATTTAGTTTATTATTTAAAATTTAATTGTTCCAACATATTAATAAAAGCATATTTAGAAAATCTAAAGTTATAGACCCAGAATTTCAATTTACAAAATATGACTAAAGTCAAATCTTTAGACGGTGACGGGTCTTAGCCCTTAGCCGGGAGGCCTAGGCCTCCAGTTTTATGAATGACAAAAATAATTTAAGCTATTATTTAGATATTTTTGAAAATCTATAGTAAACTCATGGTGTACCTATCATAGTCTGGATCCTGGTCGCCCCCCCCCCCCAGTTTTTACTTTCTAAATCCGCCACTCTCTTTAGAACATAAATAATAATCAATAATTAATTTAAAGGCAAAAATTAAAAATGATAATTTGTGATAATGGGGTTTGATAGTGGCTGAAATGAACGCCAATGCCTTCTCAATATCAGATACAATCGAATTAGGGTAAATATTTAGATTTTACACGATGCTGCATCTTTAAAAAAAAAGTTTCCCCTCCCTGTCAAGATTAGCAATTAGCGATAAACTTGATCAGGACCCTGCATGTGAATAAATAACTATTTCTAAGTGTTAATGGAAGAAGGAAACTGACAAATGAGAGTAGAAGAAGAAAAAGTCGATAGGAATTTCTCTCCTCCTTGCATTATGTATATCTAGAATAAATATTTAAGAAGTATACCCTAGATTTTAGTACTTTAGTGTATGGTATTTCAATGGTAAATAAAGAGTATAGAGTTTGCAGGGTACATGGTGCTGGTTGCAGAATCTAAATG
This sequence comes from Thermobia domestica, assembly GCF_964235325.1. Lineage (NCBI taxonomy): Eukaryota > Metazoa > Arthropoda > Insecta > Zygentoma > Lepismatidae > Thermobia > Thermobia domestica. Next base: position 35,867,102 of record NC_137460.1, on the reverse strand, counting down.
AACATGATCTTAGAATATGGAGGGAAAAAAACTGTGAAGAATATGGAATGAAAACAAACGTTAGAAAGACTAAAGCAATGATGATGTAATGAAGCAATCTGAGAACATATAGAAATAGGATTGAAGAACATAGAATATGTGTCTAGTTTCCGGTATCTAGTAGACATATCATCATCACCTGTTACTTGAATCATCTGTATCATCATCTCCATCGTCATCATTATCGCTGTCATTATCACCATTATTATCCTCATTATTATCATCATTATCACCACTATCCTCTTCATTATCATTTCCACCGTCACTATTATCATTATCTTCATTACTATTATCATTATCATCATCATCACCACTGTCGTCATAATCATCACTATTATTATTCTCATTATCATTGTTATCATTATCATCTTCAGCATCACTATCAACATTATCTTCATTACTACCGTTATCACCATCATTATCGTCAGTGTCATCATCACTACCATCATCATCATCATTGACTTCACTACCATAAGTATCATCACCTTCATCGTCATCCCCACCTTCACTATCTTCACTATTATTGCTATCATCATCATCATCATCATTTCGTCTAAAATTAGACAAGAAATGGAGAACAAGTGTAACCAAATGTTATACATGTGTGTGAATGTAGTGTATACCTGTCAGTTTAATTTATAGTGATATGTCAAACAAATTATAATGGTAAATATAATTACTTATTACTTGTAAGTCTGCATCCCATAAACTTTCGTCATTTATTAATTGGTAAATTGTGTACGTATTGTAAAGAGTGGTATTTGCTCATTGGAAGAGTATTTAGAGTTTTCAAAGTATTGGTAGTACAGCATTTTTTCATGTATTTCAAATTAGTAGACTACAAAAACAAATTTTTTTAAAAGTATTTCTCCAACTATCGTGATAATGAACTAAAATAGAAAGACGTTTCGGAAAGTTGATGATGCATCGTGTCCATTGAATTTTCTCCGAATTTTCTCGTTGCCTTCTAATAAAATTTTCCGTCTTAATTCCATTTGCTTTAGCTATCTTTCCCCTTTAGCTTACAAAAAATTGTGAGGAGTGAGCTCAACACTTGTATTATTATTATTATTATTATTATTATTATTATTATTATTATTATTATTATTATTATTATTATTATTTGATATTTACCTCTTTCTGGACAGTTTTTCAGTTGTAGCTGAAGCAGGTTCTGGAGCTATTGGTTCAAAGATAGCAGGCCTGCAAGAAAAAACATGATTTTAAAGAAACACCTTCGTAAAATATTACTCAAATACGTTAATTTTAAGTGAAATTGCACAAATAAATGTAATTTGCATTGGCAGATGTTTATGGAAAAGAGCAGAGTCATTTCAGATTCTTCAGGAGCAGGGGGAGGGACAAGATTCCCGATGTAAGTAGATTTTCACGTTCGATCGTATTGGTTAGAAGGTATATAAATATTTAACTCATGGGAGAATAACCCCCCTTGAACCTCTAATGACCCCGCTAATGGAAATTATATTCACTTGACGATAAGGAATTCTTAGATGCATATTACTATTTTCAAGAAAGAAGCAGTTTCAAAATTCTTGGTGCGAACGGAAGCACAGTCTATATTCTGAAAATTCAATGTGATGTTCTTCATAGCAGTGTATACATTTGTGTGCAAACTGTCTTTCCATCGGAAAGAGTTATCGATGTTAAGTTCTATTTTTATCAAAGAAATTTAGTCTTCATTTGGAGTTGTATCATACGTGTGCCATATTTGATTTTTGTTGTTTTGTGTTTAGTGTCCCTTTCAGCAGCAAGGCTATATGAGACGTGGACTAACAGCTTAACGTGGGGTACGAATCACATGAGCTCCTACTGGGAATTGTAGTATAATTTGTTTTGTATGTTTTGTGTGTTGCGATTATTTTTAATGAACTGATCCAGTTCTCAATTAAATTAATTCTAGGTTACTATGTGAAATGATACGTATATTTGTTAAATGTAAATTTTGAACATCATTTCCTCCTTAGGAACACAATTCTACATAAATCATTGAAATAACAGAGAGAAGTTACTTAACAACATTGAAACCGTTCAAATTAAGTTCACATCAGTTTATTTTAAATGATTCTTAAAGATACAATAGGATGTCGATAATCCGAACTAATTGGGACTGCAGGTAGTTCGGATTTTCAAATTGTTCGGATTTTCGAAAATGACCAAGAAAATGCCATTTAGGCTTATATATACTGTACGGTATGCTCTTTTATCGATACAGTGGTTATACAGTACATACAGTAATTACAATACCGTACGTAAGGTTACTTACATTTAGTGTTTCTGAAGAACCTGGTTGTACAGTAAATTACACTGTTCTCGTAACTCACACTTAAAACTTAACTTGTATAGGCCTAAGGGAAAATAAAATTAAAAATATGTATCACAAACAATTACATATGAATGAGCTTTTGTAAAAACACTGTCTTCACACAAGTTTGTTTATCGCTAGTGCTAGGATAAAATGTGAAAAGGTTCAAGGGATCGCGTTCAGATTTTTGACGTTTCGGATTATCGACGTCCTACTGTATTATAATTGACTGAGGTGCACGTTTCAGAACAACAAAAACGCATTTGCCAATTGCTTAATCGGTGCAATATACCTTACGAGTTTCCTTGGCACTTCCTCCGTAGTCGAACTGACTGCTTCGGAGGGTTTACCTGCTTCTTCATCTAAGGATCTGAAACAAACAAACAAACAAACAAAGTTTCCATAATTAACAAACCATACAATAATTTTGGTTCTTAAACTAACAAAATTAATAGCTTATATATATTTTGTTAGCCTCAAAAACTTTAGAGCGAATAGAAAAAATCTGAGTGAGTATTGATGTAATTTGAAGATTTTTTTTACTTGTTTGTCTTCAAATTTGATTATGGCTATTTTCTATACTTCTCTAATTCAATCGACTAGAGCCTTTCTATTTTAACTGTGCCCTTTCTGACGCTGCTGTCGATGGGTGTTTTCCAGTACTTCTCTCGAAAGATGAGGAACAAGCTGCTGTGAGAGATTCTTCAAAGGTTGGATGCGGACAGGTTTGCCACATTGAGTTACTTCACAGGCCTCTCTGCCCGGCGAAATTAAAATACCGCTAATTTTACTGTAATTATGTGATATCTTCAAAAAGATAAATGATAATCGAAATGTGGAACAAGAACGCCCTAGACAATGACAATATTATTTTACATGAGAAACCGTTATCACGACTCACTTATCTGCTTTCGATTTCCAGCCATTTTGAAAATCGGCATTTATTTTCGCGTTTCTAAACAGCTGAAAACGGGAAGCCGCTAGGTGACTTGTGATAACGGTACCTCACGCAAAATAATATTGTCTAGGGCGCTCTTGTTCCATATTTCAATTATATTTTATCTATTTGAAGATATCAGATGATTACTGTAACATTAGCGGTATTTTAATTTCGCCGGGATGAAGACTCTTAACCATTCTCTGTAGCCTACGATCTTCACTCGCCAAGACCAAACAACTGAATGACAAATTGGCAACACAGCCGAGGCCATTCACTACTTTCCCCAAATCAAAGGGAAGCTTTCCTCCTTAAGAGGGAGGCGGAGATGGGGTCGATATATGTTTCACATATTTTCTGCACTGAGAAAAATCCATTATCCGGACAGCGGTATATTGTACAAATACAAGGATTCGTTATGTTTACTAAGGAAATCTGTACGGAGCGTACTTTATCCATATACTACACAGGTACTGCCTTTTACCCGCTTAGATATTACATCATTTCGCTGCAGGATGTCTGACATCTAACAATCTTCTCTATTTTACATACATATACGTATGTTAAGTACTTCAGTTATACGTTATATACGTCCATCTGTACGTGAGATCCAGACCGCCTATAGACACTCTTTCTTTCGCCATGGCTGACGTCATTGAACTAGCGTCTTTTGCTTGCGAAACGAGGTTGTTACAATCGGAAAAGAAGACAGGAAGAAAACAAAAACCTGGGTAAGTGCACTAGTTAACTATTACTTTAGTTAAATATTCCATTAATTATATATTCTTTTAGTGTAACTTGCTTTAGTATAGTACTAAGTAAGTAATATAGTTTATGACTACAACTCGTTAATGATTGAGGAGAATGGAATGGGTGAATCTGAATTTTGAGAAATCTTTGAATATTAATGTTTTGAAACATTTTACGTTACAAGGTAGCAAAATGAATGTTATGTGTTTATTCATTCCGTTTTATATGTGACGATTTATTACGTGGTGCAGAGTTACTACAGGACTGCTTAACATAATTGCTAAGAAACCGTTTTCAGCGCGAAAATTCCCTTGTGTAGTGAAGATTTAGGCTTTAGGTCTCTGGGCTTTCGGCATCAATGGCCTTGTTAGCCCGTCACATATGAGGGATGACGTCCCTCGATGAGCACACTATCCGGGTAAAGGAAGGGAAGAAAGGATTTGGGAAGGAAGAAAACGGCCTGGGACCTATATGTTAGGTACCACTCCGGCATTTTCCTGCTGTGAATGAGGAAAACCCAAGGAAATCTCATTCAGGATGGCTGGACTTAAAATCTTTTGATACTTTTTCGACTGAGGAAATCGATCCCCAACGGGATCGAACCCGGGACCGTTCGCACCGAAGGCGAGAGCGTTAGCAACTACGCTACGCGGGGCCACTTGTGTAGTCTAGAAAACTCATTTTTATTAGGATATTTGCATTTTTTTTATTTTTTTTTTACTTTTAGTTTAACGCCCCATGATTGTACATAAACGTAAGTGAGAAGGTGACGATGAGATACATGATAATGGTGGAATCAAGAAAATGTAAGGAAACTGGAAAGTCTTAAGAATAACCACACCTACAGTGTTCACCAAAAGGCTATTTGTCGGGAGCAGGAATCGAACCAGGGACCTAACAGGTCAGAGGTAAGCGCTCTACTACAGAGCTTTCTTTTGTTTAAAGAACTTGTTTACATTGAAATATATATATTTGACGAAGATATTGATATATTTTACAGCCTCACTGAAATTTAAAAAAAAAGTAGTCAGGGAGAGCTTACTTGTCAGGTTTTTATTTTTTAAATTTAATTTGATTTGATTTCTATTTATTTATTTTTGCTTGTTATGTTCCCTAGTTAATTAATGTTTGGGTTACTGAGAATTAAAACCTTTTTAGTATTATTGTTATGGCATCACTTTGGAACCAAAAAGTTTGATTTTTTTTCTTGTGTTTTCATATAGGTAGTTGGTAAGTTTGTGCCTTAGCATTGGTTTGGTTTCTACTGTAGAACGTAATTGAAGGTCATGTTGAGTTGAGTCTTGGCGGGTTTGAGTTCGTGAAGTGTCAGGCACTGATTGTGCCCCTGTCTTCTGTCTGTGATGTTTCCTGGTTTTGGGCAGTGACGTATTTATGTTGAGGAGTACCAACGCAGGCCGCGTAACTACAACACAGCTTCAACAGCTCTACGAGTGCCAGGCGTTTGAATTTCACCCTTCGTTCCGGCGTGACTAATGCAGTATAGTACTAGGTTCAAATTCTATGGCTGGTAAAAACGGTATGGTAAGAAACACAACGTAATAGTTATTAGTTTAATTAGTGTTTCTTCATAGTATTGTTTCACTATTTCTAGAAGGAATTAACTATTAACGAAGTAATGAATAAGCAAAAACACACTTTGATTGACGTTTACGATTTCTCATACTCCATTGAGGATGTTTTGATCCTCAGTTGCGCAAACATCCAGTGTGCGTTTTTTTTTTTTAAATTTTTTGTTGCTTACACTGCCTTACAGATGAGGGTTATAGTTAAGGAGCCGTACTTCCCATTTAGGGAAGGACGAGAAACGCCATACTTTCAGGAATTATTCATTGACTATCTAGGACAGCGTTTCCCAACCGGTGCGCCGCGGCACACTGGTGTGCCGTGAATGGGCCGCTAGTGTGCTGCGAGGAAGTCGAAGCAAATTATTAATTCTATAGCAATCAAATTGCAAGACGAAGGAAAAATGTATATTTTTATTTCACATTACTATGAACCTCTACTATGAATCTACAACTTTAAGTTTCATACCGTGTTACTTTTCTGTACATTTTTAATGTTGAAAATATATATTGGTTATCATTGTTGTGACTATTATTGCTTCTTTATTGTTGCAGACTATTTTGTAACTTGAAAATTTAAAATAACATTCAATCCTTTCGACAAATTAAATACATTTGTATTTTAAAAGTAAAAAAGATTTGTTTGTTCGTTCGTTATTTAGTGATCTTACTTCTTAGTGAAAGGTTGGATACAGTTTTCGAACAAGAAAGCTTAGTTTAAAAACCTGAGTCCAATATTTCATTGCAATTGTTTTATATTTTTAAATTAGAATGAAAATAAGCATAATAATTTACCACGGGGGAAAAAAACAGTGATTGAGCTTTCTTCTCTGTGAGAAGGAGATCAATAATCGCAGAAAAAATACTAGTTTTATATTTACAAATAATAATATCTATGAGTGCGCCGCGAGAATTCAAGTTACATCCGTAGTGTGCCGCAAGTTGAAAAAGGTTAGGAAACGCTGATCTAGGATGTTAAAAAGCAGGTAATAGACTGAGTTCTTGCCCTTGTACTTATGGTGTTTAGGTAGTGCAACAATAAGATGTATCCTCGTGCACGGGAGATGAGAAGTAGCTGTTCTTAACTATTACCCAGATGGGTTCCCTCGTGCTAAGTGGTTAGTGTACACGCCTTTGGCGTGGGACACCCGGGTTCGATTCCCGGCCGGAGCTTATGTGGTTCGGATTTCACGTTAATCTGTAAGTCCATGTCTCATACAGCCTTGCTGCTGAAAGGAACGTTAAAATCAACTCAGCACTGCTTTACAGATGCAATTGTTCGATTCCGAGTTCGAATGAAGCTTTTTACGGGCAGGGGGTGACTTTTATATATACAATCCAAGCATTTTAGTTATCAGTCAGTGATGTAATATATATATACAGTAATATATACTGTAATATATATATACAGTATATATATATATTACAAAATTGAAAGTGACTAAGTTTATGACTCTCAATCTCTTAGGGCCGCGGTGGCTCAATGGTAGAGCGTTCACCTCTGGTGCTTGGGGTCCCGGGTTCGATCCCAGCTCCCGCCAAATGAACTTTGTGGTGAACAAACACCGCATGCGTGGGTTTCCTCGGGATTTTCCCGTTTCCTCCCACTTTCTTCATTCCACCATTTCATTCATTGCTCATCATCACCGTTTCCTTTAGCCTAACCGGCATAACCGTGAGACATAAAACTCAAAGATTTCATTTCATTTTCATTTCCATTGTAGCTCTCCCCGCAACCAGTGTTGCCAAACTGTTGACAATAAGTTTGCGAAACGAGAGGTGGCGACTCGAATTTTGGGTGAAAAGTCGCTATAAAAAATAATCGAGAAATTCATTGTCTATAAGCATTGTTTTAAAGTTGTAGATGTAAACTAAACAATATGTTCTACTCACTGCCGCAAATCCCGGGGGGGGGGATGACGGATACATGTCCCCTCCAATCTTGGAACTGAGGGGGAGTTTTCCCCAATAATCCGATTTGAAATGTGTTTTTTGGGAGAAATTTGATGATTTTTGTCCAATTGCTACAAAGGAACGTGAGATAAAATAGACGTCTCCCAGAATAAGCCTCAAATCTGCAGCTTCCCAATGCTGAAGACAACTCTGATACTCCACAACATTGTTTTTCAACTTCATAACTATTTTGGACATCGCAAAATAAAAAGTATGGTAACGGTCTTACCCTTCCCCCCCAATGTTGAAGACAGATTTGCGCCGCTGGTTCTACTCACATCTTTGTAAACAGGGCGCAACCAATCCTTGAATTCAGGGATCATTTCAGATTGTTTCGGGTACTTTTGTTCATATTGTGGAGTCAAAATAGTTCCGAAATAATTAACACTACAGTACTTACGTTAAGCAATTTTTTGTAAAAGAAAAACTGCAGAATAATTAAAAGACCCCAAAGAACAAATATAACAAACATCCACATCGCCTTTATTCTCGCATCTATAGCTAATCTTTTTGCTATCGGTAAAGATGTATTACGTGTGTCTCTCAACGGAAACTGCGAACTAAAGGACATCAAGTTTGTAGTTCTTCTTCGTTAGAGGACAAGGGCAACATAACAATGCAGGATTGTGGGCCAGTGGGAACGCTGTATTTCCAAACTCTTCATCACTTGCGCTGATTAAAACAAACAAACAGAAAAAAGAACAAACAGAAGCATTATTAGTTCAAAAACTGTTTTGAACTAATAATGCTTCTCTACAGATGAAAATTTTGTTTGCAGCAAAAAGTCGCTAAATGTATAAGTAGCTGAATCGTCATTTAAAAATCACCCATAAAAGTCTCCAATCGGAAAAATTATTCGTAGGGCGACCATACGTCCCGTTTTGACCGGGACAGTCCCGTTTTAGGGGCGTTTCCCGGCCTTCCCGTCAGTAGATGGAAAAAAGTAGTATTCGTCCCATTTATGTAAATGAAAGAAGTAAATAACAAACCCAGTACCTTTACTCCTTTTAAAAGTATTAATAACAACAAAGAGGCAAAAATTGAACTGAAATTCCCTATATTAAACATACTCTATAGTTCGTAGTACTGCTCGAAAGACAGCAGAGATTTAGCAGTTGGTTGTGTGTTGAACAAACTTCAACGTGTCTTTCCTTTTTCATAAGTACCCGCTCAGTAACAAAGAGAGAGAGAGGGGGAACTCTGATATCAAGGCACTGATAAATGAAATGAAATGAAATTTTTGAGTTTTACGTCCCACGGTTATGCCGATTAGGCTAAAGGAGACGGTGATGATGAGAGATGAATGAAATGGTGGAATGAAGAAAGTGGGAGGAAACGGGAGAACCCCGAGAAAACCCACGCACACGGTGTTTGTACACCACAAAGTTCACTTGGCGGGAGCAGGGTTTGAACCCGGAACCCCAAGCACCAGAGGTGAACGCTCTACCACTGAGCCACCGCGGCCCCAAGGCACTGGTAAGAACAAAGGTAGATCTAAAAGCCAGAACCTATCCCGTTTTTAACTGAAAATTTTATGGTCACCCTACGCTATCGTTGAGGTCGAATTCCCCTGATTTAGTGACTTTTCCCAAAATTGGCAACATTGACCCCCACCGAACAACACCAAGTCATCTGTAGCCTAGCAAGCATAATAGTGGGACGTAAAACTTAAAGATTTTATTTCATTTCGAACAACACCCCCAGAAACCTACTGTTATACCATTCCCAAAACACCCTTTTGTACAATTCTCCCTATTCGAAAAAAATTGTAAATAGCAGGGTTCATACATAAATATGGAACTCAATTTCCCTGAATTTTCCAGGTTTTCCAGGTATTAATTTTGCAATTTCCAGGTCTAGTGGAAGAAACTAATAATACGAGAAGACATAAATTTTAAGAATACTATATTTATATATTTGAGAATGGCCACCCTTCTCCCCAATGAACGATTGCAATTAAATATTGAGTCACAAGAAAATAAATAATCAAAACAAATAAAATTTAAGTTGAAAAATATTAAGTTGAGAAGCCTACTAAGGGAATTAATTAAACACTTTTGTTCCATACTTGAATACATTCAAAATATATAAAAATATTGGGTTGGGAAAGAAAAAAGGGCCCGCGAGATTTTAACTGATTCTTGTAGTACTCGACGACAGAAATCGATTACTGAAAGAATTTTCAAAATCGGCGCAGGCAAATATGGAGAAAATCATATTTTCATGTACCTGTTCAAAATGGGGAAGGAAAAAGGGCCCGCGAGATTTTAACTGATTCTTGTAGTACTCAACGAGAGAAATCGACTAGTGAGGGAATTTTCAAAATCGGCGCAGGCAAGCATGAAGAAAAACCCATTTTCATGTACCGGATCAAAATGGGGAAGAAAAAAGGGCCGCGAAATTTTAACTGATTCTTGTAGTACTCAACGAGAGAAATCGACTAGTGAAGAAATTTTCAAAATCGGCGCAGGCAAGCATGAAGAAAATGGCATTTTCATGTACCGGTTCAAAATGGGGAAGGAAAAAGGGCCCGCGAGTTTGAACCGTTACGATGTATGTTCACGAATGTGCTCGTCTTCTCAAATTTAGTTAATTACTGTAGCACTGAAACATGTGACACAGAGTCACGTTGTGGATGACTCTGCAATCGGCAACCACTGCACATATACTCCTCCAGTCCCACAGTTTTATTATTTCGATCCATTTCTCACGTGCTAACGGCATGGTTTAACATCTGCAAGAAAGAGGTAAATGTAACGTTCAATTGGCAATAGCTTTTCACCAAATTAAGCTGCATGAAATCTGATTGCATTTTTGACATACTGAGAAAATTCTAGCCCGTGGCCATATGTATCACATATCCCACCAGTTCATAATAAAAATTTTGAACACAAAATTACGGTCGTCCGTGTGATGTACTCCCAAAAGGCCTAATGTGTATCACCCACCTCACATTCAATGAAACCACATCCGTGTAGAATTTAGAAAGGAACTTCTTATGATGTATACAGTATGTCTCAAAAGTTCCCTGACAAAGGGTAACTCTGTTATTATCAGAGTTACAGCAAAATGTAAGAGGAAAAATCATATCGAAATATGACGTTTTCAATCTAAAGTGAACACTTTTTTTTTTTTTTTTTCAAAAAAAATCGGACGAGATATTTGTGCTGTATACTCTTTATGCACCCAAATTTAAATGAAAATGCAACGTTGTCATTTACCTGGACCCACAACATAAGTGAATGAAGTTCCTGTTTGAAACGGGGGCTGGCCATCGAAATGTTAGCGCAAAAGAAAGTAACTTCATTCACTTATGTTGTAGGTCCAGGTAAATGGGAACGTTGCATTTTCATTTCACATTAGGCGCATAAAGAGTGTACAGCGCAAACGAGTCATCCGATTTTAAAAATTCCTTCACTTTAGATTGAAAACATCATATTTGGAGATGCTTTCCTCTCCTACATTTTGTTGTAACTCTGATAATAACAGAGTTACCCTATGTCAGGGGACTTTTGAGACACCCTGTATACCTTATTTAATGTATGTTTTATGTCACTATAACTGTAGTATAATTTAGTTTGTTTAAATTTACAATTTAATATAAGTAGATTCGGATTTACATGCGTAGGATTTTGTATGCATCTAACTAATGAATTCTTTTATATTCATGCTTCACTTAGTGACTTGGCTTTGGACTGCAACTGATTATTGTAACCCATTATTGCTTGAGAAGAAACAAGATATCCGAATCTTCATTTGAAGAAATCAAAGGTCTATTGGAAAGCTGGGGATTACAATCATTAATTTCTACATTTCAAGGTGCGTAAATTATATATTCTGTGTTTCTTGTTAAATTACTATTACTATTATTGGGTTTAGAATCAATCAAGCACTTCATGATATTTTATGGGGATCAAGATGGGTGCCGGATAGATAAGTATTTAAGCGTCAGGTTCTTAATTCTTTTCAATTTAATATTTAATCAATGATTATTTTCTCCCTCGTTATTCGGCCAAATCGTATTCCAAGATCATCAATTTTCATTACTCAATTCTGACCGTCAACCTACATAGCATATTCGTAGGACGTAAAACAAAGATTCCCTGTTATTTTTTTTTGTTTCTATCTCTTTCCTCCATAGCTGTGAAAAATAACGCCTTCAGCATCATAAATTTGTATGCTACTTGCGCCTTCAGTCGTCTACTCTTCGGTGGCTCAGTGGTAGAGCGTTCACCTCCGGTGCAGGGGGTCCCTGGTTCGATCCCAGCTCGCGCCGTGTGGACTTTGTGGTGGACAAACACCGTGCTCGTGGGTTTTCTCGGAGTTCTCCCATTTCCTGCCACTTTCTTTATTCCACCATTTCAGTCATTTCTCATTATCACCGTCTCCTTTAGCCTAACCAGCATAACCGTGGGACGTTAAAGATTTCATTTTTTATTAATCTCAGTATTTTATAGTGTATTCTTAAGCTTAAGGTGATGTATAATTAAATTTTGAATTCAGTTAACTTATTTTATTTCTCAGATTGTTTTTAAAATGAATGTACAAACGTTTATTTTCATTCTTGAGTGTTTAAAGTGATGTATAGTTATTAAACATAGTATTTAATATTGTACTCTTAACGTGAAAGTGATATACAGTTAACTTTTGAATTCAGTTAACATTTTTCTTTCTGAAATTGCTTTAAAAAGTATGTAAAAACGTTTCTATTTTCTTTCTTGAGTGCTAAAAGTGATGCAAAGTTATTAAGCTTACTACTTTATATTGTATTCTTAACCCTAAACTGATACACAGTGCGTTTTTGAATAAATTATATCAAGTTATTTGAGTGACGAATACTGGTAGAAAATCCTGACTACTACTGGAACATTTTGATTTTAAGGTGACGACTACTGGTGCAAGGATTTTAAAATATTGTTTTTCCTTCAACGGCTACTCCTTTTTGAATTCTGACTATATGGTCATTATAGGAAGGATCAGTGAGTCCTTCCAACTATGGTACAGCTCCGACAGATTCACGATGCTCAGAGAAGAGACAAAATAGTGTTTTCAACCTTAAAGTGACAACCATTGGCGTTTTTACCCTGCTATGCAAAAGTAAGTGAGTACTCCAATGGGGTTCCAATGCGGTACCTAATTTCTGCATTTTAGATATTTGGAAATACATGTCTCTAAAATGTAAACAACTGATTTTTTTTTTTTTTTTAACTGAAAACTGCAACTCGGTAAGCCTTATGGATACCGAGATATGGGAAAATAAAGAGCGATACTATAGGTATGTGGGACTTGCATACTTGACGCTAGAATTCGGAAATTGAATTAAAATATGACTAACGGCTATCAAGATGTTGTCAAATAAAGGGAGGACCAACACAGTTAAGGGGTTTTAGTGTTAGATGCTAAAATTTCCGAAATCGGTCATAGAAAGTTAATAAACACCAGTAGCAATTTCATCTTAAAGTAATTAGATATCTTCAGGGGGTGTTAGAACATCATGGAGTCTACCAAAATTAAATTTTAAAAGCTTTTGAAAATATAATCTGACATTTGTAAACAATATTTGAAATATGTGTTTACCCAAAACTTCCAGCTAGTACATCTAACATCTGGAGAAACACTGAAATAAAAGCGTATGAGATCTTGAAATTTCGGAAACAATTATTGGTCGCAACAAAATTAAATCAGATGGGTACTTCTATGGGTTAAATGAGTACCTTAGTACAATTTCGATCGAAAATTTAGTTCAGTCCTAGGTTTTCTTCAGGCAATTCCAAGGGTTCATCGAGCTGTGCAAAAGAATGAAAAGTCGCTGTCAATATCTAAGATAGTCGAGAAGATATAAGGAATTATATATTTTATGACGTAAAAATAGATCTTTATGGATTTGTACTTTTGGGTCTTTCCCATAAGAAAAAAATTCAGGAAACTACTGTATATACCTTAATAGACAATTCAATGGACGGGGATACAGTAGCTTAGTGGTAGGGTTTTTAACTAGTCTTCTTTTGCAGAAACTATTGGAGTTTTCACTTATCCCATAGAGATACGATCATACTTAACTCCCTATTTCATTTTAAAATTAAATAAAAGGAAATATTTCAGTGTAGCGACCCACGATTATGCATTTTAGTCTCAGGGAGATTACGATTAAAGCAAGTGAATGTTGTTGACAGAATTGATGGAATGCAAAGGTGGGAGGAGAGGTAGTACCCCTAGAAAACCCACGAATACGATGTCCACTACAAACTGACGGCCGCGGATCGAACCACGAACCCAATACACCAGAGGTAAGCACTCTACCAACAAGCCACCGTGCTCCCGCCCATTTAATTTTCTATTAAGGTATATACGGTTGTTTTCTGAAATTTCTTCTTACAGCAAAGACTCAAAAGTACAAATCCATGTGGGTCTTTATTTTTACGACGTCATAAAATAATTTCTTATATCTCGCTTGCTGTATTAGATATTGACAAAAAATGTTCACTTATTTCAGAGCCCGATGAACGCTTGGAATTGTCCAAAGAAAATTTAGAGCTGAATTAATCTTTCGATCGAAATTGTACTGACAAGTCTGAGGTAGTCACTTAACCCATAGAAGTACCATCTTATTTAACTTTTGTTAGGATCAATAATTGTTTTCTGAAATTTCAAGATCTAATACGCTTTTATTGTATGGTGTCTCTCTAGCTGCTAGATGTACTAGCTGGAAATTTTAGGTAAATACATATTTCTAATACTCTCTACAAATGTCAAAATATATTTTCCAAAGCTTTTAAAATTTAACCTTGGTAGACCCCATGATGTTCTTAAACTCCATGGAAGTACCTAATTACTTTAAGATGAAATTGCTACTGATGCTTATTAACTTTCCATGACCGGTTTCGGAAACTTTACCACCTAACACGAAAATCCCATAACTGTATGGATCCTCCCTTTATTTGACAATATCTTGATAGTCATATTTTAATTAATTTTCTAAATTGTACTGTCTAATATGCAAGCTCCACGTACCTATGGTGTCGCTTTTTATTTCACCATATTTCGGTAACTGTTAGGCATACCGACTTGCAGTTTCGGCAAACACACACCTCTAAAGTTCTTTAAAACGTTATTAAGACATATTTTAGAATATTTAGAAATGAGAGTTCTGGGAATATCATGGTACCCGAAAAGCCCCATCAGGGCGTGTGTGTAGTGTATTTAATTGAAATTACTTTTGAGGTTGTTGTAAGCCCTCGTAATTACATTTCCGAAACTGCACCATCTAGTACTCAAACCCCACACTTCTATGGTGTCGCTCTTTATTTTCCCATATCTCAATATCCATAAGGCTTACCGAGTTGAGGTTTTCGGTAAACAGATGTCAGTTCCTTACATTTTAGAGACATACATTTCCATATATCTAAAAAAATACAGACATTAGATACCCCATGGTACCCCGAACACCATTGGGGTACCCACTTACTTTTGAATAGTAATACATTTTGAGTTGTTATTCAGCATCAATAAACACTTCGTAATTTTTCTATGTGCAACCTAAAAGTCCATACCTGACCGAACAGATTTTGTCCATTTAATCTCAAAAATGTTAAGATACTTTGTATTGTTAAGTACAACCAAGTTGAGCACACCGAATGTAACATTTTAAATGTTTTCTGATTTTTGTTTCAGGTATTTCGTGCATCAAACCAGGATTCTGCTTGAAAGACAGTGAAAAGAAGCAGTGTAGGTTGTGGCTAAAAATACGTCCTTTCTGAAGACAGACCCAATTGTACTTACATTCTTTTGTACGAACATATAACCCTAATAAAGATACTGTACTACAAATTATTTCTTTCTTCCATAAATTAGAATAAAATATTGTCTCTGTTTAAAGAAAATGTTTGTTACTGTTAAGTCATTTCAACTCTTTTTCTCTGTAATAAGAACATTATCTTTCGCAATATTTTTTTATCTTCGTGCTATTACGTTTGAATGAAGTAAAATTCTATACGAAGCACTATTATTTCAGACATGCATTAATAACTAATGTATTGTTCTGTATGTAAGACAATGTGTATACTGAACATGTCTAGCAAAGGTGTTGTTTTAATACAGAATCTGTAACTCAGCTTTTCAGTAGTCAACTTTATTGGGAATCCGAAGAAAGAAGTAAAAAAAAAAAAAAAAAAAAAAAAAAAAAAAGTTCGACTTACCAACGTATATGTGTTCGAATTCTGGACTAATCCAAATTATCCAGAGAAATCATATATTTTTTGTTGCAATTTCAGATGTATCCTTTATCCAAGTCGTATGAAACGGAGACTTCATACATCGCTATACTTTGTATGAACTATGTTCCGTATTTACTTAATCACTTTGTAACTTTCTCTAGTGTTGACAAGGCCGCAGGTGTCAATCGAATAGTTTAGTGTTTCACTCATGTCACCTTGTGACTAAGGTACGTCCTGTCGGTATATATATATGGTACTGGGTTCAAGTAGCGATAAAATACATTTTTAGCATTAAACAAATGCAAAAGTCTACACGAAATGAGATACCATGATCTCTGACTTACGGATAACACCATGAACTAATGGTACTGAGTGTGATTGAGTTTACTAGTTACTATCTGGCTAAAATCAGTGTTCCTTTAGCTATAGTTCTTTTCGTGCTCTGAATTGCAAAGTTTGAAATAACAGTTTTAAATTATTGTATATATATATATATATATAATATCTTCCGAGTAATTCTGAGAATCATTGCTCTTTCTTTAAGCAATGTATGAGACTGTTAATCCGCTCGTTGCTTAAAATGTTGCACTGAGAAGGATGCACCCACGAAAATCCAAATTTGCAGAATGTCTAGAGCAGGGAAGGATAAATATGTTTAGTCGATGGCTGCACAACGCCTCCGCTGTCACCACGTTGTCGCACAGCGAATACGGCGGACGTTTAAGCGTATTCTGCACTTACTATTAGGTATCGGCCTGGGAACTTTGGCGCAGCTACCCAGCCTCCTTCTTGGTGTTGCATTTTTATGGCGAGTACTGAGTAGAAATTATCTTGTGAGCGAACACGTTTTCAGCTGACACCATACTTTTAATTGTTGCGACATTAAAAAAAAAAAAAAAAAAAAAAACATACCTGTTAATTAAAATGTACAGAGAAGTTGTTTGAGTTTGAATATAGGATTGTATATGGCTGTGCATTTTGCATTATTATTAAAGTGCTGGAACTAACTAACAACAAAGCATATGATAAATTCTTACAGTAATGTTGTCAAATATTGTTTTACTCTGTATGAAAACTAAATAGCTTAACATATGTTTGATCTCCTTTGTGCCCATAATTTTAAAATTAACTCCTTTTATCACTTGCTTTGGAGCAGTGAAAGTTCCCAAAGAATAGGGAAATTTACCTGCAGGAACTTATAGGACACCCTGCAGGTAAATACATTTCTTTGGACACTTTCACTGCTCCAAACTAAGATTGTTAATTTTATTATTATTGGCACAAAGGAGATCAAACATATTTTAAGCTATTTAGTTTTCATACAGAGTAAAACAATATTTGACAACATTACAGTAAGAATGTATCATGCATTTTGCAGTATGTTGCAGCACTTTAATAATGGTGCACTATACGTACAATCTAGATCCTGCATATGTCCAATCCATATATTACAAGAAGGCAATACGTATGCGATACAGGTAAAATCCGTATATTTCATATGGACAACCTATTAGCTATATACATCCAATCCATACATTACATATGGCCAACCTGTACGCGACATACGTATAATCTATATGCTGCATGCATACAGTCTGTAAGCTACATATGTGCACTCTGTATGGTGCATATGGATATTCTGTATGCTGTATCTGGACAAGCTGTGTGCGACATAAGGAAAATCTGTATAATACATACGTACAATACGTATACTGTATCTAGTCGTACGTACGGGGCACAAGTACAATATAGATGCTGTCTTGGGGTTGAACGAAAGAAACATACGTAAAGAACGTATATTGCATACTTCTTGAAATTATGCTCCGTCCTGATAGTCAGTGTGTGTCGTCATTATTAACCCACATGCTACATACGATCCTGACGTCACAAAGCTAGATATCACCTCCGTATATATTTGTTACTGCAGATGACGTCACACGAATGACGTCATTGCACTTATGCAGACAGTGCGTATAATACATACTTTTTCAGCTATACGTTTGCTGCAGGATGTTATATACGGTTGTACGTTAAGTCCAGAAACTACAGGAATTACGAATGTAACCTACGTTTTTAAGTATGCCACCTACATTTTTTTTCTCAGTGTGAGGGCACACTTGAAATTGAAAGGCTATAGACATCTTCATGTCCATATATTAAAATGCCAGGTTTATATATTTGTCACCAATCCTTCCAACAATGAGATCTCGAAAACCACAACTGCTAGAAATGTGACATTTTCGCTAATCGATTCCAAATTTTGTGTAGATTGTTCAGTTCTAATTGAATATTAAAAAAAAAACGTGGCCGTTATTTCTTTATTAATTTTTTAAGGAGTACACAGGAAGTGTTCAAATTTTTTAAAAAAGTAAAGCATAATATCCTATGACTTATACATTCCAACAAAACATACTTGTATACAGGAGTTGTAGATCTCTCAGGCGTTGGTTTTATGCCCAAATTATAGCGAAAAACGAAGGATAACCATTTTTTTCAGGCTAATATGAATCTTCATTGTTTGGAGTGTTTTGCCCAAAGAACACAATATATCACTGACATAGTTAATGGTGTATGTAATGTGTTTGTTTATTTCATACTGCATCCAAGAAGAAAGAAAACACTACAAGAATTAGAAACACTAAATGAAAGTAGGCTCAATCTTGCAAACGATGTGAGGTATTGAACAAATAATCGAAAAATCTCCCCTTTATGGTACCCCTTGCCGATTTTTATCGAGACGTCTCTTACTTGTGTCTGTAAACGGACATGTACAGATGTTGTGGGGAATAGAGGTGTTCGATAAGGCTGAGGACCTATCGAATTTCGAGAGTGGAAATTTATCGACTTGTCATCGGTTACTCGAAACCGTTCGAGTATATGAAATTATCGAAGTTTCGGGTATTATCGACATTTCGAGTATTATCGAAGTTTCGGGTATTATCGACATTTCGAGTATTATCGAAGTTTCGGGTATTATCGACATTTCGAGTATTATCGAAGTTTCGAGTATTATCGACATTTCGAGTATTATCGAAGTTTCGGGTATTATCGATATTTCGAGTATTATCGAAGTTTCGGGTATTATCAAAAGTAGTGATGGACAGTTCGGTTCCTTCACCTCTCCAATGATTCCTTCTTGCAGCCAAACTAGTCAAACAACTTTTTTCATTTGATAAGTTATTACAAAGTTGTATTTGTCGAAACCATATGTAAAATTATTTTTCTACCTGTCCCGTTATTGGCGCAATCGGCAAAGTGACTATTAGTGGACTAATGGTGTCTTCGATTCCAATTCCATTTTGGGTGATGCACGTTTTCTCCTCCTCTTTCTCTCTTCTGACAGACTGCTTAAACCTTGTACAGATCTGTGGGGAAAAAACTTTTCCTTCACTTAGTTGCTA
This sequence comes from Thermobia domestica, assembly GCF_964235325.1. Taxonomy (NCBI): domain Eukaryota; kingdom Metazoa; phylum Arthropoda; class Insecta; order Zygentoma; family Lepismatidae; genus Thermobia; species Thermobia domestica. The sequence goes on along the minus strand of NC_137460.1, from coordinate 35,847,903 downwards.
AGGAGAGAAGTTTTAAAATGAACACCCTGCATATATGTAATACATATTATATACAACTATGACAACCTCGAATGCATTGTTTCTTCCGAACACTCCGATAATCCCGTACTTTTCAAAATATTCAAGCAACTCGACAAATGCGATCATATTGTTATATTTCTGTATTTGCTGCTTTCAAACAATTCGAGACTCTCGAACAGTTCGAGTGTCTCGAAGTTGTCTAATGTTTCTTACATTTCGAGTGCCTCGAACACTTCGAGTCCCTCGAACACTTCAAGAGCCCCGAACATTTCGGGAGTCTCGATCATTTCGAGAGTCTCAAACATTTCGGGAGTTTCGAAAGTTCGATAATTCGATAAAATTAAAATTCTTTATCGATGAAACGGTTTTGAAATTTTATCGAATTGTTATCGATTACTCGATTATCGTAACAGCCCTAGTGGGGAATGATATGAAGATTCATGCTTATATGTGAAAGATGCGCTGTGTAGAGAGCGCAGGTTCAGCTAATCTATACATTAAAATGCTAGGTTTATATGTTTGTCTCCAAAGAAAAGTTTATATGTTTATGGACTTTTATATGTTTTTGGTCAGTCCTTTCGACAGTGAGTACTCGGGAACTAAAACCTCTAGAAAGATACCGTTTTCACTGATCGATTGCAAATTTTGCGTAGATTGTTCAGTTCTAATTGCATATTTATAAAACATTACAGTTATTTCTTTATTACATTTTTAGGAGTACACTGGAAGCAGTGGCGTAGCACACTTTTGCTCCCCCCCTTCGCAAAGTATAGAGAAGGGGCCCTAGTTGTAAAGCCGATAGAAGAAAGGTTGATGTTCTACTTTTTTAAATTTTTATTCATTGCAAGATTTCGAGGCCCCTATACCTCGGGCCCCCCCGCACTGCGGGGGTTGCGGGGGCAGCTGCTACGCCACTGACTGGAAGTGTTGAAATTTTAGAAAAGTAAAGCATCATATCTTACGAGTTATACATTCCAACACCACATAATTGTATACGGGAGCAGTATATCTCTTAGGCGTTTGTTTCGTACCCAAATGATAATTAAAAACGAAGGTCAACCATTTCTCCAGTCTAAGACGAATCTTTATTGTTTGGAGTTTTTTGGCCATTGAACACTATATATCACTGACATAATTAATTGTGTGTGTAATGAAATTGTTTATTACATACTGTGTGCAAATTTTGTTTTGAAATAGAGTACATGGAAGGCAATTGCTATTCCTTCCTAGAGAAAAATTACGAAGTTCTAAAGTATATTGTCGAAACCCTTGGGGCGGCCCCCTGGTTCCCCCTTCCCAATCCCCACTGATGCGCTGTGTAGAGAGCGCAGGTTCAGCTAGTACTTTTTTTTTTAAAAAAAATCAAATATCAAATTATTTCCTTAAATAAAAATTAAATAAAATACTTCTGAATGCTGTTATAGCATTGATCTTTTAGAAATATTTTTTATATACATCATACTAAATCAGTATCTTTAAAATTTTTGTAATACTATACAACATCCTTATTTCAGAACTTGTTGGTGGGGGAGATTTCCAATATAACTAGAGATTCATATTTTCAATTAGTATATTATTAAACTATCGATTAAATGCATATATATATCTCAAACTCAACGGGACTCAAAGTTCCTTTCAATCCCCAAATAATGTGCTTCACACTATAGTACGGGAATGTTTTTTCTATCTATCTGAATTAATCTGTACAGAATAATTTTTCAACTCGTCTTAAATAATCAGGCGAATTTCTTAGATCGCGATTATATTTTGCATGTTGACTTACAATATTTACTTTATTTATCATATCAGACATACTATAATCTACGATATAGTTCCCTCTATAGCAATAATTTGGCAACACTGCACACCAGACCGATATATCTTGTGCTCCAAGGGTGTTATAAAATAGAGAATCTGCCCATACAACAAAATCGTGAAACCATACGTCACAGCTTCGCCACACCTACTCTGCCCATTCCGCGCCACTAAGATCACAATGTTTCGAGCCAACAATCATGGCGGAAACGAGAGTAGCCAATCAGATGTTCCGGCTCAGACGATGCACTGTTGTTTTTTGGCTTCACTGTGTTCATATGATGAAGATACGTATGGGCAGATCGTCTATTTTATAACATCCTTGTTGTGCTCAACGACTGGGTACATTTAAGTCTCACAGTCTCTAGCAAGCTTCTCCAAAATTCTTACCGTTTCTGTTCCGTTGGATTCTCTGGTGGACTGTCATAGTCATTATTCTGAGCGGCCCCAGGTGGCAGTGCTCCTGGATTGAAGTCACTGGAAAAACAAAAAATAACAAAATTAGTTGAATGATATGTATTATACCAAGACAAATAAATGTTATAAAAACGAAGTAAATTATTTATCAATATAAAGATACATATTGTCAATAAATTAATTCATCCTTAATTGTTAATGTTCTTTTTACTTCGATTGTTTTCCAACAACAAATGCTCTTCTACAGGCCCGTAGCCAGCCCGAAAATGTAGAGGGGCCCGATGAAAGTTAGGGGGGCCCGATCCAAAAATATTATAGTTCATCACCATATTATAGTTCATATGCAAGCCTGTGAAAATTTTAGAGGGGGTCAGTAAAAATTTAGAGGGGCCCGCCCCCCTAGACCTCCCCTGAATACGGGCCTGCTCTTCTACTAATTAATGCCCTTCAACTTCCGAATACAGAAATAAAGTATTGCTTTCACACATTCACCTAAAAAAAAGTTTTTAAGATACTATTTTCTATGTATGGTTCAAGTTTCACAATCTTTGCCCCTTGGGAGTGACACAGCATGTGAAACTTATTTTCATCCTTCAGTATTGCATACCAGACGTGGTTGAAGATGCAATACCTCGTATGTCTAATTTCTTAGTTTTTCAGGAGACGAAAAAAAGTCACTATATATATATTCACAATATTAACATTTCAAACCTTCTAAAAGGTGCTTTATCCTTTAAAAACGCGCTGATGCAGCTGCTCTCGTCCCAGCACATATGGCTATAATACATTAAACTCACTGGCATACGAGGTATCACCTGCAGTTGCCAACAATCGACATGCAAGCAAACGCTGTAATCGATTGTTTCTCAGCAATCGATGTCTTGTGACGCATGATAGTTTGCTACAACACCGGTTATTGCTTACTCATCAGGTTTATGCCAAAAACTCAAAATCACAAAAAAATTGGACATACGAGGTATCACATCTTCAACGACGCAGTGTACCTTGGTATATGAAAAAAAATTGAATATTTCAGTTTTACGTCCCATAGTTACGATGTATATGCTAAAGGAGATATGATGACGAAAATAAATGAACTGGTGGAATGAAGAAAGTAGAAGGAAATGAGAAAATCACCGTACGAAAAATTTTTCGTTTTTTGGTACGATATAACGGCAAACTCCCTGGCTTGAGAGGGGACAATTTCGGATGGGGAGCATGGGATTATGTACAGTGGTGGGGAGCATGTTGTCGTACAATAGTGTACATGCTCTTTTCAGTGTATATACCATGGCGTGCTCGGGAGAACGTCCCATTTTTTGTTGAGGATTTTTTTCCCTTTTAACGGCGGATCGTCGCTAGCAACGCAGCGCGCACTTCACATCAGCTTCGCTCTTTATATCAATAACAGAGACTATCATTTGAGCGAAGTTTTGTTTAAAACACGTCGATTTAAAAACAGCATTCTGTGCACTTTCAAGAAATAGGAAAGTATATTGCCGTATCTCATTTGGTTTTAAATTTATTGGCTTTTAAAATTATGGAAGAACTTCTGGTGCACCCTTTACAATATACAACACTCATTGCCTCCTTGGCACTTACTGCTTCTTCATAACAATATCTTATGTAAAAACTCCTGTTCTGACGTCGTACGTAGGTCTTAAATATTGCTTAAAATCAGTTTTTTTTGGCAGGATTCTTAACTATAAGTAGTTTTTGCGAAACCCAAATAATTTAATTTGTTGTGCGAATAGTGAATCTCACCTTGCTTCGGTTGTTCGAGGATCATAATTCAATTCACCTCTCTCGCCAAGGTATTTGTCTGGTATTTCTCCAATACCAACAACTTTTCCGGTGTTTCCATTGCTGAAAAGAATAAAAGAAACAATGTTCTTTCTTGCTCTTACCCACAACACACACTCAATGACTTTTCTTCTTTGCACTTCTATCGTACTGTTGAAAAGTTTGTGTTGGAGGATGGGGATGATAAATTCTGAACATTTTAAAATCAAAATAGGAGTTCCATGATGGTAGATCGGCAAAAGATCAGACATTATACCATTGAAAGACTTCGAAGAGAAGTGGTACACAAGTAGATTCATCATCATCATAGGTCATTATTGTCAGGTAACTTGCTGCAGTTGAGAAGCTTCCATGCTCCATAATCTTCAGCTAACCTCTTCGTCTTCAGGCACGACTTTTCTGTTTTAATATCGTCCATTAATTCTAGCCTCCTTCCTCCTCTTCCTCTCTTTCCTGCCGCCATAACCTTTAGTTCGTTTCTCATGATACAGTTCCTTCTTAGCCAATGTCCCAACCAGTTTCTCTTCCTCTTCTTAATAATATCTAAAATTGTTATTTTCTCCCCCACCATTTCTAATACCTGATAGGATTCGCTTTCCGCTCAACCCAGCATTTTCTCTCACTTCTTCTTCACATCCACATTTCGAAAGCTCCCATTCATTTTTCATCATTTTTGCATAATGTGCATGTTTCCGGCCTCGTATAGTATTTGGTCTAGGAATTAATTCGTGCGGGTGGACAAGAGATGGCGCAACGAACGGAGCGTCCCACAGTTCCGTGTATCCACACATGTGTTGCAAACCCCTGTCATCGCGTATCGTTCGTAGTATAGGGTAGTGGATTAAAGCGTCAACAACACCAGTTTGTAGTTAAGTGAACATGGCGCAATTTGTGCCTGATAAAGTGTTTTTGCGGGGTGTCCTGCTGCATTACTTTAACATGCAGAAAAGTGCGACTGAAAGTCATCGTATTTTGGTGGAAGTGTATGGTGACCATGCTTTAGCTGAGCGAACGTGTCAGAAGTGGTGCACGGTTTAGAAGTGGTGATTTCGGCTTGGCAGACCAAGAGCGAGCTGGACAGCCAAAAAAATTTCAAGACGAAGAATTGACAGCATTGCTCGAGCAGGATTCGTGTCAAACGCAGGAACAACTTGCAGCAGCATTAGGCGTTGATCAAACAACAGTCTCCAAACGCTTGAAAGCCATGGGAATGATTCAAAAGATGTCACATTGGGTTCCACATGAATTGAAAGACAGAGACGTTGAAAGACGAAAAACCATTTGCGAATTGCTGCTTCAACGACAGAGCAGAAAGGGGTTTCTGCATCGAATTATTACGGGTGATGAGAAGTGGATCCATTACGAGAACCCTAAACGAAAAAAGGCCTGGGTGAAACCAGGTGAACCAGGTCTATCACAACCAAAACGAGATATTCACT